>NC_072771.1:33111072-33433659 GCF_022539595.1 Amphiprion ocellaris
ATATAGTACACAGTAGAATATAGTACACAGTAGTATATAGTATCCAGTAGTATATAGTATCCAGTACTGTCTGTTATCTGGATCTGAATGACTCATCAGAGGAAATGAAACCCTGAAGCTCCATGTTTCTGAGCAGACATTTAAAGAAGCAGGACTGTTTTAACACCGCTGTCTTTGTGGTTGTTTTGTGTCTCTTTGTGGTTGTTCTGTGTCTCTTTGTGGTTGTTCTGTGTCTCTTTGTGGTTGTTTTGTGTCTCTTTCTGGTTGTTTTGTGTCCCTTTGTGGTCGTTTTGTGTCTCTTTGTGGTCGTTTTGTGTGTCTCATTGGTGTTTTTAAGGCTGTTTTATTCTTTACAGTCTTTTTGTCTCTTTTTTGTCTCTTTATTTCTGTATTTTTGAGGTTGTTTTTGTGTTTTTAAGCCTGTTAACTAGTTGTTTTCATTTGTTAATTCCAGCCTCTGTCCAAACATCTCGCTGTGACTCTGAGCAGCTTTCAGATCATCGATCCGGAGATCAGTTGGTCCCTGAGGGAGGCTAGAAGAGGACAACATGTCTGCTGGGGGAGGATATCCTCTGGACGCCTTTCATCTCCATCCTCCTCCTGTTTATCAGCTGCAGCAGCCGAGGCGACGCCCTGCTGCTCCTCAACCGCTGCCGTGGTAACCACCCCGTCCTCCTCTTCCTCTTCCTCCTGCTGCAGCTAAAACTGAAACTAAAACTCAATCATTTTCTTTTTAACACAGATATGGATGGTTTAACGAATTTAAAATAGTGTTTTACGATGATCTCGTCCAGACCAGAACCAGCGCAGATCTCTGGTTGCATCTGAGTCTGGTTTAACGTGGAAAAAAAACTCTCAAATCTGCAGTTTTATGTATTTTCACTAAAAGAAACTGGATTTAATCTCAAATCTGGTCCAGAAATGAGCCTTTTACTGATGTTTGTCCTCAAACTGAACCCACAGAAAACCTCCAGTACAAGTACAAATACTGTGAAGTACAAGTACTAATACTGTGTAGTTAAAGTACAAATACTGCACCATGTAAAGTAAAAGTACTGCATTCCAACCATTCCACATCTCAGTGACTCCACTTCCTGTCTGTCTCTGAATGTAAACATGAAGCAGCTGTTAGCTTAACATAGCTTAGCTCTGCTTAGTTTAGCATAGCTTAGCTCAGCTTAGCATAGCCTAGCTTAGCGTAGCCTAGCAACTGAAAACAGGTGGCAAACAGTCCAAATGTAACACAGTCCAACACACTGACAGACGCACAAAGGTTTGTGGTCATTTTGTGTCTCAACACATCGACTGCAGGTTGTTTGTGTCTCTTTGTAGCCAGTTTTAGCATCTTTGTAGTACATTTTTGTGTTTTGTGATTGTTCCGTGTATATCTCTGGTAATTTTTGCTTCTTTTTGGGGTCTTTTTCATCTCTTCGCTGTCATTTTTTGTGTTTTTGTAGTTGTGTCATTTTGCAATTGTTTTTCATCACTTTGCTGTTGTTTTTGTCTTTTTGTGATTATTTTATGGTCATTTTATGTCTCTTTGAGGCTAGTTTGTGCCTTTTTGGGTTGTTTTGTGTGTCTTTGTGCTCATTTTGTGTAAATTTGTACTTATTTGTGTTATTTTGGTCGTTTTGCATCTCTTTGTAGCTGTCCTGTGTTTCTGGTTAGTTGTTTTTTGTGCCTTTACGGTCTTTTGTTGCCTGTTTTTGTGTCTTTTTGGTCGTTTTGTGTCTCTCTGTATTTGTTGTATATCTATATGTTCGTGTTTGTTGGTTTAAACTCATCACAGGTTTGAAACATGCAGTAAAAAGTGCAGTATTTCTGACTGAGTACATGACGCTGGTACTCGGTCAGTAAAAGTACTCGATTACTGTCTGCGAGTCTCTGAGGAGCGACTCTTATCTGAGAGCTTTCAGCTGCTGAGCTCAGTGTCCATTAGTCCAACCACATCCATCCATCCATCCAAACACACACACACACACACACACACACACACACACACACACACACACACACACACACACACACACACACACAGACACAGCTTCATTCATCCCATAGATCCAGCCGTTATCTGTGTTTCTAACCTGAACGTTTCTGGTTTTTACTGTTCCTGTTGACATTGTATCACATTTTACAGATTTAATGATGTAAACATTCATCAGATTTACTAAATATTCATAAACTCACATCTCTTTGTGGTTTCTCTGTTCTGTAAAGTCTCTACTGGAACACGACGGTTGCAGGACGTTTTGAATCCAGACGCCTCCCAACGGATGGAAGAGATCTGCAGCATCACTTCAGCTAAAACTAGAATCCAACGTTTCTGTGATTTTATTCTGACGAGACAAAATCTACGACATCAACCACAGTCCTGTGGTTGTTTTGTGTATCTTTGTGGTCGTTTCGTGTCTCTCTGTGGTAGCTTTGTGTCTCTTTGCAGCTATCAGCCGTTAAAATGTCACAGAATTCATTCATAAAAGCATTTTCTGTCATTAACAGCAAATACAAATCTTGAAGTAGCTGAGAAACCAAAACTAGAAATCCAGATTTAATGGATGAAATATCATCACACTGACCAAAGGTGAGAATATCTCTGAGCTGTCGCCTTTAAAATGTGTGTGTGTGTGTATTTGTCTGTTCCAGCGTGTCACCTATAAGTCGGTCAACCAAACAATTCCAGTTTAAATCCACATATTTCACAAAGAAAGCAGCTACATCCTTTAAAACACTGAATATTTCCTGGTTCTGTTGGTCTTTTATGACAGTAAACTGAATATTTTCAGGGTTTGTGCTGATGGTTAATAAAACATATCCAACACATTCATCAGACATATTTCACTATTTTCTGTTATTTAATGAACTTCATCCAGTAAATATGAACCAAACAGACCCTCAGAGGAAACATCTGGAACCTGCAGCCTCTAAAACATCAGATATTTGCAGGTTTCTGCTCCTTAAATGCGGATATTTGCTGTTTTTGTCGGTGTTTAACGGCAGTAAATGGAACCTGTCTGCTGCTACAGAGACGTTCATCACATTAGATCTAAATATTACATCCTGGAGCGGCTTTTTCTCTATTTCCTCATCTTTTCTGTCATATCTGAGCCTGATGGAGTCTCCTGATAAACACGTTGTTGTTGTTGAGCATCATGAGGATGAAGTGATGCTGAGGAGGCCTGACACCAGCTCTCAACCTCCACGAACCACAACCACAACCACAACCACAACCAGAAGCTCTTCTGTCCGGATAAAAAAACACCTCCGGCTGCTGCTTCGACGGTTCTGGAACCTCCGAGGTTCGGTCCGGAGGATGAGGAGGATGAAGAAGAGGAGGATGTCTGCAGCGATACGGCGGAAACACGGCGGAGGATTTTCCTCCATCAGGATTAAATTCTTACCTTCAAACAGCGCAGGACGAACCGCAGCTCCGGATCATCCAGAGAGGAGGAGCCGCCTTCAGAGCCCGGCCGAGGGCTGCTGTGACCCGGACAGGAGGAGGAGGAGGAGGAGGAGGATGGTCTGGAGGATCAGCGGCCCGAGGAGAGGAGCTCCACTGGGCGGGACGGAAACACCGTGACGCCGCTGCGCGTAAAGAGCTGCGTCCTGCTGCAGGAGGAGGAAATACAGCAGCAAAATACACTGAAAGGAGAAAATATAGCAGCAAAATACACTGAAAAGAGAAAATACAGCAGCAAAATACACTGAAAATAGAAAATATAGCAGCAAAATACACTGAAAAGAGAAAATACAGCAGCAAAATACACTGAAAAGAGAAAATACAGCAGCAAAATACACTGAAAATAGAAAATATTGCAGCAAAATACACTGAAAATAGAAAATATAGCAGCAAAATACACTGAAAATAGAAAATACAGCAGCAAAATACACTGAAAAGAGAAAATACAGCAGCAAAATACACTGAAAAGAGAAAATACAGCAGCAAAATACACTGAAAATAGAAAATATTGCAGCAAAATACACTGAAAATAGAAAATATAGCAGCAAAATACACTGAAAATAGAAAATACAGCAGCAAAATACACTGAAAATAGAAAATACAGCAGCAAAATACACTGAAAAAAGAAAATACAGCAGCAAAATACACTGAAAATAGAAAATATAGCAGCAAAATACACTGAAAATAGAAAATATAGCAGCAAAATACACTGAAAATAGAAAATATAGCAGCAAAATACACTGAAAAAAGAAAATACAGCAGCAAAATACACTGAAAAGAGAAAATACAGCAGCAAAATACACTGAAAAGAGAAAATACAGCAGCAAAATACACTGAAAATAGAAAATATTGCAGCAAAATACACTGAAAATAGAAAATATAGCAGCAAAATACACTGAAAATAGAAAATACAGCAGCAAAATACACTGAAAATAGAAAATACAGCAGCAAAATACACTGAAAAAAGAAAATACAGCAGCAAAATACACTGAAAAGAGAAAATATAGCAGCAAAATACACTGAAAATAGAAAATATAGCAGCAAAATACACTGAAAAGAGAAAATATAGCAGCAAAATACACTGAAAATAGAAAATACAGCAGCAAAATACACTGAAAATAGAAAATATTGCAGCAAAATACACTGAAAATAGAAAATATAGCAGCAAAATACACTGAAAAGAGAAAATACAGCAGCAAAATACACTGAAAATAGAAAATACAGCAGCACAATACACTGAAAATAGAAAATATAGCAGCAAAATACACTGAAAAGAGAAAATACAGCAGCAAAATACACTGAAAATAGAAAATGCAGCAGCAAAATACACTGAAAATAGAAAATATAGCAGCAAAATACACTGAAAAGAGAAAATACAGCAGCAAAATACACTGAAAATAGAAAATACAGCAGCAAAATACACTGAAAATAGAAAATATTGCAGCAAAATACACTGAAAATAGAAAATACAGCAGCAAAATACACTGAAAAGAGAAAATATAGCAGCAAAATGGTCCGTGTATATTTTGGCAACTGGATTTTCCCTTCTGAAACGGGTATTGAAAAACAAAAAACGAGTGGTTATTTGATTTTCGTTTTAAAATACAAAAATTAAAATTGAAATAGCAGGCGTTTTTCCTCTTCATGATCAAAAAGGGATATACGAAATTTTAAAAATGCTTTGATTTTCATTTTTTTCATTTTATATTTAGAATAACAAGAAAATAAAATCAGTAAGAGACAGAAACGAAAAAAGGTCAGTTTTTTCATTTTCTGAGACCGGAAGTGGTCATCAGCAAGTGTGGAGCCAGAGAGCAGTGATTGGTCAGACTGACTGAGAGCCAGAGAGCAGTGATTGGTCAGACAGCGCGCTAGTGGATCTAGTCTGCTGTATGTATCTATGGCCGGAACGTCTGTTAGCGTCTCTGGCTGCTGTTGACCTTATTTTTGGAGTAAAACACGGTAAGAAGATAAATACTTCTAATTTGTAGCGTTGTTTTGTTGTACGTTAAGTCAGCGACTTGTGAAGAGTTGTGTTTTGTCGTGTTTGAGCAGTTGGTCCGGACGCGTTAGCTCGCTAAGCGGCTAAGTTAGCTAGCTAAGCGGCTAAGTTAGCTAGCTAAGCGGCTAAGTTAGCTAGCTAAGCGGCTAAGTTAGCTAACTAAGCGGCTAAGTTAGCTAGCTAAGCGGCTAAGTTAGCTAGCGGGCTAATTAACACAGGTGGCTAACTTACTGCTGAACACCTGTGTTAGTTGCTGCTGCAGCTGTCCTCATTATTAGAAGGAACTTCTCAACCTGTATTTCTCTGCTGTTTATTTTAGCTTTTAAAAAAGTTATTTTACTTTAAGGTTCACTGAAACCTGTTCAGCTGCACTGAAGTTTAACATTCAGCTGGTTTGAATTAAACCGAGCTTAACATAACATTGTGCAACATTACCTCTGAATCTCCATAATTTCATTAAATTCCTTCTCTCTTCCACTGCTCAAGTTCAATCCAGTATATAAAGTGACATTAATAGTGAATAAACTAACAGCCATTGTATTTATTTATTATTGCATGTATTTGTAGTAAAACATGAGATGAAACATCCTACTTTTGGATCTAGAACTGCACAAGCCGTTCATTTTCAGTCACCTGACGAGTTAAACTCCCCTTTTTATGTGAGGTTGAAGCAGAAAGTCTGAGTTAACAAAGAAAGTTGTTTATAATCTGTGATACCTGTTATCTGTGACTGAGGCTTTAGTTTTTGTTGAGCCGATTTACACGTAGAAACTTTGTTCAGGAAGATTTCTTAGTAGCTCAGAGGACAGGCTGCTTTTTACACAACCTTGTAAGAGAATGTCTGTCAATGCTTTCAGCAGAATTTAGAAACACAACACTTCCTAAACAGATATTTTGAGGCTGTGAGGTTGAACGTTTGAGAGTCTATCAGTGTGTTTGTTTGTGGTCTTTCTGTTTCTAGGTGGAAGCTGAATTAGTGAGGATGACTCCTGCTCCTGTCATCTCTAAGCTCCTCCCACATCTTTACCTGCACATGAGGAAAATCACTCCTGTAGAATGCAGGTATGTTTGTCATTATTATAAAAAGATGTTGCCTGGTGACCTGTCAGAAACCCATCCTACAGAGTCAGCCAAAATAATGTTTACACACATCAGGAAAAGAAAAACTAGCATAAATATTTCAATACCAAATGTATTCAGACATCAGGAGATTAATAAAAGTTATCTTTGGCCTCTACAATTACAAGAGGTGCTCAAAGTGGAGGCCACTGGCTTCCAGACATTTCTGTTGTGTTGTAGACGTCACTTGTTGATGCTCCATTCATGAGGGTAGCGCCATCTGTTGGGAAAACATCGTACAACAGGACACAGAGTTATCGTGATTTGATCAAACTTAGAAAGAGGAATCTATATGTATAGAAGTACTGATACAAATGAAATATTTATAAAAGTTTTTCTTTTCCTGATGTGTGTATACATTATTTTGGCTGATTCTGACTCTGAACTTAATGAGAACAAAACTGTCATTTAGTTGTTGCTCTGAAAGCTTCTTTAGTGAAAACCAGCTGGTGTTCTGCTTTGAAACAAACTGCTGTTGAGGTCTGTGTTTTTAGGTTTAACCCCACAGTTTCTGAATGAACTGATAGTTGTTTTTTTTTCCTGATCAATGTGGACGTTATAATTGATGGTAACATTTACTGATCATATAATCAGCATGACAATATAACAGTAGAACATTCTGACCACCTGACTAATACTGTGTTGGTCCCTTTATGCTGCTAAAACTCCTCTGACCCAGTAGTTCATCAGAACCTCTGGGGATGTCCTGTGGATTCTGTGGATCCTGTGGGTTGCAGGGTGGGTCCTACCTAGACCAGGCTGATCCTGGACCATCCCACAGATGCTCCATCAGATCTGGATGTGGGGAGTGTGGAACCCAGGTGAACAGCTTAGCTCTGTCGTGTTCCTCAGACCACTCCTGAGTAGTTTTAGTTCGTCCTGCTGAGGGTGGCAGCTGGCATCAAGGACTGCTGTTGCCATGGAGACTAGGGGGTTGTTTGTCCTGCAGTGTTTAGGTGGTGGTACATGTCAAACATCCACATGAACGTCAAGGTTTCCCAGCAGAACGTTGCATTAGAACAAGATGATGGATGTTGTTCTCTTCAGCTGTCAGTGGTCAGAATGTTGTGGCTGATTGGTGGATCTGTCTGCCTTTACTCTGACATCCAGAGTTCTACAAAAGTGTAGTATGTGTGCAGTGCAGAAGAGATTTACTTTATTGGATGCAGTTTTAGTGGTTCCATCAGAGAAAATCATATCCATATACAGATTTTTATTAATTCCAGGGCTGGTTCAGTAAAGATTATAATAATAACTACATCAGATAATTCTTTGTCGCAGTTGGAATTTTGCAGACTGAGAGATGGTTGAGAAGTTTGCAGGTTCTTGTTTTAGCAAAATATGTTATAATAGAAGATCTTTATTGTCATTGTACATGAAATTATCTGCAAACCAGCAAAGTGCATCAGTCTGAGGTATCTAAAAATAAATAAGTAAAGAAAAATGCTTCTAAAGCCAATAATAAACAGAATATTTTGAGGGAATATTCTAAAAAGGAAAGAAAAGCTCCATTCTCACTCCTCTCAGGATAAACTGTCATTAAAATTGACTTTAAATTTAGCTTCAACACGAGATAAAAACATTTACTTCCATTACTGATATTGTCAAGTTTTAATAAAGTTCATGCTACTTTTATAAAATGATGAAAGTGAATTAATTGTATTTGTGTCTGTGTTTGATTTCTGTCTTTTCTCCTGTCATCCAGATGTTCAGAGGGAGATGATGCCACATCTGGTCCAGCCTGATGGAAGGTGTTGAAGTTCTCTGACTGGTCCTGGACTGAAGATGGTCGTCTCACTGGATTTAAGGTTCAGATGCTCAGTAACAAACTCCACCAATGAGCCAACAGGGAAGCTTTAGGTTTATTAAATGTTGCTATGAAGGTTTCGCTGTTTTTCTTTGTGAATGCAATGTGCTCCAACTGAAACTTGAATTAGAACTAAGTAAGTAAATCCTTCCATCTGAAAGGATCTAGTTGCATTAATAACCTCATAACATTCTAATTTTTATTTCAGTCTTGGTTGGAAATAGAATCTCTGTATTGATTCAGGTAAAAACTGAACTTCACAGCATGTTGGAGCAAAACAACCAGATGAAAACTGTGATGGTGTTGGATTGTCAGACCGTAATGTTGCAGCTCAAAGCAGCTTTTCTAGCTCAGTTCATTCTGACATTCAGCTATGAATCAACACAGCAGATGGTGATCCATGCTGTGGAAGTCTCACATCTCCTGATTTAATGGAGATGCTTTGCACTTTTTACACTGTTTATTCACCAACACTTTATTTAATAAAAGTCCCATCTAGTTTTCATGAGGAATGTGATGTTTTAATTTCTCTGTGAATAACTGCAGTCTAATGCAACAGCTGGAATTGTAATATCTGTCCTGATATTGATCATGAAGTATTGATCAGAATACTTATGGTTAGCAGTCATCCCTGAAGTTTTACATTAAAATCTTTACTTGTGTTGTGAACTTTGGTAAGAAGCAGAAACGTTAGCGTTGCCATGGATACATGAGTGTTAAATTCTGTCCATGTTTCCATTTTGGGAAATGTAGTCCAGTTCCAGAATGTGGAGGAATTTAGTCTCACAATCACAGACAACAAATATTATCTGAAAGTCGGGTTATTGTTGTTTATCAGCACAATACAAAAAGATTCATATTAGAAATATTCCAGTTAATACTCTAGAATATCACGATTTATGTAAATTTACCTCAATAATATGAATGTTCAGGTTAAGATTGTACAGTGATATTTATTATGTAAGTTTAGCTGATTAAAGTTTATGACTCTGCACTAAAATATTATTTAAATTGACATCATTATTATAATATTTAGGGTCAGACCCTACAGTATTGAGATTAAGAAATCAAATATTCTATAAAATGTAAATACACTGAACTCATTTGGATATATTTAAGTGAGACTCTACAATATTATTTGACACAAATCTATCTAAATCAAAATTTTAATAATTTTCACACCAAACATTTACTGGACTGATTTAAATATTAAAATCAC
Source organism: Amphiprion ocellaris (assembly GCF_022539595.1). Lineage (NCBI taxonomy): Eukaryota > Metazoa > Chordata > Actinopteri > Pomacentridae > Amphiprion > Amphiprion ocellaris. The sequence continues at coordinate 33,120,680 of NC_072771.1, forward strand.
TCCTTTCTAATCCTCTGCTGTACGTTCAAACCTGAGGCCTTAAATAGAAACACACAAGTATCTGATTGAAGGAACTTCTGCAGAGTCCTGGTTCCAGAACATGATGATAGAATTATAGACAAACTTTAACAAAAGCTGCCTGAGAGTTTACAGGTTTTTATATTGGATTTCTTCAGTAATTTAATGAGTTATCAGCAAAAATCAAGTGTTCATTTGATGAACTTCATTTCCTAAAACATCCAGAATTGGAGCTCATATCTTTGGCAGCTGTAAAGTTTCTGCTCCTTCAAAGTTCACAACACAATGAATGAATTCCTAAAACACTCTCAGTGCTGGAGAGCGTTTGATGCTGAAGCAGTGATCAGTTTTTCTGTTTCTTCTCTGGAGATGCACAATGAGGGACGTCTGCAGAGACTGAGAAAGAGTCTCACCACATCCTGACATGAGGAAAAAGACTTTATTGAAGACTACAATGAGAAAAACTATCAGACAGCAGACAGCTGCATTCAAGGTGAGCTCTGAACATTTGATCTGGAACAGGAATTCAATCACAGCAGCATGAGCTTCATTTCAGTCTGTAGCTGCTGAATTCATGGATGAATCATCTGGCACTAGAGAGGAAGACCATCAAACATCCACGTCAGCTGATGGAGGTCCAAGAGTGAAGACCTTGAATCTGATTGGACGGCCTCCTATTCAGCCACGTGTGAACAAATGCCTCTAAGCTGATTTGTTTTCTAAAATAAATCTAGTTTGAGTCCTAATCTATGCCTGTGTGTTTGCTTCTTTACACCGCTGTTAACAGTTTAGGCTGTTAGATTGTTCCAGATAAGACAAGTACAAGATTCTTCAGAGCCGTTCTACCACGAGCCTGACAGGAAGAACTCCAACAGCTACTGAATGTTCCTGTGGTTCCCTCAAGGCTACAGGAGGAGTCCTACGAGGACGAGCCGGTCCACCTGATGGCGGCCAGTCGCTGTGGTTCAAAGCCAACACCGACTACGTGGACTTCTACTGGACCACACGGAGGCCTTCAAACCGGACCAACAAGTTCATCGACTCCCCGACTCGTGGGTCTGAGGACGCCGCCGAGCCTCGGTCCAGCCGGCCTCCTGTCTGTGGGTGTTTGAGTGCTGAGAGGTTTGTGGATGCATGTAAACGTTCTGTGTTGGAACAGCAGCTTTGGACTCAGTAACGCCAGGAAAAACCAAGAGCTCCTTTATTTGTGACTTCCACTAAAAAAAACTGATGAAAATAAGTTTGCCAAGGTTCTGATTATTGATAGATTATTAAATAATGAAAATAACAGTTTAAATATTCCTTTAAACAATCCTTTTATGTCTACATTTCCTTTACACTGACTTCTTGGTATATGTACAAGTATTTTGGGTGGAATATACCATTAAGCCCAATGTTCAAGGGTTCTTCTGGGAATATACCATTAAAGCAACCTTTTAGGTAAATGTTCCAGGATGTTGGGTAGAATATACCATCAGATCAACCTTTTAGGTCTACATTGGAAGATTTTAGAGTAGAATATTAATCCAAACCATCCTTTAGGTCTACATTTAAGGTGGAATACTCCTTTACACCAAGATTTTTTGGTCTACATTGAAAGATTTTAGGTGGAATATTCCTTTGAATGAACTTTTTAAGTTTATGTTCAAGGATGTTGGGTGGAATATACCATCAGACCAACCTCCAAGGTCTACAGTAGTGGATTTTAGGTGGAATATACCATTAAACTCACCTTTTAGGTCTACATTGGAGGATTTTAGGTGGAATTTTCTTCCAAACCGTCTTTTAGTCTACATTTAAGGATGTTTAGGATGGTATATTCTTCCAAACCAACTTCTCAGGTCTACATTTCAGGTGGAATATTCCTCCATACTAACTTTTTTGGTCTACATTGAAGGATTTTTTCTAAACCACCCTTTCGGGTCTATATTTGGGGTTTTAGGTGGAATATTCCTTTTAACTAGCCCCTCAGGTCTCTTTGAGGATTTTGGATGGAATATTCGGTTAAACCAACATTTTAGGTGCATGTCCAAGGATTTTTGGTGGACTGTTCCTTTAAGGTGGATGTTTGAGGACCTTGTAGGTGGAATACTTCCTGAAACCAACCTTTTAGGTCAACGTTAAAAGATTCAAGGTGGAATATTCCCTTAAACCAACCAAAATTTCATGTTTTGATCATTATCAAGTGAGAAACCTCAATCCAGACTCCTCATAATGACATTTAAGATTTATGCTGCTGTTATTTGTTTAGTCCAGACTAAATGACAGAAATCCACAACTGTAATTTTATTTCAGGACTCGGTTATTAAATGTCAAAACAATCCATGTGTCTCTAAACACTCAACAGCTTTACAAACTCTAAGATTAAACTCTCCACAAGGATCCAAAATAAGTTGGACTTCTACATGAGAGCTTTAATTATTCTTCATCTACTTCCTGAAAAGTTTGGTCAATAAAAGACAAAAACTAATATTTTCATCTGAACTAAAGACAGACTTTGTGATTTTTCTGCTCACATGTTGTGTTGTTGTAAACTTACTCTTTCAAATAAATATCCTCCTAACCCCCTGGAAACCAGCTTTTGTCCTGTTTTTGTGTTGCTCCTCCGTGACCCTAGACAGCCGGGTCGTAATGTTTTTTGAGCAACACACCATACTATGATGTTTTTACAATGATGGTTCTACTATGGAACCAGTTTGACATGTTCAGGTGTTCTTTGTTTGAAAACTCAGAGATTTCAGGTATCAGAGGTGGTTTTCAACTTTCTTTGTTAACTTTCTGCTTCAACTTTAAACTAAATTTCCTTCACTAACCCAGCCCTCTGGACTTCCACTAAGCTGTGTTCCTATTGGCTGTCCAGGTGGCTGCTTGGTGTTATCAGGAACACCTGAGCAGCTCAGTGTCTTCCTGCTTTATTTAGCTGCAGACAAACATTTCCTCTGCTTCTCTCCACCACTGAACCGGGTTTGGCTTCGTTGCTTTAGTTTGTTCTTTAGGCTTTGGCTTGCAGCTTCCAGCAGTAAAATTGTCTTTAATGTGTTTCTTGGTGTGTTTTAGGGCTTTGTACTGGATAGTTGTCTTGGTAAATGTGGTTCTTTAGCCACAGTTAGCACATGGTGCTAATGTGTGCAGTGATTAGTGGATTTGGTACAGCTGAGTTGTGTCTTTATCTTGGCTGTAGTGAGTCTTTAGAGGTTTTTGGTCAGACACATTCTGTGTGTTTGTGAACCAACGTTGGTTGTCCAGAAGGTAAGAGTTCCTGTCCTGATTCTCTGTTCTCAGAGGTTCTCTGGTAGGCTGCAGGAGACTTTAGTGTTTGGGTTGTGCTAGTTTGGTTTTTGTACGGTTTCATTTGGACGACTATCTTGAGGCCCCTTCATGTGGTTTAGTGAGGTTTTCTGGAACAGTTCTACAAAGCAACCTGCAGCAGAAGAGACTTTGAGAGTTTTTAGGAAGTTCTGGAGAGCCAGACTTTAGAGCAGCAGAAACATTTGTCAGCAGTTTGAGCAGGAGAAGGTGAGCTTCAGAGTAGAAATGAGATGGAAACCTTCTTGACCCGTGTGGTGAGGTCCTGTACCAAGAGTTTGAGCAGATTGTGAAGAGTCTGTAGTTCTTTGGTCTGAAAGCACAAGAAGAGTCGACTCATTAAAGGAGATAACAGGAGATATTGTTGGTTCTTCTGTCACTCTGCAGTTTCCTTAGACTGAATATCAAGTTTATATTTTAAATGATTTAACATATGAGCCCAAAAAGACTTCAATAAACTCCCTCCATCCCCTGGACTCAACAGATTTTATTACCATGTTAAATCTTTTTTATTTTAAGTATATTTTTGAGTTTTAATCATAGTTTTAGCATAGTTTTTTCTCTTTGCTTGTTTAGTTTTGTCATCTGTGTAAAAGGTGCTAAACAAATAAAGTTGAACTGATAAACTGAATAACTGACTAACTCATGATTGTGACAACAGAAGTGTTTTCAATGTGATTTAAGGGTTTGTTTCATTTTTAAGGTTGGGTTAAAATCTTGACAGAAAAAAAAGATTAAAGAAATAAACTACATTTAAAAAAAAGCAATTAAATCAAAGGAAAAAAATTAATACAATAAAGCTTTTTAAAAGAAAATTAAACAAATACAATTACATTATATTATACAGACAAAACATTTAATTAGATAATTAAACAGAAGATACAAAACATGTAATTATGAAATTAAACAAAATTTTTATAACAAAAATATTAAACATTAAAGATGCAATATTTTAGATAATTAAACATTTAAAAAAATACAATTAAACAAGAAGAATATTAAACATTTAAAAAAATACAAAACATTTTAGATTGTTAAACCTTTAAAAAGACAAAACATTTCATTAAAAAAATTAAATGTTTAATTTGAAAATTGTCTTAAAGACAATAAAACTTTAAATAGGAATTATCAGAAAATACAATGAAGCATTTAAAAAGAAAATTAAACAAAAAGGTGGTAAAAGATTTAAAAAAAAAAAAAAAAAACCTTAAAGATTTAATTGAAAAATTAAACATTGGGAAAGAAAAGGAAATTTTTTAAACAAGTCGATAAAACATTTGAAGAAACAACAATTAAACATTAAAAAGACAAAACATTTGGAAATCAAATCAGACATTAGTTTCTTTTCTCACCTTTTATTCTTTTCTAGACATTTAAGAAGAATCAAACTAAAGACAAAACATTTGAAAGACACCAGTTAGACTTTAGAAGATCAAATTAAACAGAAGAAACAATAAAACGATCAAAAAGAGTCAAGACAGATAAAGGTCAAAGTGTTTTCTAGTCTGAAATGAAAACATCAAGTTGTTTCTTCAAACATTTCCTCTTTCTATGTTCTTGGTTTGATTGTGGACAGATTTACTAAGAACTCATTTCAGAAAACTGCTTTCCAGATAAAGTCTACTAGTCATTGAAGGCATTTATCAAACTAATGTTACCTTCTGATCTCCACAAACTTTACTGTTCAGTGAAGAGAATCAAAGTTTGTTGAGGATTTCTAAAAAACCCACAGGTGAAGGTCTGAGAAGAACTCAGATGGATGGTCTAAATGTGAAATCAAGACTCATGGTCACAAGTTTTAAGGCTTCTGTTAACCAGAAAGTTCAAACTAACAGAGAAGTACTGAGAAACTTTCAGGATTTCAGTCCTCAGACTGTCGAAAGGTTCAAACTAACAGAGAAGTACTCAGGAACTTTGAAGATATCAGTCCTTGGGCTGTCTGAAAGTTCAATCTAACAGAGAACTACTGTGGGACTTAGAAAATTTCAGCCCTCAGACTGTGTGAAAGCTCAGGTCCTGAGGACTTGGGAGGTGTGGAGGCTTTGAAAGTGTTGGAAGTGAGGGTTCAACCCTCCAGCACAAAGGCTGAAGTCCCACCTCCCAAGAAAAACGGTCGAGAAAAGAGAAAGTAAAAAAAAAAAAACTCGAAAATGACAAAAAATAGATGATAAATGCGCAAAAAAAAGAAGAATTAGTATCTGAGCGAATAGCTCAGGGGAAAAGAAGACGGACTACCAAGTGGAAGGTCGCAGGTTCAAGACCGGCCAGTGGCAGTTTTCTTTCTTTGTCTTTGTCAGAATTTTGAGAAAATTTAAGAAGTGTCTGGTCTTGAACCAGCGACCTGCAGCTCCATAGGCAAATCCTTAACTCACTGAGCTACAGATCAGATGAAAAGAAATAAATTCGTCGTCCCTTTGACATCGTAGTTTGTGAAGTCTCCACATGGGTGGAGCCAAGGCGGAGTCTGGGTGGAGTCAGGGCGGAGAGTAGGCGGGGAGGTGGGTGGCGGCCTCCCCCCTCTACTCCCCCACCTCCCCCCACCGCCCACCACACCTTCCCCCGCCCGACGAGTTCTTCGAGTCTCCACGAGTTCTTCGAGTCTCCACAGGTTTTCCCCAGTTTCTGAAGTTTCCACGAGGTCCGAGGCAGAACAAGTTGTCATGAAGAGGTGTTGAAGTTGGCGAGGATGGTGTGACTTTTTACAGCGACTAGAAGGAAGACCACTAGAAGAGCAGGTCTTTAACCACCATCCATAAAATCCATGGAGTCGACTCCAGAGAAATGAAGTGTCAACTTTTATCAACCTCCATCCAGATGTTCAACTTGATATCATTGACATTTTTAGCACCACAAACCTTTAGTATCACATTTTATTATCCTTTATTAGGACTTTAATGGAATCCACCAGCAGATTTAGTTTTTGTTGAGGACTGCAGTATTTAAAACTCTTCCTTCTATTTGACCTCATGTTTATTAGTTTTAGTGGAGAAAGTTATTTTAATAAAAATAAAGCGTCTTGAGACAATTTGACCTGTAATTGGCGTTATATAAAGAAAATTGAATTAAAATTGTATGTATCTTGTAATGTTGGAGTAATTCAGCCATATATGTTGGAAAACACATTTTCTTTGTCCATTAATCTGGTGATTGTTTTCTCCAGTAATTCATTTCTTGTTTTGGTTTATAAAATGTCAAACCCAAATATATTCAGTTTACTGCCATAAAAACCAAAAAGATTCATGATGCAGGAATCAGACAGTTTTTCACTTTTCATCTTAGTTTAGTCAGAAACACAGTTGATTATGTGTGAATTGTTGCAGCTTGTGAACCGTAAAAGGTTTTAATCTTTGGGGCCGAGTGTCAAATAACATTAAGAAACCAACATCAACAAAACAGTCAACAAAGACTTGAACATCATTAAAGGGAAATCCAACTTTTGTATGACAATGTCTAATTAAAGGACATTTATTTCCAACGTAAATGTGTGATATTCATCCTCTGGAGCTTTCTCTTCACATCGTCTTCCACCTGGACTGGTTTGGTCGGGAGCATGTGCAACAAACATTTGAAAAACTGCACTTTAACATCAATGAATGACACTGAAGTTTAATCTCTACATAAATGAGACTGAGTCTGGATGTGCTGCTCTGTCATTAACTCCTAAGTTTAGGGAAAGTTCAAACAAAAGAGGACACAGTTCAGATAAGACTTGAGAATGAGCTTATTTTGAACAAACATCTCAGACTTTCTAAGCTTCAGTACCTCTAGCAAGATATTTTAACAACAAGCAACTGAAGAGATCCAGAAGTTGGAGAGAGTTAGCTTTAGCTGAGCCAAAGAACATGTGGGACGCTAACCTAGCAAACATTTCAGACTTTTCTCTGTGAATTCTGAGAAATAATTTACTATTTAATGACAGAGCTACACATCTTAACTCAGTCTCATTAAAACAGACTCTAATTCAGTGTCATCCATCCATATTAAAGTGCAGTTACCCAAAATGTTTGTTGCATGAGCTCCAACAAAACCTGTCCAGGTAGAAGGCCACTTTGACAAACAGGAAGTGGAAGATTCCAAGCAGATTTATAGAAGGGGGAACCGGACTGTACTAAGTGTGGTTGAGTATCGAGGGGTGTTTTGTGGGTTTTCAAGGCTGATAATGATTATTAGTGAGACGTTTGGAGTAGATATTCATTTGCAGTAAATGAAAGTATTTAAAATCTTGGAGTTAAACTTAGAAGAACACAAACTCTAACAGAAAACTTTGTTGATACGTTTTTGTTTTGTTTACAGATGTTAAGTTAAAGGAGTTTTATTCGTGACATATAACCAATCAAAGCACTCCAGAAGACAGAGAGACCACAGGTAGATAAAGGTTCAGAGCCAAAGTAGCACCATTTTTAAATTGATTTATTACCGTAAATCAGTAAAAAATAAAATACTGATAATCAGTAAATCAGTCAGCCCACAATTACTACAATTCTACAATGTATGTCTCTTTCCTTTGACTTGTTATTTGTACAATATACAATGTATATGATGGTGTTTTTTCATACCGAAGGCTATACTGAGCCGCTGCATTCCTCCTCTGTTGTTTTCTGGATTGTACTCTGCTGCATGCCTTCGTCCACCCGGCCTCCGTTGACTCGTCCCTGCCTGCCGTCTCTGGAGCTGAAGCTGGATTGGAACAGACCAAAGTACAGTCCAATCACGATGCCAGCTGCCTCTCAAAAGGCTCCTTCATCTGGCAGGTGGCAGCACTTCTTCTGAGGGGAAGCTGAGCTGGCCCGGCAGAACTTTGGAGATGTGTTCCAGTGGTTGGTGGATTTGTGGGGAGATAGAGAGGGACCTTTGAATTGTTCAGAAAGGAAAACAGGGAACCCATTGGTAGTTTTAGTTTAGGGTGATACTGCGGTGTGTTTTTGGGTTTTAAGAGGTGAACAGGAAGAGGTTGTTTTTTGTATTGATTATCTTTTACATTGTTCCTGTTTGGAATGCCCATCAATGTCAACATGAAGTTCACTTTTAGTTCTGTTTATTTATTTTTATTTTACTAACACCCATTTGCTTTTAACCTCCTCACATGTTGTGTTGTTGTAATCTTACTCTTTCAAATAAATACTCATCTAACCCTCTGGAAACCAGCGTTTGGACTGTTTTTGTGTTGCTCCTCACCTACTTCAGACAGCCGGGACCTAACAATGTTTTTTGGACCAAAGGCTATACTACGACGGTTGTTGAGCGACATGCTATACTATGACGTTTTTGATCAAATTTTGACGACATACTAAACTATGACGTTTTTGGTGATATGTTGGATGAAATACTATACTATGACGTTTTTGTTAACTATTTAACTTCAAACACTGTGTTACAACATGTTGAAAAATCGTATTTTTTTTCGACATAGTATACTATGGCGTTTTTTTGCGCCAAAATTCATATTTTTTTTGAAGAAAACCTTACCATAGTGTTTTTCGCAGCCTCCTTTACATTATTTCATCATATGGCACCTTTTTACAACATGTTGAAAAGTCGCATTTTTTTTCGACATAGTATACTACGACATTTTTTTGAGTCAAATTTCATCATGATTTTTTTTCAAAGAAAACCTTTCTGGAGTGTTTTTCACTGCCTCCTTTTATATTTATTTCATCATATGGCATGTTTTTACAACATATTGAAAAATTGCGTTTGTTTTTCAACATAGTATACTATGGCGTTTTATTGCACCAAAATTCATGATGACTTTATTTTCAAAGAAAACCTTACCATAGTGTTTTTCACGACCTCCTTTACATTATTTCATCATATGGCACGTTTTTACAAGATGTTGAAAAATGACATTTTTTTTTGACATAGTACTATGGCGTTTTTTTGCACCAAAATTCATGATTTTTTTTTCAAAGAAAACCTTTCTGGAGTGTTTTTCACGGCCTCCTTTACATTATTTCATCATATGGCACGTTTTCACAACATGTTGAAAAATCGCATTTTTTTTTTTGACATAGTATACTGTGGCGTTTTTAGAGCGACATGCTATACCATGATGTTTTTTGGACAACATGCTATACTATGACATTTTTTGGATGACATGCTATACTATGACGTTTTTTTGGGTGACATGCTATAGTATGACCTTTTTGGGTGACATGTTATACTATGACATTTTTAGAGCGACATGCTATACTATGACGTTTGTTGGGCCACATTCTATACTACAGGCTTTTTAAACTGACATATTACCATGACCTTTTTTTTTGTTTTAGTTTCTTTTGTTTTTTAGCAACATATAAGAATTTGAACAGTTTTAGAAATTACTATACTTTTACTTGTGCAATGAAATATCATTCTATGGCATTTTTTAGACGACATATTATACTCTGATGTTTTCTTGAAAAACATACTATTTTGACAATATACTACACTATGACATTTTTTGAACCACATATCACACATGACAATTTTAGGCAACATCCTATCATTTTGCACTTTTTGAACCACATAATAATCAGCTGGGTTTTTTTGCCGACATGCTATACTATGAACTACAGGCCATACTATGTTATTCTTGAAAAGTATACTATACTTTGACATTTTCTGAACGACATCCTATACTATGACGTTATACACAGAGTGCTTTGGTTACATGTTGATTTATAATCTAGATTTTTTTCTGTTTTGTTTTTTGACAGGATTACCACAGACCTGACTGTGAACACCGTTGACACACACCTGAGGGAGACGCTGCCTAAGATCTCAAGGCTGCTTGGTCGTGGTCTTTCTGGTCCTGCTCCAGAACGTCTTCATCAACTACGTCTTCTTTTGAAGAGGCCCTCAGATGCTGCAATCTCTGACCTTCAGGAGGAACTGCTACTTTCACTCTGTAACGAGACAGCGGTTATTTTAAAGACCCAGCTCCTGGCGGCTTTGAATGAAAGTTTAACACCCATCAAAATGGAACTACAGATAGTTAAATCTGAGCTGTCGGTCAGTATTTCAAACATCAAGTCCAACCCAGCTGCCCTAAAGCACGCTGTGGGTGAAACAGAAACTTCACTCTCCACATCACCGATGACATTGTCACACTCCAAAGCAGAGCACCTGTCTGCTGAACTTTTAAAAGTGGACTATAAATGTGAAGAATGTGAGCAGCAGCAGACTGTGAGCAGCGGACCAGAGGTGATCAGAAAGAAGTCATTTTCTTTTTTCTTTTCTTTCTGGTTGACTTGATGCTGTCAGATGCAGATGTTGGAGCTGATTCTGATCTTTCAGGATAAAAAAGCTGCTTTTCCTTCACAGACTTTTCAGGAAATTATTCTCTCAGGTTTTCTCTGCTATTTATATTTTTATTATCTGTGATTATTTCATTATTTCTTTATTGTAAAAATAAAGTTTGAGGCATAAAGGCTCATTTAGTTATTTTAATCCTGAAATCTTTGATGTAGCAGAACTAAACTTCCATTTTCCTTCTTGTACTTTTGATACTAGAAATAAACGTATCTTCAACACGGATCATCTGCTTTTAATGAATCAGCAGCAACATCACAACAACAAATGAGACAATTTTCAACAAATTAATGAAACTGGTGTCATTTAAAACTATCAGTCTGTTTTAGTGTCAAATTAAACGTTACTGTTACGTTAACGTTACTGTTTTAATCACATTTAAGTTTCTTGAACATTACATTAATGTCAACCAGCCACAGTTTTATGAACTTAATGAACCACATTACAGGAACACAACACACTTCAGCTGTTTACATGAAACTCAACACATTAGCTTGATGCTACGTTAGCTTTAATCAAGCTACAACTGAACAGCTAGCTCGGTTAGCATCGCTAACCTTAAAGCTAATATTTACTATGCTAACTCTCTTCTCTGGTCAACACACACTGAAACAAACCCCACCAACATCTGGAGTGCATGGCACACATTATATCTGACACTAAAGCTGCATATAAAGTGCATTAAAGCGGCACCGATAGGAAAATAAACATTTACTTACCGAACTATTGGAGTCCTTTCAGTGTCTGCTGGTAGAATCAGCCGACGGTAGAAAACTGGTTAAAACAAGCCAACGGGCAGGAAAACTGTCTGTGGAAAATGTTCTGCTGCTCCACCGATAAATAAACCAACAGTTATTATATCAGAATTAATCCAAACGAGGAGAGCAGAGTCTCTGCTGCCTCCTCCATAGGACCTGTCAATCATTCCAGACCAGACTGTCAATCAAGTAGTCCCGCCCCCTGGCTTCGCAAAACTTTAACGCTCTATAAAATAATCAATATTGATTTATTTTAAGATCGGCCACCTGATCTCTCATTCTGACCATTAAAACTAACGAAAAAAATGTATGTACAGTCTATGCACGTACTCTGTTTGGCTCCACACTTGCTGATGACCACTTCCGGTCTCAGAAAATGAAAAAACTGACTTTTTCCGTTTCTGTCTCTTACTGATTTTACTTTCTTGTTATTCTAAATATAAAACGAAAATCAAAGCATTTAAAAAAAATGCATATCCCTTTTTGATCATGAAAAGGAAAAACTCCTTGTATTTCAATTTTGATTTTTGTATTTTAAAACGAAAATCAAATAACCACTCGTTTTTTGTTTTTCAATACCCGTTTCAGAACGGAAAATTCAATTACCAGATCCGTACACGGACCGTGGTGGATGTCTGGTGTGTGTGTGGGCTGTGTGTCTGAATGTTTTTGTAATTTGGATTAAAATATGTTTCATGTAGCATAAGCCAAAACATTTGATCACAAACTATATAACTGAACATGTATAGGTCTAAATCTCATTTATCATTGTGTCATTTATTTAAATTGCTACTTATTTAAATTGATTTTCAACAAATTTCAATTTTTAAGAATAAAGTTGTATTATATGGCAGAATGCCAGAGAGTCAGTGGTAAAATCTTTGCTTTTCTGTTATAGAAACTATGGTTAAGCAACACCTAAGGCTTAACCTGACAGTAACCTTGAAATGGGCCAGGTTAGCTTCCCAGCATCGGGTGTCAAGAGTAACTGAGGTTGAAATATGTTGAATTTGCTTTATGGAGCTGAAAAACTCAAGCTAACTGAAATAAGCCTATGGAAAAGGCCCCAGGATGCTCCTCTTTAAAACAGTGACATTAAAAAGATAAAAACAAAGCAACACAATATAATTTTGTTTCTTAGAAGGCTTGCTCTGTTTCCTGGATAGTTTCTGCACAAGTATAAACTAGCTCTGGTTCATAAAGTGCATTTCAAGCACCAGTCCCAGTTCAGCATGTAATATGGTAACGTGCTGCTATGTTATCAAACCACAGCTACTTCCGTCTAAGTATCACCAAACACTAATTTCACCAAACTCTTATTTTGATTCTTGCTTATTTAGTCAATAATATTTAATGCAAGACAGAAATTGATTTACTCCTCAGACAATATGTGGTGAAATCATAAGGCTGCACTTACATGGTGTACATAGAAATAAAACAGCTTCCAAGGATCTTTTCACAAAAGAAAACACGACTCAGCGGATTTTAGGTATTCTTTGTAATTTTAATTCCCATAATTTAGTTTAAATGCAGACATTTTTTCCACTAAAATCTTAAATAAAACATTACAGTACGATATATGCAAATCAGAAGAGCTTTAAGATTTTGTAGAAGCAGGCTACAGTTTCTTTTGAATTTTTATTCATTTTTATTTTTATGACTTTATTTCATTTTTTTTATTTTTAAAGTTTTGAAGGACCGGACAGTTAAGTAGCAGTAAACAGTAAAAAAGACAACACAGAGCTGTAAAGCCTGCAGGCCAGCCAAGGAGCACATTCTATTACAAAACAGACCAGAAAACTAGAGACAGCACGCCACATCCAGATGAAGGTCTGAACTGAAGCCCCCTCCGCCTCCGTCAGGTGGTGCTGGTTCCACGCGAACAGGAGGGGGCGCTATTACACCGGGGCAGGTGGAGCTACACGACCACAAAGTGACAGCAATGTAGTTGCACCTTCACAAGAAACAGCTTGTATTGCACATTCAGGGAGAAAGAAATGGCACATTGTGTTGAGTTTTTCTCTACAAAAAGGTTATTAAACAGTTATAATGCAGTAGAAGCACAGTAACTCCCTCAATGGCAATCACACCACTCACTGGTTTATACTGATCAGCTGAAACGCTCTGGTCTAAAATGCTGCTGTCCCTCTCTACAGGGAGGGAAAGTGTCCGACTACGCCATCAGCTGGCTGCATTTGCACTTGAGCAATTTTTAGATTTTTAATTTTTTACATTTCTACCAAAACATGAGCTAAAAATGCATCTAAATGTAGTTGAATGTAAACTGCACTTGATATTTAGGCTCAATAAAGTCCGACTTCTTAATATGAAGACACAATTTTAGGCCACAATTAAAAAAGTTGTAGTTGTTCCACATACGGCTTAAGTAGTTGTGTTTCGATCTGTTCTTCTCTCACTTTTAGAGAAAGACAGAACATATGATCTTGCACTAAATGGTCTGTTTAAACCAGTTTTGTTAAAGCCGCTTAGCTGAGTGTTGTAGCGTGAAACTCTTTGCAAAGAGTTTTTAGTCCAAACATGATTTTTCTTTTTGAAATCTGAATAAAGGCTTTATCTGAAAAGCATTACTAGACTAATATGTTCCACGTAGCCTTTGTCGTTTTGAATTAAATGTAATCATTTAAGCCCAACGCTGCCACCAGATGGCGATTTTCTCTTTCCCTCCCCATCTTGAGCAGTGCATCCCTTTTGGCCTATCAGGACTGAGAATGCATGGAATAACAAAAAAATGACAGTGTGAGTCACAAAAGGAGGCTGCAGAGCATAGTGAAGACGTTCAAACCTTGTATCTGAAGGGTGCCGGGCGACCTCGCACCATCTACAAAAAAATGTCTTTTGTCAGTCTTCTAAAAGTTGGTCACATAATTACTCATGTTTTATGTTCATATCTTAATCAAATGGGTTTGTGTTACAGTTTTAGATAGTAACAGGGGAACTCTTTCTTTTAGCCATGGATAAATACACTGCTAATTACAGCACCAGCCGTCTTGAGACTTTAACTGCACTCAAATGGCTAATGGGAACTGCAGTTGTTGAATGCTATTATTGTGCTTGGTATGGCTAAAATTAGAGCCTGGCTGATATTATTTATATATATATATATATATATATATATATATATATATATAGAGAGAGAGAGAGAGAGAGAGAGAGAGAGAGAGAGAGAGAGAGAGAGAGAGAGAGAGAGAGAGAGAGAGAGAGAGAGAGAGAGAGAGAGAGAGAGAGAGAGGGAGAGAGATACTGGGATGTCACAGATGTATTGGTGCTGGCATGTGTGTTGTCTGATATGTGCCAATATTGAATACTTCCTTGGATATAATATAAAACAGAAAACTGTGCTTGAGGTGACTTAGAAATGGTTTTATTGTATAGTTTGTCCAGCAGAGCAGCAATGCTGTCAGTGCTGTCTGCAGCACATGTAGCAGAGTAGATGGTGGGACGGAGCCAAGTTCTGTCTTCATGGAAAGTTGCTAACTATGATTTTCCCTTTTCAGTTTAATACAGAAGCAATATTTCTGTATTTATATTGTTAAATTGCCACAGTAATAGTAGTATAGTAGTAAATGTCTATCTTAGAATACAAACAAAGAAAGCATCTTTTTAGCTTCTCTGAAGACAGGTAGAATATTTTAAGAACAGAAAGCTACTGGAAAAGAAGTTTGTCAGGAATAGCAGGAGAATTTACACACTCTTAGATGAGAAAATGTGCATTTTTATGTGTTTACTGATGTTATTTATGGCTGGATGACTTTTTCCATGGTGCCATCGATAGATTTTAAGCCATTAGTTTACGGTGATTCATGCTCAAGCAATTCATCTACCTTTTACAAATGAAAAGTTGAGCATATAAGTAATAAAACACTGCTGCAGTCTTGTTGGGTCTGGTTTAAATTGCAGCCTGTGGCGGCTGATGTTGCCAAACTTAAGATAGATATTGTTGAGAAACTATTTCTTGACTTCTGTTGCAGTCTGCTTTAGCAGGCTTCGCAATTATGCTGGTTCACTTTAAAGACAACGGGGAAAAACATTTGATCTTCTACAAGCTCTTAAATGTTCTGGGAAACAATGCTGGACCTCTTGTGCATTTTTTTAAATGCACATTTCTCCAGACACCTTACAACAAGTACAAAGTGGATTTGAACACACCAGCCCTGTGCAGCCGCCCTGTGTAACACACAAACTGTTGAAGAATAAAAGGACATGAGCTTCAAGAGTGGCCACCTGCCAAAAACAAGGAAACAAATGTCCTCACAGTCCAGTTTTCCGTTACCAAGTTTAAAATTTAACATTTCTCAGCTTGCAAATATCGAGCCTCCAGATTTCTCCTTCAGGGAGCAGTCGTCCTGGTTTTTGCTGTCCTGCTCTCGCAGCTCATGATCAAAGCAGTAGGGAAACAAAATTACAAAGTGTTTTCATCTAAAATTCAAAAATAAAAATGGTAATTTAAAAATCTGATCTACTGGCAACCGACACGTCAGTCTACATGTTAGAAGAACACACCGGGCTTTTAGAGGGAAGTTTGGCGCATGGCTCCAGCGAGGCGACGCCCCTGAAATAAGACCGTTCTTCAGTTATTGCTGCGATCACAGTCTTAGAACAGCTGGTCCACATCTGCCAGTTTCCCATCAGCACCACAGTGTGTTCTCCAAAGTGTCTGGAAGCTCACCCAGGTTAAAACTCAGATATGGTAGAAAAATATATAGTTTTGATGAAATTTCTCTAGTTATTCTCTTCATTACTGAATTGCACCCATACATGTAGTGTTAACACGTTTGTAGTAGCAGTGTAAAGTGACAGGGATCATGATTAACACTACTACTACTACAAAAAATAAAACCCCAACGAAAAACAAGTCATCGCGCACACACTTGCTCTCGCTCTCTTTCTCTCTAGACACTTCTGGTTATTTTTTTTTATACTTGCACTTAAAAATTCATGGTTAATAGTTTGTCTTTCATTGGCATCATTAGGCAACTTTTTTGTTGTTTTTTTTACAGATACTCTACAATATGGTTACGATGTAAACACCACAGTACTTAATTATTTTTTACTGTATCTGCACAAAGTAAAACACAATGTTACAAGGCAAGTGGCTACTTAAGCATAGATTTGTTCATGAGAAAAAAAATGAAATTAGGAAACACACCACAACAACAAAAAAAAAAAGAACTTGCAACACCTGGCATCGAGTTTGTTCAAATAAAAAAAAAAGCTTTAGACTTTGTTCATCTACAGGTCAGACGACCCTGTTAAAAAGCTGGTGATGATCAGTACTGTCCCCCCTCCCCAATATACCATCTCTATCCGACGTAATGATAGAAGTCTTGATATTTTTTTGACATGAGCAGCCTGAAAACCCCCCAGCGGGCTTCGATTCAGCCCTCAACTCGACCATGTGATATCTAGCGAACCTTTAGCACTTAAGATTGAAACGCGCGTCGTCTGAAGACTAAACGCTTCTGCACTTCAAACAACGCCGGCCCGTTTTGAGGAGCTACACGTGTGGCTGAACCGCTTCCTTGCACATCTGCACAACTGGCTGAGTTAAAACACAAGTTTAAGTGTTGGATATGACACACGACAAGACTCAGATTTGTCACATGGATGGCATGAGACTTGGATTCTAACTGAACTCTGATAATCTGACCAATAAACAGGCTGATAGAACCGAAATGAACAGTTAGAGGTCCATTATTGGCAGGGAGCCTTGGATACGAGGTGACTCCAGTAGCTGAGCTTTATGTACGAAAACAAAGGCAAACAGATGAAGATATGTGAACATTTCATGGGACCTCGTCATGGTGTGTTTTGTACATTTCACCGTCTTGGCGTCTGCTGCACCTAAACCTATTTTTTTTACTTTTAATTGGCATGTTGTAGCACAACTTACTTTGGCATGGTTCTGCTCTCAAAAGAGCGAACTCCCTCTAACTCTCTCTCTCTCTGTTTCGGAGACACTTTCTCAAGAAGGGAACCTTTAACTAAAGAACTTTCTATCAATACTGTTGAATTTACTGATGCAATAACACCAGGTAGAACCAAGCAGCTCCACTTTTCTCTATGGGTTCATTATTTGAAACTCAAATACTAATTTCCCCGATAACGATATACTTCTGCCAGAATCTGTCAAGTGTGTGTTTTCTCTCTACAATGAGCCACGGAGATGAAACATACTGTAAATTATGACATCATGATGAGGTTAAGAGCCCCTCCCACCCCTATCCCCTTCCACCGCCCACTACGACATTAAAAACAAACCATAATCCGCCCCCCTCCCTCCCAAACCCACCGCCAAACTCTTTAAGGACAGTATTTACAGTACAAATTACAGTATAATACACCATTAAAAAATATGAGATCCATCTCTAAAAACATACAGGAGCTCTTGACAAAAAAATTAACTCTTTAGTAAATTAGGTTTCTATGGTATCATGTGGAAAATACAAAAAAAAAAAACAACAAAAAACAAAAAAAGCAGAGTGACAGTCCCACAACCCCTTATCTGAGGCGTCCTTTCCGTTTGGCCCCAGTTGTACCTGGCTAGCATGTTGAAAAGTGAGATGATGGATGGGTTGGTTGACCACACACACACACACACACACACACACATCTTTTCTTCTTTTGTTTTGAACTTTAAAGCAAGCCGCAATACAACAAATCACACTCAATCCAGTAGAACGATATGTACAGGGTTGTTTTTTTTTCTTTATCTGGCATTTTGGAATAATGCAAATAATAATAATAAGAAGAATAAGCACTTGACCAACTATGCTACCTGGGGTTGCAGGCAGAAAGATATAGATTAACTGCAGGCATGTCTGACAGTTTAGGTGTGCAGAATTAACCATTTTTTTAGAATAATTTTTAGTCATGTGCTGTCCGTATTTTAGTTTTTTAAAATTCATGATTCTTTTAAGGAGGAAATAGAAAACGACTGCCACTGTTCCAACATAATTCTTGTTAAAAGACTGGTAAGCTCCCTATTATTGTCTTATGTACAGCAGATTGAATGGTTACACACTTTCTTATGCACCCAAAATAAAGAGAATAAATAAAAACCGATCAGAAACTCAAATGAGTCAAAAAGATCTCTGGACTACGGAGCCAGGCAGCATGTGAACCAACCCTCCTCACATCCACACCACAACCAAGTCCATCTGCAAACCTCTGCAGCTTTTCTCGTCTACCCTTCCCATTCCTCTCGCTTCGTTTCCTTTATCTGCAAAAGTTTCCCTCTCCATCTTTCTCCTTCTCTGACTCTCTTTTCCTCCTCTGCTCTCCCTCCCGGCCCTCAGACGAAGGGCAGGATGCCGTACACGAACAGGGCCATGATGGCGGCGCTGAACAGGCCGGCCACCGGCACCGTGACAAACCACGCCAGGAAGATGTTCCTGAAGAGGCGCCAGTCCACTGCTTTCTGGGAGCGGATCCAACCCACGGCCACAACCGAGCCCACCTGGAGGCCGGAGCCAGGAGGAAGAAAGAAAAACAGTCGGCGGCAGGACTGAACAACATGTTTCACGTGGCAAGGACACTGTGAAGAGCTGCAGGTTGGCCATGCTTTCCTTATTAGAGAAGTTTCTGAAGGGCGATAATGTATTTTAGGCCATTATCTGTCTATTGAACTCTAATGGAACTACAAGCTGAAACACCAGCTGATGAATTAAACAGCCAGTGATTAATGGTGGAAATCATACAGTATGTTCCAGCCTCTGGCTTTGCCATTTAGTTATGGTGGGAACAATTCTCGGTATAAAGAAATCATCATATGTGCATCATCTGATAGCTGCAGTCAGTAGTAAAATATTTCCCTCTAAGCTGAGGTTGAGTAAAACTCTAAAATTCCAGTAAAGTAACCCAAACTGTGCTTCAGTTAAAGTACTGTATTTGATAACATACATTAGCAGCTGAACAGGAAAGCATGTGTAGCCTTTAGCTCTTCAAAACCAGCTAAGATTCAAATTTCTGTTAGTTACAGCAAGCTGATTACACAAGTTATCACTACCCAACTAGAATTTGTAGGTGTGGGAGTCTGAATTGGCAGGTCTAGTGTATCAAAAAAATCTATATTTACCTCGTTATTAAGTTATGAAAAAAAAACATTGAGATTTTGAAGTTTTCTAAGATTATGTAAATACACCTGCAAATGTCAGACTTCCACTTATATATCTGCATTTTTACTCACTTCTGTGAAAAAAATCACATCAGAATACCAATAAATGAGAAATCATTTTGGAGTAACATGTCCAGTGACTGGTTTCAGCTCTGTGATGCAACACCGTGGAAATATGGCTGCAGAAAGCCATGTTTGTAGTCCAACTTAAGGCAACATTACTACTAGAGCACACTTTAAAGAGCCCATATTATGTTTCTTTTTCTGTGCCTTTTCTTTAGTCTTTTTATGTAGGTTTTTGTTACGCATGTAAATGTCTGCAAACTTGCGAAGTTCATGACTTATTGACATCACTGTGTAACACATTTGCACCTGGCTAGCGCAAAGATGAGCGGCTTCGTTCAACATTATTTTCTCACTAAAGCTGTTTCTACTAAAAGGTACATCCCGGTAGCAGCCAACCTTACCTCACTGTCCTCAGGTCAGCTGATCTGTAAGTGCAGTCTGGGGTTTTTGGGAGGGGTCCTTTAAAGAGACAGAAGCTAAAACGGTGCATTTTAGACTGCAGTGTTGAGAGAAATGACGTGTTTTTTGAGGATTAAAGCATGTAATATATTGTAGTTGACCCCCAAAATAAAATTCTAAACCTGTAAATGTGCACAATATGGGCTCTTTAACAGAAAGTTACGTGAATTTCTCAGATTCTTTTCCTTTTGCATAAGTGGGCCTATATAAAAGCAGTTTCAACCACAGAGCCTGTGTGGAACAACATTGAAAAGTGGTCATGATGCTTGTTTACAGGAATCTGCAGCATCTCTGGCATGCAGCAACAAATTCTGGAACTCAGGGTGGCCTCTGTGTTGCCGTTTTCTACAGAGCTTTAGAAACAATTCACTGGACATATACCATTCCACAGCAAACCACACACCAGGGCTGGGCTTCAATCTGGTTTAACCTCAACAAAAGAAAAATACAAAAACAACCTCTGTAGGTCAAAAAACAAAAGGTCACTCGAACCTGAACAAAACAACACCAAATGGAGGCCCATCACTGCTCATTCAAACCAGAGATGCTCACAGATGGTGCTAGTTATGCTTGCAAAAAAAAAGGAGCAATGAGCTTTTCCAGTGAATATTTCACATTTGTATCTGAAATCTTATCAGATTTATTCAAAGTTTGTTAATATTCAGATTTTACATATTTCTTCCAACATCATCTGTGGATCTCCACACAACCACTTAAACATTCAGCCACCACCACCATGATTATATACCTCTAACCATCAGTAGATTTAGCTTTTTGGCATAGCATTTAATTATCAGAGGGTTTTAGGGGAGAGGCAGGGTATTTGGAGGTGAGAAGTGGAAATGAGATATGGATGGCGATGTGGATGTTTAGATAAATTGATCATCAGTAATTGAATACCAGTTTTGAGTCTTGTGCAGTTTCCCTTCAGAGGACTTGACATGTTTGAAGTTTGAAAATATATCATAAAGTTTTAAGATGATTTCATGTTTTCTCTGATTATCATGCAGTCAAATCTTTCCCTTGTTAAGACGTGTTTTACTACTCGTATGTTCTTCTCCACTACAATCTACCAAAGTAAAGGCAAAAAGTGCAGTTCTGTCTTGTATATTTATTTCATATCAGTTTTCATATAGACGTAAGGAAAAATATGTTAGGTAACCAGCTAAACATTTCCATGGCAACAATCTTTTCATGTAATCACTGCTGGAAACTAAGTAAATAAGTATAATTCCAAAAATAACAACTACCTATTCCTTTTATAATCTGGATCTGCTGGGTCCACAAGCTCAAGTTTCAGCTTCTCAAAATCTAATTTATGTTTCAATAAAAATGAATTTGCACGCAGAAAAATGTAATGAAAACATGTTTTAGTACTAATTTAACATAAAAACTAAATGAAAATAGCTGTGAATAACTAATAAAACATCTCAGGTTGATGAAATCTCTGCTTTCAAAAGCATAACTGACCAGCTATACACCTGTGATATAGCTTGATAACTAAGAAGCTTGAGTCAAACTGCCTGTATTTTGTTTTCAAATGTTACAGATCTTTCTTCAGGGGCAATTTCCAAAGTTGTGCTGCTGGAGGAAAACTGCACGAGAAGCCAAAACTTCAACTTCGGGAGTTGTGATTGGCTGTGGCGATTTGACAGCTACAGGTGAAGCGATGAGGTGGAGCTCTGGGAAGTCGCTCTAACGCGCCTTCACTACTAATGACTCCGATACCTTGCAGTGGGTGGAGCTTATTGGGATGCCCACATTTGATGCAACAAGCACTGTTAGCGCACTCATTACTTCAATGCAAAATCCGCTGTGAAGATAGATGAGTAGAGAGACACACAGAGAAAGATGGAGAGGTAAAAAAAAAGTGGAAAACAGGAAGAGGTGTGACAGGCGGGATCTGGGGGTGGGGGGAGGAAGGCTGATGGTGGGAGTTTGAGGGAGGAGGGGGGAGGGAATTCTGCTTGCAGCCAAGAGCCAACGGGAGGGTTGGACGACCCCATACACCAAACCATGCCAGTGCTGACAGGGCAACATAGAAGAGAGAGTTGGTGGAGATGAGGATGAGACACCATGTTGATGGGGAAGGGGGCAGGAGGAGGACTGAGGACCAGAGGGGTCCAGTTTCTTGTTCCAGTTTGGATGTGATGTTCCTGAAAAAGAAAACAGGGGAGAGGGGCTGCACACTGCTGCTCGGGGCTCTCTGCAGACAGCTGGACACAGCTAGAACAATCTGATTGTCTTTTTATACAGCGTAAAGATTGATGGGGATTGTCAGATCAAGAAAATTAAAGGGTAATTCTGATTTGTCACAGCATAGATGTTATTTACATACTTACGGCAACCATTTCTGATAATAATGCTGCTATTGTGCTCACCAAAATAACAGCCAGATTCTGGGAAAAGAGCACCATTACACAGTTCTTCAGCTAAAAAAGCTCCCCTTTAACTAATGCCAACTACATATTTGATAGAGACCTGAAAGAGTTGGGAACAGAAGCATAGATTAAATGATTTTTTGATTAAAAACTTAGCTATTTTTAGGCCTCATGAGCAGTGCCTCGCAGACTGTAGACAGCCCAGACAACCTTCAAATATAAGGCAGATATATGACCCGAGAGATGAAAACCAGGGCAAATAAAATGCTCTAAAACTTAAAAAGCCTCCTAACATGAGTGCACTGTAATATTGAAAGATGACTCTGATAAACCATTTATTAGCTCATATCATCGCTGTCTTGGGGGCTGGACAGACAAAGGAGATCATTTAGAGAGATTTAAGCGAGAAAATTAAAGCGTGATTGTAAAATCAGGGCTATGAAATCAAGTGACATATGCTCCTCCGGATTCCTTGTGGAAACTCCCTCATTTGTCTAAAAACATGCCGCACAGCAACACTTTGTTGTAACAATGGTGCCATTTTCCCAGATCACAGCAGTGAATTTAGCTTGTAATATGCTGAAATAATTGTCAGAAATGACGGCCAAAGCTTGTAAAGGAGGTTTAATAAACTGGAATTATCCTTTTCTGTCACAATAATATGAACTCTGTCTTTCTGTATGTGATGGAATACAGTTTATTGAGGTGAACTAGCAAAAAACCTGATTCCATGACAGAATGCTTGGCAAAAATAGAAAAGTGTGGCTATTTTCTACAGATATGGGCCAAAGGGGTGTGTTAGCTCCAGCCCGGTGCCCTGGGAGGCAGTGTGAGCTCCTCGCCCCCCTGGAGAGGCCTGGAGGGGAGCTGTGGAGAGGCCAGCGGGAGGGCCGCTCAGTCATACCTTGCAGTGTGTGGTACTGACAGGGATTCCGATATTGGAAGCCAACACGACTGTGAGTGCAGAAGCCAGTTCAATAGTGAATCCACTGTGAGAGGAGGGGAGGGAAGGGGGGGAGGAAAGAGAGATTCTTCATTGTCATGTCTGGGACGTTGCTGCTGGTGGCACACGGTCTCACCAGCGTCCACATTTAACCACAGCAGAGCATGCAACAGTTGCTTGATCAGCAGTAATCTCATGCACGCACACACACACATATTAAAAGACAGCATTTCTTTCAGGGTCTAAATGTCAGTAGGTAGTTCATAAAGAGCGGACTCTGTGGGTGTGCTTCTGCAGCGCCTCACGCTTACTAGGAGACATTTTCTCTGAAGTCATGTCCCGTTTCCAGAATATTATTCACACTTTGTCACCAGATCAGCAGATGCACTAGAAGAGAAAATCATTGAGAAAGAAAAAAAAAACCTTTCCCCACATCCCAACACAAGCGACCGGCCACTTATGTGCGACAGGAAACCAAGCTTTGGAATTAAGCAACAAAAACAGCAAGAGACAGAGACAAATGAAACTACTGGAAGCTCTTTCATTTGAATTACTTATTAGATAAAAAGCAGCAGCCACCAAAGTTCTGGGGGCACAGACTGCAGTTGTTTATTTGGTCCATGTGATGCAATCGGCAAAATGTCGTTCTGGTCGCTGTTGTGGTGTTCATGAACAGCCAGAGCCAATTTTCTTTCACAGCAGTGTTCTAATGAATCGACCTGAGCCAGCGTTGAACACACCTATTTGTAAATGGACACTTGCCTTTATAGTGTGTGTAAAAATATTTAAGACGGCATAGGTGAGGAAATAGTTCAGACACTGACCAGGCAACTGCAGCGCAAGTCCAGTCAAAATGTCCAAATATTATCGAAATCTTAAAGTGCAATATCCATAAAGCAGGAGCTTCAATTTTTCAACATGCCATTTAAATGAAGCACTGTGATGCTGCAGAGATGCTCTATATTATGAATCATATCCTATAGACATAAGAGAACATATTTGTTAGGTACAGAACGCAGCAAAAAAATAGAAATGTCATCTATTTCTATTTTTTAAATTAGTTTTATTTTTAATTATTTATTGTTCATTTTATTCTCCTTCATGTTTTACTTATTTATTTTACCTATTTACTACTATTATCATTTTTAGCCTTGTGCTGGTGATTTCACCCTCTATTTTCTTTTATTCCACTTGTTCTTATTTGGATGTAGCATTTTAATATTTTATCTGGTGGTGTTGTATTCATTTATTTTGAAAATCTTATACGATGTTCAGTGTTACTCCTGAGTGCCCATCTTTTTTTTTGGTGTCTTGCCGGTTCGTAAATTCGGTTTTTAAAAGATGCTATAGAAATAAAGTAATTATTAAGATTAAGACTATCATTACTAGATGCAAAAAAATGCATTTCCACTAAAATCTTGACCTGTACTCAGTATATGTCAAAATAGTCGCATGTCACTCCCATTTCTCTTGTGATTTTGTGTGAGATCGCTACTGAATGCAATGCAGCAATGACAAAAATACACCAAAAAACATTCACCACAAAGAAATGGGTTTGTTTGTGAAACTCTACTAGTAAAACTTGGCTGATCCAGGTACATCTGCAGAGGTCAATTTCTGTGGTGGTTCAGCAGGAAAACTGGCCAGAATGATGGAACTCCATATTTCAGCTATAAAAACTGTTTTCACTGCTTTGGTACGTTGGACTTTTCAGGTGTTTTTGTTCTTGCTCAAATAAACTGCAGACACACAGCTATACACACACTTTCCTGTCCTGGTCCCAAACAAACTTCTTTGTCAGACTGGATGCATGGAAACAGACACTGGAGGGGGGAAAAAAAGAGCCTTTCTAACAGTGAACCAGCGTGAATTTGTCTTTGGGTGCTGGCAAGAAGACTAAGCCGGTGATGGAAGGAGGAGATTAAGAAAGAAAAGAGGCACACAAAGAGAGAGGGGCCAATGAAGAAAGAGGGAAAAATAATGAGACGGCGTGAGAGCAACTGAGGGACTTTGGAAAGCTTTAGAGGTGAGAAGGTGATAAAAAACAAGATGGAATGAAGCAGTGAGGACAAAGATCAGAAGAACTGAGGAAGATGGTTGATTGAAAATAGAGATTTACAGGAGGACAGAGGGAAGGAGCAAAGTGTAGGAGAAGGAGTCGTGCTGGCGTCCCTCCCTGACAGACCCAGGTTCCCACTGCGCCCCTCCTGCCCGACTTCTCTTCATTCAGAATGCCAAACAACTTCCTGTAACCCTGTGTGATGTTCCTGCCAGGCAACACTGCACACACACACTGTCAAAACAAAAAAGAACTAGCTGGAACAATTAGACCTCAGTGTGCCTGCATGCATGCTCACGCACACTTACTGTAGATTCTCCTCACAGCAGCAACCTGCAGGCACCGAGCTCGGCTTCCTTTACACACAAACAACCCTGAGCTTCGCACACAATCACACACACAAATGCACACTCTTCGGCTAATGCGTAGGAAGACGGGAGGACAGCGAGACACAGAGAGTAAGACGGAGATCGAAGTCAAGGACAGAGGAGCAGCAGCGAGCCGTTAAGGATGCGTGATGTCGGCTGCTTAGGTTGTTGGACAAAGTGCGCCCCGGGGCTTTATCTGCTGCGGTCCAAAAGGCTATTCATTTATTTAGAATGATTATGTAACAAGTTAAAAGGTCAGAGGGAAAAAAATAGAGCGTACCATTTTTATTTCACTACCTATGCAAAGAGCCACTACAGAGGCAAATATTCCAGAATTATTTCTAGCCAAGTTTATGTTCACGTAGGAGTGAAGAATGACTGCCAGAATAATAATTAGTAGCTGTTCAACACTGGGATCATGACTTCTCACCAAACTGTTTCGCTGTTAAGAGGGAAAACATCCCTTAACTTTTAAATGTGCATCCTACTACGCATGCAACCGACATAGAAAATGCAAACGCAACACTCTGCAGTACAGAGATTTCCTTGATTCCTCATACAAATTTACTGCCCCTAACGACGGAGCGCTTGAGGTGACTCAGCAGGCTATAAATGCTGCAGGATGTTTATGCCTTTTGCTGCCTGCATAGCGTGGAATATCATTTCAGCTGCTCATTTCAATTCTGCTGTAGTGCATTTAAGTACTTACCAAGGAGGCTGCAGCGCTGGAGGAGCTTGTTTGTGTCAGCATGTTGAAGCTCTTTGGAGCGAGTGAAACCAAGCATGTTGTTCACCTCTGCTACAAACGTGCACACACACACACACACACACCTTTGCACTCACTCTACCTGCGAGGCGGCGCTCTCACCTTGAGGGGGTGATGGGAGTCAGGTCCTTCCCCATCGTCTGGATGACGCGACGACCCCAAACCCACAGGCCGGCGCAGATGCCTATGCCCCCGTAAAACAGCAGCCAGATAGGAGTGGCGGCGTCCTGCATCACGCCTCCCTGGTCGTAAATCATCCACAGTGCCACCAAGGGCCCGATGGCATTGCTGCAAAGATGAGACAATACATAGTAACTTCTTTTAGCTGCCCCGATATATGTGTTGCAGAAGCTGGTTTCTCAATTTCTTGCTGGAAAAAAATAGTTGCATGTGATTTTACTTACATTGAAGCCTTCAGATACAACTAAACAGTAGGGATAGACCACTTATCTGCCTGGCCGATTATTGTGCTGATATTTGGCAT
The DNA here is from genome assembly GCF_022539595.1 of Amphiprion ocellaris. Taxonomy (NCBI): domain Eukaryota; kingdom Metazoa; phylum Chordata; class Actinopteri; family Pomacentridae; genus Amphiprion; species Amphiprion ocellaris. Next base: position 33,147,712 of record NC_072771.1, read on the forward strand.
TTTTTCTACTATCTGTACCGGAAGATTGTTAGCCAATTATTGATAAATTAAAGGTGCTACTTCAGGTCGATGCAGCCTCCTCTCTCTGTCTGTCGTCACTCTGTCTCTCAAGCAGAAATGGCAAAAACTGAACAACAAAAAACAGGAAATTAGCTCCTCTCACAGTGGTTAAGGCTATGCTAATGGCTAGCAGCTAAATTCAAAGGAAGCCACAGATTATCCTGAAAACAGAGTCTGGAAAACAGAGGGATAATACTTTAAGATACGGATCTTAGTGTGCAATAAAAATATTGAAAATGAAGAAAATAGAGAAGAAAAGCAGACATAACCGCAGGAAGACAAACTGATTAATCTCAGTTGAGAGCATCCTAATTTAATCTCTCCAACTTCTATTTTACATATTCAGTTGTAGCTACACTTATTAATGAAGAAGCCTAGGTATGAATGACGGGGTCCCTGCTATGAAAACATTACACGCAATGGATCCCGGTTCCAAATATCGGTTATCAACCTTTCTTGATTACCAATAATAGGCATCGGCCCTGAAAAACCCATATCGATCGAGAAATTAGGGAGACTCTTCTACATGCACTCTGGGTCATTTCAGTTGCTTTTCTGTTATGCAAGCAGCAGGAGGCAGCACCTGACATCGTTGCCTCCGTGGGCGAAGGAGCCGAAGCAGGCGGTGAGGATCTGCAGGAAGTGGAAGAGCAGGAACACCTCGGGCTTGTCCTTCTCCTCGTGATCCTCCTCTGCCAAGTCATCCAGAGGCACCGGCGCCGGAGCTCCTTCTTCGTCCACCCCCTCCAGCTCCGTGGCCAGCTTCATCTCCACCCCGCCCTCCTCCGCCTCAATCTCAGCCTCGGCCACGGCGTTGCAGTACGACGAGTAGCTATCGTAGCGTACCCTCTTCTTGGAGTAGGACACGCTGTTGCTCCTGCCGCCTCCTTCGCCCACCAGCTTTTCACTGTCCTCCCGGGATTCTTGGCGCATGAGCGGCTGGACCGGCATGCCGCATATCGCCGCCGTGTAGCAGGTGTAGCTGTTGTTGCGGCGCAGCAGGCGGTAGTTGTTGTCCGGAGGGCCGGCGTTGGAGCCCGAGCGGTCGCTGTCGTCCATGCGGCCCAGGTGGATTTTGTGAAGCAGGTCTTTGTACAGACCCGAGTCTTTGTGCACGGTGTGGTACACCTGGCCGTCGCTGCGCATGTGGCCGTCGAAGCTGAAGCTGCCGTTAGAGATGGGCGACTTGAGGCAGCCGTTGGTCATCGAGTGGGTCCGACCTGGAAGAAAGAAGATGGAGAAGAGGGTGAGGAAAGTTTGGGATGACTGAGTGGTTCAATCACCATTAATGTCACAGTTCTGCTACACCCTTATTTCTTCTTAATATCCTGACTTATCAAAAGTCATATTTACCCTCTGAACTCAAAACTTGCCAGCAGGAGAAAAATCATCTAAATTACACCAGTTATGAGAGCCACAAACTGTAAGGACAGAGAGAATTGTTGGATTTTCAAATTTGCGACAGTACTTGAACTCATCATGTGTGACTTTTAAGCCTGAAACTAATACCATCCATCCATTATCTATACACCGCTTAATCCTCATCGTGGAGTCTATCCCAGCTGACTTGAGGCGAATTCAGGGGACACCCTGGACAGGTCGCAAGTTTGTCACAGGGCTACATATACAAACAATCACTCTCACATTCACACCTGCGGGCAATTTAGAATAATCAATTAACCTCAGCATATTGTTGGACTGTGGGAGGAAGCCGGAGTACCCGGAGAAACACAGGGAGAACATGCAAACTCCATGCAGAAAGATCCCGGAAAGGCCGGGATGCAAACCAAGGCGAAAGTGCTAACCACCACGCCACTGTGCTGCCCCTGAAACTAAGACATTTAATCCAAATTATTTTATTGTACATCTGTCATTTGAAAAAAATCACCAAAATGTAGCTGTTTGCAGTAACCAGATTCTATAAAGAACTAAAGTTCTGCACATTTTGGTGCAACTGAAAATCCACATGTAACAACCTACAAAATATAGATAATTGAAAGACACGTGTTTTACAATATGTATGAGTATAACTAGTGAGAACCAAGTTGCCCATGATTCTTTTATTGTATAATGTTGTGCTTACTCAGTCAATGTATTTTCAAGGTGTTTGAGTGATATGTTGTAAGCCAATAGGGTTTTCAGTAAAGCTGCATACCTTCAACAAAGGCAGCTTAACTGAATGTGTCAACAGTCAGACAGTTTTAACAGTTCAATGTTCAGGTGTGTGTGTGTGTGTGTGTGTCTATGTCTGTGTGTGTGTTCACAATGTTACCAACTGCTTGGGGTTTATGTTTATCGTTGGGGCCCTTAGTTGGTACACAAATAAAACAAACGCTCTTTCAATCCTTTGATAGGAAAAACAACCATGTCAGTGCCTCAGACAGCTAATTCATTCTGTTAAATATTAAATGTGTTATTGTTATACATGTTATTTGGTTGACCTGCATATTTCATATTACTGGAGTTTAGTAATATTTAGACATGTGTTACTTGTTTCTGGTGAAATACAATTGTAGCTCATCGATTTTTGAGTTAAGTAGTTCCACAGTGGAGGCTATTATTATTCTTTGTAGATTTTGCCTCTTATAATAAGGTCGACTTAAACAAGGGGATTTAGCCAATTCACCATCATCTGCTAAGCACTCAGGATCCTGTTTTTAAGACTAAAATAGTAATCTAGCCTAATAAAATGCTTCCAACGCCAGGAAGGGGTTAAACACAACTAACTCAGCTGGGACCAACAGGCACATGATAAAAGTTCAGGGCCTTCTCGGCTGAACTGCAGGCTGTGCTTAAACACAGCACATGGGAGACAGATCTGGAAACAAATGTATGATGAAAGCAGGAGAACATCTATAGTATATAAGAGTCACTACTGTGGTGGGCACTTGGGAAAATGTTGCACATGTTGATTCCAGGCTTTTTAATTAACTTATATGTTATGTTGCACAAAAGACTATTTTGAGTTTGCTCCACTTCTAGCCACATTTGTGCTGTTTCCATAGAGGTGCAGGACGATATATTGAGGTGAAAAATGAGCCTACAGTGAGTAAAAATGTGACATTAGCAAATAAAACACCCCAAAACTCGGCTTTTAGTCAGTGTTTTAGTCTCTGTACTGGTACATCTCAAACCTGTGATATTTTTTTGAAAAATACAATTTCACAGTTTTACCATACACCCTGCCATTTGGCAGGACGGTGCCTCCATTGGCCAGGTTGGTGAGCTCTCCGCTGGAGTCTCGGGTGCTTCGTTCGCTGCTGCCTCCGGTGAGCGGCAGCACAGCCTCGTCTGTCCCTTTGGCCCCCGGCAGCTCTTTAAAGACGGGGCTCTCCTCCTCCTCTTCAGGGATCTTGTCCAAGCTCTCATCAGAAATCCTTGACAGAGCCTGTTCCTTCTTTAAACGACCTGGAAGAAATGAAGGGATGGAGGTTGACGGAGACACAACAATCAGATGAAACCTCTTAACAAAGCTCGTTAGCAGGATCTTATATACTAACATATATGACAAGAATGTCACAACTATATTTCCATGCCAGGCTTATATTCTTCTGATTTACAGTGTGATAGAGAAGCATAAAAATTCAAATGCTGCTTGAAAAGACTGAAGTTATCTGGATGATTTCCATTTAGGGCAAGCTGAAGAATTCAGGACAGGAGTTTTGCAAGTGGAATGCTAATTTGGCACGAAGGTCATAATTTTTTTTTCCAATTTAATTTTCCATGCCTTCTTGTTGAAACTGTGTTGTCCGTCTGTGCTAATATAAACACTAATCAACCAGGAAAAACACTGTTGCCTGGCAATGAAAAGACAAAACTATGCATAAACATTCCACAAACACATAGAGCCATCAGCTGATCCAAACTAATCCCAGCACTGATGCACTTGATGCCCCCTTCAATCCTCAAAGACCCCAGTGCAAACACAGAAACAATCTCCACCGTCACCTGTTTCACTTTGACGGACGCCGTAATATCCGATAATATCACCTTTAATCCTCACAAGCATTCAGAGGTCGTGACACATTTAGCAACAGTTCAAGTTGGAGAAATTTAAAAAATCTATTTTAAGCCCTGATGAGGTTATTGCCTCTGGAACACGCTCACATATTAACCTTAATTTTCATTTTAATACCGCAAAACTACAAGGTGTATCACTTTGAATTTATTCATGGCCTTCCAGACATGTGGATTAAGAGCCTGTATCTTTGTCTGTTAATTGTTGCAGAAATTCTTATTTATTTTGCAGACTTGTTGTCCACTATTCTCTCAGATATCCCACCTACTACTCTTTCCACAGTTTTATTTTTACATCTCATGAGTTTTACAGCATTGTCTGCTTTGCTGCAAGCTACTTGTCCCATTAGGCAAACAGTTCCTAACCTTCATCTGAAAGCTTTATTCACTGCAGGCCACGATCTTGACCCATTTTGTGTGGCCAAGTTGCTGTGTGTCCAAAAATCTAAGTAACTGGAACACTACAGAGTTCACAGGGTTTTTTTTTTTTTTTTTGAATGGCTTTAGTGGCTAGAACAAGGGAACACATCCGATGGCATCCGTTGTTTGGTGTCAGAGCACAGCCTGCCTAACAACAGGAAGGGGCTCTGTTGTCCAGCCTCGGGCTGAGCTTTCAGATGGTGGGAGAAAGAGCAAACACACATGCAGATACCTACTTGCTATTTTTCTCCTCATCCAAGGACAGACAAAGAACCAGACCAGAGCTGCACACACCAGCGATCCAGCTAAAGTGATGAGAAAGATGGCCCACACCGGTAGCATCTCTAACCCGAGCACTGCAGTAAATGAAAACACACACGGGGAAGAAAAGAAATCACATCTTGCAAGTAGTTTCAAAGTCATGTCGCACTTTCAAACGGAATTTGGAGCGAGCAAATGACATTGGCGCCGTCGCCCGTTAAGATCCAGATGATAATTTGATGGTACGTTGGTGTCAGACGGATAAACGGAGATAATGTCACTATTAATGGAAGGAGGAACTTACATGGGGCTCCAGTGTACATGATGGAGAATGTGTTGATCCCGATGGTGGAGGCGTAGAAGAGGGGCAGCGCTCGCAGGCCGTTCGGGACGGAGTCATCCTGTGAAGCAAACAACGCACAGATGTGATGATCAAACACGACTGAATCATTATTTATTAACTTGAGTTGAATTTCATTGAGATTTGCTTAGTGTTACAGCTTAACAACATGCTCCAAGACAAAGATCTCCCCACTGATTATGCATCATCCTGAGCAGCTGTCTTCAAGTATAAACAGGCAGAATAGGTCAAGACGAGGTAAAATTAGATCACTTTCAGGGCACTTGCTTTATTGTGTCAGAGCAGGTGCCCAAAACTGTGATCATCAAGTGTGAACGGGGGACACTGATTGATTCAATTGACAATTTGGAGCTTAAGCAGCACAGTAGTGAAGTTTAAAAGGTTATAATCTGACATGGTTTGCTACACAGAACAGTCTGAGGAAAAGTGTTTGGAAAAGGGCAGCCACTTTCAAGAAATACTTGATGAAGCGTCTATTATTATCTATCATTGGCTAACACACAACTAAAGCTCAACTGGAGCTGCTAGTAGCTTCTCAAAAGACGCTGGTTTGTCCAATTAGTTGTGGATTTGGGGAAACAAATGCATAGTCTGCAGCCTGGTAAGATGGATTCTCTCGTGATCACAATCTTGTCAGATCTTTCAAGAAATCAGCGGCCTTGCAAGACAACTCTGATTTTGTATAAATGAGGCTCTTTTCAGACATGTGACATGCAAAATTCCTGGCTCTATCAGTCTATTAAAGTCATTTTTACTAAGTCCTAAGTACTTTTTAGTGCTTCAGTGAATAGTTTTTGTGCCAGAAATAATTTCTGTTCAGTGTTAGATGCTGGTTCTTGATTATGGTTACAGTTATTACCTGCAAAGAATCAATAGTGTATCTATCTCTCTGCAAACAGCCGAAGGCAACAAGCTGAACTTCATGTTATGTTTTTGTCAAAACCTGAATAACAGTGTTTGTTGACTTTTTATTCTGACCTGTTATAGTCTGTCCTTGTTGCAGTGAAGTTGTATTTTTTATGGATATTTCCGTTTGTAACAGATGTGAAATTGTAGAACAAAGTGAAGAGAGAGGTGTTTTGGTTTTTTGGCATGAAAACTGTGTCCTTTGAGCTCTCTGTGAGATCTGTGGACCAATATTTGGTGCGGAAATGTGCAAAAAGCCTTTTTCTGAATTGCTTGCACCTTTCTGTTAATGAGACAGCATGCAGTTTAGACTTGTGAACAGATGCTGTCAAATCAACAGAAAGAACTGCTTGTCCAAAAGAGGTTTTGTTGTGCCTTTTTTTTTTTGTTTTATGCAGTCAACTAATAAAATAACAACTTACTACTGAGGTCAGAAGTTCAGCTCAGGTCAATTCAAAGGAGTGGAAATGTTGAAAACAAAACTAGACGTGCATCAGTTCATTCTTACGCAATGTGTGGTTTGCTATCATTAAAAGTTTGATATGAAATACGACCAACTTTGGAGGTGAAAGTCTCACCTCTACAAACTAAATCTGGACTAATTTCACTGAACTAACAAATCTCGACCGAGGAAACATATGACCGAGAGATCCATATTTTGACTAAGCTGATGCAAATAGCCTGCAGAGACAGAAGTGAACTCATCCTGAATTTGACCCGTTTATGCAGTAACTCCAGTTTAAATGACGAACCGTCCTGTGAGTCATTCATACATAATCCTGTAGTCGTGACCTTAGGATGATCTGCAACACTTTCCTGTTCCTCGTCTGCCAGAGATTGCCCGTTACGTAACAACAGATCTGCGGGTGTTGCCAAATCAAATGGATTTTATCTGCGCTGAGGTTCTTTGGACGAGTCGTGTGTACACGTGTATGTCTGCTGATAAGTTCTAGTATCTAAACTCGACAACTAACTCGCACTGCAAATGAAACAGTTGCACGGCAGCGAGCCAAAGTTATATACTGACACAATTCAGAACACTCCTTGTGTTCCAGCAGCTAGAATTTGAGGCTGAAAACTCAAAAATGTCTCATTTTAAAACCCAGAAATACATAAAATACTAACGAATTCAAAGGAGACTACTGTGCTTGTCGGCATTTGTGTGTGTGTGTGTGTGTGTGTGTGTGTGTGTGTGTGTGTGTGTGTGTGTGTGTGTGTGTGTGTGTGTGGGTGAAAAACTGTAACTGTGCAGTGATGCAATCCCACCTTGTTGAGGATGAAGTGTCTGATGAGCATGAAGAGGAGTCCAGACATGAGTCCAGAGAGCAGGGGAGAGATGAACCATGATGCCACTGGAGTAGGAGGAAAAAACGCAGTCAGAGAAACAGCAACACTTGTGAAAAAGCATGAATCACTCATAATCAGAAAAGATGCAGTGTGTTTGCTTGTTCTTTGTTCCTTACTCTTTCTAGAATGACTCTAGGAAGAAAAGGTCCGAATTTACAGCTAACAAGTGTAAGTAGAGGAAGTAACAACCTGTTTCTTTCTCTATCTGAGGTCCAGAGAGATTTTATTTTGCCTTAAAGCAGCTTAACGGTGGTCTACCGAGGCTCCTAATGGAGGAGAAATTGGTTTCTGTGTCTCCTCTAAAATAAATTACTTGCTGTGCAAATTGGCCGAGGGAGTCATCCAAGCTGACAACAAAATCTGATGACTACTGTTTATGAGTTTCTGAGCTAAAAACCTTCCTGATGTCAAACTGCACCGGTGCTGTACTGGAATTATCTCAGTGTGGTTTATGCTCTGTCAGGTTTCAACAGAGAAGTGGTAGTTAGGTGGATAAAAAAAATGACATTTTGTTTAAAAAAACGGAGGTGTTCTAATGATATAAACACTGTAGAGACACACACACACACACACACACACACACACACACACACACACACACACACACACACACACACACACACACACACACACACACACACACACACACACACACACACACACACACACACACACACACACACACACACACACACACACACACACACACACACAGAGACACAAATCCTTACCGATCTTAACAAGCTGCATCCACTGTACGCCCTTTGTGCCGATGGCAACCATGGAGAAGCCGATGGTAGCACCAACAATGCAGTGAGTCCCGGAGATGGGCAGTTTGAGGAAGGAGGCGATTAGCTGCCAGACTGCTGACCCTGTGACCAAAAGAGGGAAACAACTTTCAGACGGTCTCATATTTAACCAGCCGCCGTTTTCCATAAAAAAAAAATGTAGTTCTGGAACAAAAAGTTTGTGTTACTGTTTTTTGTTTACTTCACCAAACTAAAGGCTTTCAAAATGACATGTGTGACATCTTAAGTGCAGGTCAGAGTGCTTTCTAAAATTCTAAATCACTGCTTTAGCTTTCCTTTGTTTACATAAGTTGGCACAAATAACCCGGCGCTTTACGTTTCAGTATAATCTGAAAACTACCGAGACATTATCCTCTATCACCACAGAGTAGTTTACAAGGAAGTCATAAAAAAATATCCACACAGGTACAGTATAAACATCCCTATAAAAAGAGCTTGGATCTGAAATGGCTAAATGGCATACAGTAATTGCAGCGCTTTCAACATGTGGGATTATAGATCTTTGATGAGGGACTATTTGGAGATGCTCGCCTGCAAGTCTGCTGCAGGAATGACAGAGAATAATGATTCATTCATCAACGCATCATTAGAAAAATCACAGAGGATCGGCCGAGACAACAATTTCACTTATTTTTGCTGTTCTTGGACATCAGAGTCCAATATTTGATGAATGGATAATCAGACCTCAGTGTGTCGTTGTCAAGTTGTATTTTGTTCAGAGTCCTAAATTAGACAGCAGCACATAAACTGGATTAAAATCTGTGAACTCTAGTGAAACATTAAAACATACTGAACGTGGATAGAGCTACAACATTTAATCAAATAGCTGTCAACTATTAAATTCATCACCTTTGACTCATTGGTTTAAGATTTTTTTTAAGGAAAAAATGTCAAAATTCTCTGATTCCAGCTTTGGAAATGTAAATAGTTTCTAGTTTCTTTACTTTTATATGCAGTAAACTGAGTATCTTTGGTTTATGGACAAAACACGACACATACTCTCAGGTTTAAGGAACAACTGTTCACTATTTTTCATCATTTTCTGACATTTTATAGACCAAATAAATAATCAATTGATCTAGAGAATCAAGTATCAAGTTTTTTTTTAAAGAAAAAAATGTCAAAATTCTCTGATTCCAGCTTCAGAAATATAAATAATTTCTAGTTTCTTTGTTTTTCTATGCAATAAACTGAATATCTTTGGGTTGTGGACAAGATATGACACAAGTTTAAGGAACAAATGAACACTATTTTTCTGCATTTTCTGATATTTTATAGACCAAACAACTACTCAATTGATCAAGAGAATCAAGTATCAAGTTTTTTAAGGAAAAACCGGAAAATTTTGTGATTCCAGCTCCTTAAATATAAATAATGTCTGGTTTCTTTACTCCTCTGTGACAGTAAACTGAATTTATTTCAATTGTGGACAAAACAAAGCAGAATCTTGTAGTTTAGGAAATACTGTTAAACAGTTTTTTTTGACATTTTATAGAACAAACAACTAATCAAGTGATAATGAAAATCAAGTATTAAGCATTTTTTAATGGAATAAACGCTAACATTCTCTAATTCCAGTTTCTAAATTATAAATAATGTCTGGTTTCTTTACTTCTCTGTGATGATCAACTGAATATATTTCAGTTGTGGACAAAACAAAACATAATCTTGGAGTTTAGGAAACACTGTTAAACAATTTTCACCATTTTCTGACATTTTATAGACCAAACAACTAATCAACTGATAAAGAAAATTAAGTATCAAGTATTTTTCCACAGAATAAACATTAAAATTCTGTAATTCCAGGTCTCTTAAAGAAAAATTATTTCTGGTTTTTTACTTCTCCATGACGGTAAACTGAATATATTTTACTTGTGGACAAAAGACACCACCTTGGAGTAAAGGAAACACTGATCAACAATTATTATTTTCGGACATTTTGAAGAACTGACAACTAAACAATTGATTGAGATAAAAATCAACATGCAAACTGACAATAAAAACAATCTTTAGCTGCAGCCCTAAACACATTACGGTGTAAACCACATGGGTGCAAATCACAGTTTGATTTCCAGATGCCTGGACAGTTTCCTGCTCTTTTTCCCTATGTTTCCTGTCCATCTCCACCATAACTATTAAATAAAGGCATAAAATCTCCCAAAAAATATATTTTTAAAGGAAAAAATTAACCACTAAAACTAGTGTACACAACAGAAGTATATTCATATCAATTCAAGAAGTTCAAACTTCATGTAATTCTGTACAAACAATGTGCCCATTACAAATGTTTCCTGTTGGAGATCAAGGAAAAACTGTTCAATGTTTCCCCAACATTCGCTGGTGGCAGCTTGCCACACCTGAATTCGCTGTGACACGGGAATCCCCTGTGCATAATACCGCTTTATTTATCACCATTTTCCAGCAGTCTCCCTGTCATTAAAGCCTCATTGTCTGAACGGGAGGCTCATTGTTTTCTGCTCTGCACCATTCATTTACTGAGACGTCGAGGCATAAAACTACTGTTGATACTTGTGCTTCACTGTAAATATGTTTTCACGTGAGGATGCCGTGAAATGTTTTCATGCGAGTCAACTTTAGAATTTATTACCGAGCTGCAAGAATAGTTAACGAAATCAAAACTTTTACAAACGTTGTCCTGAAAATAGATTTGGCACTTTTTAGTCGTAAAGCTGTTTTTTGAAACCTTGAAAATACAAAACAACTTTTACAGCATCTTTCAAAGTCAATAAAGAAAAACGGCTCTGAAAGCAGCAGCAGATGTTCTTCCTATTAACAACTTTTAACAGCGGCAGAAGAAAACAAAACAGGGGGAGTTATGCAATGCTCAAGGAGGCAAACGAAGGGCAGATAAAGAGGTGCAGGAGTCTTTTTAAAGTTAGGCTAAAGGTCAGGCCGCAACAACGTACTGTCACACAATAAAATGAGTGATGCAGCTTTTAATGGACTCTGATCACAGCTGCACACATCATCTCTGAGCTGTTTACAAGAACGGAGTCTGGATACTGAACAGAATAATCATGCAACAGTATCAGTGCACATTATAAGCGTCAGATAAGGCTGATAATAGTTTGTGTTTATCATCAGGAAAAGATACGAAGATATAAAACAGTAAAATCCAAGCAGGTTTGTTTACAGTCTGCATCTAAGTAATACATTATTTTTTAATTATTCCCAAATGGGCTTCATGATAAATGCCAAATGAAATGTATTACAATGTATATAGTAATATCAGAGATTGTTGAAGTCATTTAAACAGCGAAAATGCAAAACTTGCTTGATTCGGCTTCTCAAATGTGCGAACACTTTGTTTTCCTCTGTTTTGCATCACTGTAAACTGAATTCTTTGGGGGTTTGGGCTGTCAGGCAGACAAAATATGCCAAAAAACTAAAAATAAAATGTCAGACGATAGGAAACTATGGTGGCAATTTTTTCCACTATTTCTACATTTTAATTTATAATAAGAATAATACATACAGTACTGGTCAAAAGTTTTAAGCTCTAAAACTAATGCAAGTATGAATTAAAAATAATGTAGTAAACAGTTTCTATTTGTCCACTAACATCCTATAACGTGAGATCAGAGCTCTACGATCTGCTGCAGGACTCCTTGTTCTTGTAGCTGCAGAAAACTCTTTATGAGTCTGGCTGTCATTGCCTGACAGATAAGAATCTAAACATCCAATGGCAAAACATTTAGGGACTGAAGTTCACTCGGCGTAATCAAACTCCTTTCTCCAGCAGCGTCAACAGCATGACATCCTGAAAATATCACTCTGGAAACGCCTGAAGAACTGCTACGCAGTGGAAATCTGAGGTTTTCTCTTCTTAGGCTGCAAATAATGGTACGTTCAGTAATAGATGAATCTATTATTACAGGTTTTTTAGGCTAAAACATGTCAGAAAATCAACGAAAAACATATATATTGTAGTTTCCCTAAGCCTGTCCATCAAAGAGTCCAAAACTCAAAACATGCTTGAGATTTAAAATGGAGAAATGCTGCAAATCCTCACATTTAAGAGCCTGTCAGAGCTAGGTTTAAGCAGTTTATCTTGGGAAAAAATGACCAAAGAGAGGGAAATGTGCACAAAATTGTTGACAGCTATTTATTCTGTCAATCAGCTAATCTATTAAACATCTGTTTTTGAGCCAAGAAGCAGCAGAAATGCCATCAAAAGTAACGTCCTGTTCAGATGTGAAACAGGCAAGTTTCTGGCTTCATTCATCCTTAAGTAAAGACTTTCAGACATATTTGAATTTCACTTTTATATTCCTTGCAGCTTTATTCTGACAAGTTGCAATGTGAAGGGAATTTACTGCTGTGCCTATTACATAAAACCGGCTCTGGAGTCATGAGGTGAATGTAAAAGTCTGAAAGGAGCTTTGTTACTGCACACATCTCCCTGGATGTGAACAGCTCATCCAACTTACCAACCATGGCGCTGACCTCCCCTGCCATGAGTACGGGCACCGTTTCATTGTAGAGGTTGACGTCTATGATGCCCTTCCGAATCGTCTCCCCCACTTTGGCCCCGAGCAGCATCGACCCCAGCGTCTCGAAGATGGACGCCAGGATGCAGGCCTGCTTCAGGGTGACCACGCCGGACCCCACCGCCGTGCCGAACGAATTGGCCACGTCATTGGCTCCGACCGAAAACGCCAGGATGAAGGCAATGATGAAGCCAACAATCACCATCCACAGATACGACTCCAGATCCATCTTGATATGATTTCTCCACGACAAAAAATCCAAGCGGAGAAGAAAAAAAAAAATCTACCTTAAATATTCTAAAAAAAACTAAACAAAAAGAAGTGCTCTGTGCGTTTGTAGAGGAGGACTTGAGAAGCCCGCTCCTTTTTTTTTTCTTCGTCCCCTGGTTATAAAGAGTTCGAGGGGAGAAGCACAGCCGCTAACTAAGCGTTTGGAGCTCAGTCCAAAGACTGGAGACTAGTGATGGTGGGAGCAGGGAGCATTCCATAGCTTAGTGTGAGACAGCCTGTCTGCACGTTCCTTCACCTGCCAGAGAAGAGAGAGAGAGAGAGAGAGAGAGAGGAGACACAGAAACAGATTAGTGTCATAAGCCATGATTACTCTTTTTCAACAGCAGCTACCATCTGACAACACCTCCCCGCGACTTCCTCCGAAAACCTAAAACAAAAGGGGAGGGAGGGACAAGGGAAGGGAGGAGGAGAGCTTATGAGAGCAGAAGACAAAAGGCACAAAAACACAAAACAACAAAAAAATTTAAGGATTTGGAATGACGATGCAGGATCTGGCTTTAGTCAAACAGGGAGAGCACTTCAATACACTTCGTTAGAGAGAGCTGGGGACATATCAGATAGCCAGAATAGGAAATCACTGTCCGCGCTTCAAAGAAATCAAATTGTTCAGAGGTCTCGCTGTCAGCAGTGACACTATAAAAAGACCACAGTGTCCAGAGTGAGATGTGAGTAATGCTCCCTACATTAGAGCAACACCTTAACCCCACACAACAGGGCAGCTGACGTCTGCTGCACCTGATTCTATTTCACGGCCTTTGCCTTTGCCACACATCCGGGTCGTCTTTGACAGAAATTTACGATTAACACCGTTTAAATATTAGACCATCTCGGCACCGTCACTTGTAAAACTTCCTAAACGCCCCTGACAGCCCTGTGGATGTCTGAGTCTGACAGTCAAAGGTACACGAGGAGTTTTGTAACAAGCTTTGGAGTTCAAACTAAATCAAAAGGCTTCGGTGCAGCAGGGAAAAAAAAGGAAAAAAACCTGGTGCATGGATTTAAGTTAAGACTGCAATGCAGTAAGAACATCAGCAGTGATCTTCTACTGCTGCTCCAGGTGGGAATAGTTCACAAAACTGCACTTTTGTGGGGGTATCAGGTACTAAATTGAGACTAAAGTGGAGAAAATCTTACTGTATTCTCTTACATATTTGGTAAAATTAATTAATATAAATACTTAGAGGAATTTGCTTTTCAGATATGCAATAAATAACCATAAACTGCAACTATTACGCTTATTAGCTCCAGTCTGTCAAGCATGATTTTACTATGAATGGATCAGTGGATACAGGACTCCACAGTAAACCATCAAAAGCATAGAAATAAATATATAAAGACAACTTTCAAATCATGAATATTTAATGCTGTGGTTTTCAGGAATCAGCTAGTTACTGTGTCTATAACTCCCACATCAAATATTCCCTTGATTCAGCTTTTACATTAACATTTGCTGCTTTTCTTTTTTCTTTAAATCACGGTAATGTAAAAATCTTCGGATTTTGAACGTGGGTGGATGAAAGCTGACATTTGCTTATCTCCCTCTTATTCCAATCAAAGCTATTAATCAAGAAAACATTGTTAGAATAACCTGTAATGAAAATATCGTTGAATTATTTTCTCCACCAATCCCATTCCGCATCACATCCACTGGAACAGCAGGAAAACAGCTTCCCTTATCCCCGCGGAGTTCCACGGGGCTTATTTACATCACAACAATGACAACACGCTTTAAAAAACACATGATGAGGCCACCAACAATGAAGCCTCTGGTGGTCCTGCAGAAACCTCTGCACCGCAAATGACTTGGTCTGGGTTTTTGTGTGTGTGTGTGTGTGTGTGTGTGTGTGTGTGTGTGTGTGTGTGTGTGTGTGCCACATAATCAAAGTCATTTCATAGGGGTTAATGGCAGTGCATTTCCTTCTATGGTTAAGCCAGTTGTTAATGGGGGAGCATTAAATGTAAACAGCTTGAAGGCCAGACTAGTACATTCTCTCAGCATGAAGTGACTGTGTGCTCCGTATCGCGTGGGGGCAGCCAGCTCCTTTCTAAATAGCCTGCAGCAAGTTATGGCTCCCTCCTCCCAAACAACAGCTCCATCTGGAACAGTTGAGGTCGTGCCCTGCTATCCTTTATCCTTTGTTGAACCACAACATGCAAAAAAAAAAGATGATAATAAATTGTCCCTTAACCAGGTTTGTGAAAGACCTCCCCGAGGATCACGATCTACTACTGACACTGAGAGTTATTACCTTGGGATTGGTTTAAAATATAAAAAAGAGAAATGTTTCATTGTCTCACAGATACCCTTTCTATATATATAAAAAAGGAAGGAGGGCTCAGAGGTTGCCAGATCTGAGTAAAAATTATTTGATACTTCACTAATCCCTAAGGGGGAATTCTCTCTTCACCTTCTTTTCTCCAGAGAGAGATCAGAGCAAAGGATCGCTTCCCCTTCCACTCCTCAGACACAGAGGTCTGAGACTCTCTGGATGAAATGTCAATAAACCAGTCTCAAGCTTATGTCCATCGAGATAATAGCTAAAAGGTTAAGCAAGTTAATAATTAATGATCAAGCATAACAATACAATCCTAGGTAGGGTTTTATCTCTACCTGAAGCCCTAAAAGTCCGTTGATTGCTTTACTACTTCCTATTTTTTATCGCTGCTGCGTCCAGCTGTATTGGTTCATCAGAAAATTTTAAACGCAGCATTGAGTCTGCACAGATATGAATGAAAAGCTTATGATACACTTGTTTTTTTATTTTGAAATTCAGAATTTACAAATTTGAATCCTCATTAACTAATTTTATTCAACATTCTCTCTTTTGTCAACTTCTTTAGTACTTTTTAGAAGTGCTCTATAAATAATAGTTCATGTATTGACAGTAGGACACTGTGCAAATGTTTAATCCGGGGAGCACAGCTGCCACAAGAGGACCACATCACACACCCAGAGTCAAACATGACCCTCCACCAAGAAAAACCAGACGCCACACAGGGGAGATGTTCTGTAAAACGGTCAAATACGTCTCCGGAGAAAGCAGACCAAACATCGACTTTGACTGTGTGAGAGCGAAGAGAGGAAAGATGATCTATCATTTACCACATGGGAAACTCAACATGACACCTGACACTTGGTACAGTCTGAAGACCTTGCAGTTGTGCACATAAAAACTATTTTCTACTTTCTACTGTACAGTAGACTCATGGTGACCTGTTCAGCTTGTAATACAGAAGAGACTGAAACGTTTTCTCAGACCTAGAAGAATATTAAAGGAGCTACTCTGAGGGGATTACTGAAAAAAGAAACAATCTGTCAGGACTGAAGATCTAGTCAACATGCGCAGAGAAATCCAGAATGAGTCCCTCAAGGCCCAGAAATCAATCAGGCGGCTGCATGCGTTATACACATCAATGTTCACTCTAATAATCTGTGGAATCCACGAGTTTAGGAGCATTTTGAGCTGTGAGGAGCTATTTCAGGTCCAGGAAGTTCAATTCTCATTCAGTTATGGCAATTAACCACGGTGATTAAATAATAGTGATATGCAAAAGAAACAGAAAAAAAATCAGAAAATTACTCAATAGAATGTTTGACAGTTTCACCTAAATGTATCAGACAAAAACTGCCATAACAGCACATAACAGAAAAGTAAAGATGGTTCCATGAAAAAGTCCCAAGCGTGCTCCCTCCCTAGCTAAAAAGCAGCCTAACTTACTGTAATAATCATCCCCTTCACCCTCCGTCTCTCTGTTCATGTGCTCTGTGCAGGTCTCCTTAGGTGTGCTAGTCTGGAGGCCAGTGCAGGGTTGTCTTATGGCGATACCCTGTCCATGTCAGCCACTAAGAACCTCAGATTTAACTGCTTTCTTTATATAATGCGTATCAAAATGACATCATTCCTTAGGTCTTAATCATTCTTTTTTATATGTGTAAATGTATGTATTTCTGTTTTTCTTTGCTGTGTTTACATCACAATGAGAACCTGTGGACCAAGTGCTTAAATCAGACTAATGTGGTTAAACTCAAAATAAACCTTTTTTCTTCCCTCTACCAAAAATGATCAATAATCATCGATTCTGTCTGAAATGAAACATTTTATCGAGAACATTTTACCACCCACAACTAATGATGACAAAGAAAAGGTTACGTGACAGACAGCTGAAGTATTTTTACAGCTTTCCATCCAGTTCATCAGTACCATCAGTACCAAAAGACGAACAGCTGCATGAGGAAAGATGTGGCTCAGGGCGACTCGACGGCCGAGTGGTTCGGGTGCAGACCACATGGGCACATACGCCCTGAGCGGTGGATCTCCATTTTGAGTCACGGTCAGGGACCATTTGCTGTGCGTCATTCCCCTGCACTCTCTCCCACACTTCTTGCTCATCTGTCCACTGTCCTTTTCAAAATAAAGGCAAAAATTCTCCACAATGTGTTTTTTTTCCTTTGACAAAAAGTTCAAGGTTGGAGCAGAAGCTAACTCTGACTCGCAAGGGGCCTTTCAGCATGAAATGTCCAGTCACCAGGCTTAATATTCTGTAACGTGCACTGCTAAACAGCCTGTAACAGCTAAAAATTTGACTTTTGGGAAAACTGATGAAACAATCTGCAGGTTAAATCTGGATTCTGGGTCCAAAATTGAATTCAGCAACTATGGTTACAAGCTTAAAAATACTTACTATGTACAAGTGCTAATAAATCCATCGCTGAAGGGACATTTGCTAACTACTCAGCAGCAACCGCAGTGCAAAGCATGAGCCCAGTGTCTTCCTAATTCAATGCCTCCTCAAAGAAATTCTAAACATGCAGATATTTTGGTCGTGGGTAGAAATTCTGCTAAATATTTTGCAAATTCAACAGAGACAGGCAGTAGCTGGTCCTAGAAACAAACCAAGACTTTTGTTCTCTTGAGATGACAAGAGCACAATAGCACCGTGATCTATTGTATCTAACAGATCTTTACATAGAACAGATGACAAGCGTTAATTCTTTACTAAATGGAAAGGAAAAAAACAACAAATTTCACCAGCATCTGTCTTGACCCCTGCATTGAGCAAATTCTTGGAAATCCCTGTCATCTACAAATCCATCACTGCAAATCTATGGGCATTACCCAGACTGCCAAACACAGAAGTGCAAGTGGATGGCAGTGATACATGGGGTTGGTTGATTGGGTTCAGGTAAGGTTAATAGGAAATATCACAGGCTTGGGCAGGCTGGGTCAAAAAATGACAAAGCAGTGTTCAGAGTTAGACTGTAAAATAACTCCAAAACATTGCGTGGAACAGAAAACTAATGCACTTTCCCTCTTTTTACCCTCTCTCATGAACTGGAGGGGGCCTGTCCTCTTATGCACTGTGAATAAACTCAGTCAACGGCATACATTTTCTAGTTGTGTTTAATCATTACTTTAGGCAGTTATAAAACAACAGTTTTAGCAGAGAGAGAGAAGGAAGATAATTGGATAAAATTGAATTGTAGAAACAGAAATGTCACAGTTATAGCAAAAGCACCCTGCAACTGGGATTCAAGTCGGGTTGAAGCAGTTGATTATGTTTTTTGCAGGTTGTGCTGTGCAGTGTGGCTCTCCTAATGAGTCGGATATTAAAAACACAGACCTGGGCAACACTAGCAGACAGCACTTGTATCAAAGAGTCAGCAACAGACTGGTCCTTCATAACGTCAGCAAAAAAACCCCACAGAAAACAAACACCTTTGTGCTCCTCTCGACATCTGGTATGTTTGCTAGGAGGTTTGACAAAGCATCAAAATGTTCACTGCACGGTGTGAACCTGGGAAGCTGCAACCTGCGGAGGATTACGGGTTCTCACAAATGAAGAAGAGCGTGTGACCCCACGTCCTTGAACACAAGTCAACAATCCTGGCATGACTTGCAATAAGCACTGATCTGTACGTACCATGGAGAACACAGTTACGCCCCAGAGACTCGTGAGCGTGCACGTTGAACAGAGCTCGGATGAAATGGATTTCATTCAATGCATGACCTTCAGTATGAATCATCCCCACCTCTGCTGGAAAACATTAAAAAAAACAGCTTCATGAATTAATGGAGTAAATTACGTGCCTAAATATGTTGAACGGTGTGTTATGCAACCTACGTGACGTGTATGGATTTTTCTTTATTTCCCCATATCAAGGACGGTGACGGTGCTTTGGTAATTATTTGTGCTCACCCTGCAAGGAAAATTTCAGGCAATATACAATCTGGTAAAAACAAAAAGTGCTCAGCATTAGCAGCATAAAATGGAGCCATGGGAAGCAGCAGCAGCACCGTGATGCAGATTCACTGGCAGTGATCGTAATTGCTTTTTGCTACCTGGGTGAGAATGCACCGTTACATATTATGTATGCGCACTTATGCTCCAATTTCTGCTGGTCATTGGGATGCAGGAAAACAAACAGGAGATGAAACAGTAATATACTGAATTTAATTTGAACACTGGCAGTAGTTGTTGTTTGGCCAGAGAGCAGAAATGACGTGTCAGCTCAGTCAAACAGTTTCAGAGAGATAACAATGTTAGCACTAACAGGGAGTACCATAGAATAGGACTTGATTAGTGTGGGAGGCAAATGTACAATTATCTTTTTTGACCTGCGCATACTTCATCCCAGCTGAGTTCACAATCCAACCGAAGCTGGTTCAAAGTTTGTTGAAAGCCCTGCTGGTATTTTTAAATGGGATGGACTCACTTGGCAGCTGCTCATTGTAGTGTGACTTTATCTATCTGGAGGTTTCAGGGATCACAAAACGACTATTGCGAAGTCAAAACTAAACAAATTGATGAGTTTGGAAAAAGGTTTGTTGCATTCTGTAGCCTGTAAAAAGATTAGGCTACAGTATTTAACATCCTGCTTCCAGCTCAGGTGTGTCTTTTATAACTTTATGTAAAAACTACATCCCAACCGCTGTCCAAGGTGCTGAACCTGAGACCACCAGGAATGCGTGAGGTGAGGGTAACGCAAGAAGCATATCTAGCAATGCTTTTCTCCACTTGGAACATATTTAAATGGACGTTTTAGATTGTTCTGCTTGAGTTAATTCATAATTAACAGCTTACTATGACTTTTTTTTTTTTTTTTATTGTTTCCAGCTGTGAAAATTATCTCCAATCAAATCAGGAACACTGTAGCTTCCACAATCTGGACTCCTGAAGCTTGGTAATCAATGGAACAATTTACAACATTTAGACAAGGTTCAAAGCCTACACTCTGTATCTCATTATAGACACCATTTCTTATTGCAACCTACTGTTTGGGATCCTCTAATTTTGTTAAATTCCTGTTGTGTGTAGTTGCTAAGGAATTAGTTCAATCCTCGACACCACCCGTCCCCATGTTGACACGTCTTTGGGCGAGGTGCGACCCCCAACGCATTTTCTAATGAGCAGGGCAGAGCCTCGCACAGCGGCAGTGTGTCGACT
Source organism: Amphiprion ocellaris (assembly GCF_022539595.1). Lineage (NCBI taxonomy): Eukaryota > Metazoa > Chordata > Actinopteri > Pomacentridae > Amphiprion > Amphiprion ocellaris. The sequence continues at coordinate 33,168,141 of NC_072771.1, forward strand.
GTGACTAAGAAAGCTACCCTAAATAAAAACACTTGAAAGTGACATACTCTGTAAAGCAACATGCTCTTGAGGATTATTTCTGGCAGACCCATTTTCTTCCTGTGGGTGTCAGGTGGCAAACAGTACACATAATGAGAGCAGCGACACACACACTCACACACACACAAAGGCACATCAGGGGCAAACAAGACTAAATTGGGTTCTTGCACTGTCTCTGCTGGAATATTTAAGTGAGAGGACACATTTAAACCTGCAGTAGCTGGTTTTCTTTTGCCACTTTTGTTGCCGTCTAGTAATTACCGAGCAGCATTATCATTCATAAGAAGCTATGTTTCCAGACAGCTGATGTCTGACGCCTGAAGCCTAGTTAACCCTTTTACCTGTTTTTGGACTCTAAAAGCGCCACTATCGTCACCAGCTTATCCTTAACTGGGTGTATCTTTCAGTTCGGTGCTAGGCAGATAGTGTGCATTAAGTTTTCACTGAAAACAGCAGCCTTCCGCAGGTGAAATTGTCCTCTGAGTCAACAGATATGTCTTTTTCAGGGCCGATACTGATTATTACTAATCCAGGAGACTGATAGCAGACATACATTTGCAGTAAAAACACAAACATGAACACAAAATTTAATTAAAATGCCTTTGTCTAATTGTGTTTTGCATATCTCTGCTTTAAACACAGCTTTGTAACATTTATCCTTCAGTGCCGACAGGCCATTAATCAAGACCAGTAATCAATCAGATAGCGCTGTTTATAGGATATTGCTCAAGGCCACAAAGAAGAAGCTACAGATCGAGAGTTAACTGCATCTCAGTCAAAGTAGCGCGTTTTTTTAATTAATTTATGAGGAATTTGTCCAAAAAAAATCACACCAGTAATGAGAAGAATACTGAATATTAGGTTCGATAATAGGCCAGACTCTTAATCAATCAATCCCTAAATTGTACAATGAGAGCTGCAGGGGCGATAATCGCCTTATAATTGCTTCTCACTACAAGTCTCTTTGCCAAATTATTTGCACATACTTAATACAAACTTGTCTGTATCAATTGCAGCTGCTTTACCTGCAAAAGCAATTTTTTTTAATCCATTTATTGTCAAAAAGCTGAAGAGGTTTCCATCTATCTTGCTACATCACAACCTGAGCAGTGAGGAGAACATTTAGAACCTGTTTCAGCATCTGCCTCTGGTGGCATGTGTTGTGTGCTGTGACCTGTTAAAAAAAACAAACAAAAAAAAAACCTGTGTGCAAACTACTCAGTGTGATTACTTCCTTAACTGTTCGCTGTTTGTTGCCGTACAGTGCTCATTAATCTGCCTGAGATGCCACTGCAGCACAGCCACAGCTGCTGCAAAAACACTGTGTCACGAGCTACAGTCTGCATTGACACGCGGCTGCACTATCCACGCACTGATTCAACTCTCTCTGCCCCCCCCCTCCCTCCCTCCCTCATCTCCTCATGGCAAACTAACCCTTCCTCTCTTGGCACATGCTGAATGGAGCACAAGTCGAACATACATGCGGTGTCAGATGATGACTCACAGCCGCATCCTACCAATGCCGGCTAATTGTTACACCTGAAGCATACGCAACTGCAGTCTGTGCCTCCAAGGACACAGGATGCCCACATCTAACAGATGGCTTACTAAGTTAAAAGAGAGAAAGAGAGAAATGATTTAGATAGAAAAAATGAAATAAAGACAGACAGGCAGGAAAAGAAGCCTGGAAATCAACTCCACTCACCTTCATGTCTCCTCACATCAGTAGAAGGTGCTTAAAGTGGTGGAGATGACTGAATGTCAAAAACAAAAAAAAAGGACTGGATTTGGGGATGAGACACAGACAAGAGGGAAATGGCAGACTGGAAAAGAAATAAAGGAGATAGTTGGTGAGCATGTGATTGACGGGAAAGAAATTATGAGGAGAAAGAGAGGAGAGCGGCTGATGTGGAGAGGAGAAGTGAAGGAGTTAAAAGAGGCTTAGTGAGAAATCAGCAGGTTGTGGTGGTGTTGCAGGAGAGAGGAGGAGAGAGAGAAAGCAGCGCAGCCAGCTGAGTCTAGACTGCCTCTTAAAGGAATGTATCTGCATTCACAGCACACGCCGGCCAATGACAAATGTCGGAGAAGCCGAGCTGCACCGCTGACTGGTCGAGCGAGTGCAGAGAGGATGGACAGACGGAGGGGAGGCAGCCAATGACTGTGGACGAGGAGGAGGGGAGGTTGAACCTGTGTGGATGTATTCTACAGCCAGTGAAAAGCATGCAGATAGATCAAGGGCATTCAGAGCACTACCCTTCCCTTTGTCACAACACAGGACAAGTGGTGGACAGACTCATATAATATGCACACTTTGGCTGCTGAGCGCTCACGAGGAAAAGCAACAGTGTGGACGAGCCCAAGGGGGAACGAGCTCCGGGTTGCACAATCGTCTGCGATGCTTGTTGCTGCAGAGGGCTCAGTGTGATGATGAAATGAACTGAGACAGCGGCATTTTTCTTGGAAGCACAGAGGCCCGTCGCACAAGAGCACACAGCGTCTCATAGCCGTTACTTGGCTACAGTCCACCCATCACTTTCTCGGCCTTTCTCTCACCCCACAATTGTCCCTTTGAAAAGACATGCTGAACAGTATGTCTTTATGTCACTCGGCCTCAGCAGGGCAGAAATAGGGGCTCTCGTCAACACAATGAAGAGCGCAGACCGGAGTTGCTGTAGGCGATGAAATACAAGGCAGAACTGGAGTCTGTCCTTCTTAAGCAGGTCCTTAACACTTCGCTGATAATGCTACAAGGAGAATGACAAACCACTGTAGATATGAGAGCAGACTGTGTAGCAAACTCTGGTGAAAAACAAGGTAAGAGGAGCAAATTAGATGATGCTTCACAGAAGGTTTTAGTCTTGATTCAATATTCTTAGCATATTAAACAGCATCTGTATTAATGGTAACAAGGTTTAAATAGAGATTTGGTTGAACCACAAACTACCTGCCCCATACCGAATCTGTCTTTGTGTACCATTTTTAACCACATACTCAAACGCAATCAGTACTCACATTTGCCATCGAAGCCAAGATGAAGTTTAGTGCCACCAAGTGCAACTCAGGTCCCTTGGCTCTCACATACTGCCAAGGAAAAGTGGCGATAAATTAACGCATCCAGAGTGTTCGGAGGTCTGATCTTGTGTGGTGTCACTCATTCGGTCCTTTTCTGTCCCCCCACTGGCCCTGCCTGCTAAAAGCCGATCTGCGTCAGCTGCACCTGCTGCCTCTGACTCTGCGCTTCACAGCAGGGAGGCGCTGTCTCTAAGAACCCAAACACACACATACACACATGGCGGTACAGTGCTAACATCAGTCAGCCTCTATGGGCAGGTGGGGGGTCGCTTAAGAATGACAACAACAGCGCATGTAGCTTTCGACACCATCTTCAAAGGTCCCTCACACACACATTTCCATAAGTCCTCGTGCTATTTTCTATCCTGCAACGCAGCACGAAGACAGTAACTCTGGTACTGTTTCGGATTGCTGCTGACAGCAATTACAAGCACACAGGCAGTCTGTCAAAAATTTATGCGGGCCCACAGTTAAAGCAATAGTTTTCAGCATACTTTTTCTCGCTGATTTACCCTCGTTGAGATCCTGCTGTCTTCTCGTCTTTTCTAAAGTTTCAATGCAGCAGTGAAACATCTCACAGAGTTTGCCTTCACAGCACAAAATCACCTCTTAACTTGATGCTTTATCTTACATATGGAATTTCTCATGGCAGTTTATTTAAATTTGACAAAAGACCTGACAACATGAAACACACTCCCTTGCTTAGGCTTCATATCTGAATGAGCACCCTGGTCACCTAGTAACGTTCACGTGTCACCTTCAACATGCCACAAAACAATCTGAACTGCATGTGGTCGTACAAATGGATAGATATGCACAAGATTACATTACCACATTCTACGACAATTGGTGAGCATTCCAATATCACGCAAATGGGAAAAATCCTGCCTGTACTGTGGCTCCATCTGTTCTAGTTCCAGCCTGAATGAAAGAATATTAAAGTATACTTCATTTTAATAGATTAATGAAGCCACAATGTTACATATCCAACATCTGAAGAACGTAATATCAACGCTGTACTTATACATTTATATTTGGCAATGCTGGATTAAGATACTTTAAGTGTTGAAAACAGCAACTTTCAGGAGGAATTCAGCAGATTGTTAATGCTAGAATAGACTGATGAGAGGATTTTCTGTCACTAGCACTGCACAACCAATTTAACACTGGATCCCATATTTTAAAAAAACAGCAATCAAATTGATGAGGGAAAACAAATAATATGTTTTTTCCCTTGTAATCTTTTTGCATGTCAAAAAACAGTACCTTCACTAACCAGCAAGGTTTTTCCAAGATTTGGGTGCGCTGTGCTGTGAATATTTGCGAACATTCCCATCTAAATGCCCTGAGATTTTTAATTCTATTTTCAAATTTGTAGTATTCAGCCTCTGGTGGCCGTTTCAAGGCTTCTTCCACTTTTCCTCATGATTTGTAGTCCTATTTCCAAGAACCTGTACACAGATCCTGATGTGTAAAATCAATTTGCCAGTTTACCAATTTACTCAACCGAATACATCCAATATTTTTATCACAATTTCGAAAGAGACCTCTGTTACATCTGTACATGGCGTCTATGATACAAGAGCTTTTGCCACTTTCAGTCCTTTAGTGGATTTATTCAGCAAGCAGTTATCTTCAATCCAGCTCACCGGGATGACAGAAATCAGAAGTGACAGCCTCACACTCCATACTCTGAGCCTTTAGCAGCAGTAAAACCCAGCTTCGGTACAACAGCAAACAATTGAGCCCCCCTGTGGCTTTGAGTGTTGCGTAAGCCTTATGTTTGAATACTCTTAAGGTCAGCTCTCTCTGGTTTCACTGGAGACTGTGCACAGGTTTGACTCCCTCACCCTGAAATGGCAAAGTGACTGGAGTGACTCCTCCCTGTTCGAGTGTCTGTACGACTGTTTTAAGTACCTGACACAGACAAGCTGTACTGTCCTTACAGTGTTTGTGTTTGGTTTCTAAGGGATCCAAACTAGAGGACTAATTAGGATCAATACAATGCGAGTAATAAAAGGAAACACGAACAAAACACGCTATTTCACGATATTAATAAGCGGACTTTTTCTCACAAATATCTGAACAACAATCAGCACAGCACACACACACACACAATGCATAAAAACCACGACGGTGAAAATAGCAGCAACACAAAGGATGGACTGACCAGAACAATACTTTAAGAGAAGCAGAAACTATTAGTCACCTCTGAGAATAACCCATGCTCACAAGAGGGACCTTAACAGACCAATCAAAACGCGCTACAAATAGGAATACGGAGCCAGCTATTTTATTACCAGCAGTCAGGGGCCGGCTCTGTTGGCTCCACTCTGCATCATATGACTGACACAATTAGGCTTGGTACCTACCAATAACTGGGGCTTTTTTGGGTTGCGGTGTGGCCTTTTTTCTCTTTCTGCCATCTGCGTCCATGTTCCTGAGCATAGGAGTCGTCTTACCCTTGACCCTCTCTCTGTTTTCCTCTCCTCGCTCACCCCCCTCCCACACTCAGCTTCGGCCAGACAGTTCCAGTTCTCTTCCACGAATCGGTATAGGTACCCAATAGCGAAACGAGTCACCCCCGTCTTTCTTCTCCTCTGACCGCCCCTACCAATCCTTCTTCCTTCTCCCGTTAGGTGAGGAAATGGAGAAATGTTGATCTGGCTCTGTGCTCCCAAAGCACTGCCAGGACCTCCAACCTACCTGCCTCTTTCTCGACTGCTGAGACTGGTAATCTACTGTTGGCATGCTCTGTGGTATTAAACTGTGTTACTGGGGCAAAGTGGGTGCTGGTATTAGTGAGAAAATGCAGCACAAGAACGAGAGAGTCTGTGAGAAAGGAGACGAAGCGATGGGATTCGTGTTGTTTTGGGTTTCGTCCACACTAATGGGAATAAATACATGTTGTCATCACTGTTTGTGTTTTCCATCCACACTTAGCTGCCGACTCAACCATGAAAACATAATTAAAATGTTCTCCAAACTGGAGATCTGGAAAGTGTTGTGCTTGTGGTGTAATGAGACAAAAAAAAACAGCCATTTCAAAAATGCTGACATGCAACCATCACGATTTCAAACACCTGAGTGTCACAGGATCCATAGACAAACATGGTCTAAAAATGGCAAAAACACATCTGGTGAAAACACTGTAAAGCTCTTAGATCACTAGCATGTTTGTTTCACTTTTTTTCCCCCCATAAAATCATAATAACCTGTTAAATATAACCAAAAAATATGATGTCTAAATTAGGTCCTACAAGCAAAACTTGTGTTTTATCATCTTATGTTATTGAATCAAAGATTAAATTTAGCTTTTGACACCAATAAACAGCAAAGAACTCTCTTTTATGCCCTTGTGAAAACAGAAAGTGATCTAATTTAGTCACTAATGTAAAACCTCATTTTGAAAATGAGCACTGTGGCTGAAAATCTGAACCTAATCCACTGATTCACACATGGCACGTTCTTATTTGTGTACTTGTGGGTAGTATGGCTGTCTCAGAAAGTTTGTCATTGTGTTCAGTGTCCTGCTGGTGGAACAGTATGTGGGGAAAAGGTCAAAGAAGGACACTATTAGACACAAAATATTAATAATACTTTCATGTCTTCCAGAATAGTATAGTATGAAACTGCAAACTCTGTATCTACGGTAACAATCTTATAACAAACATGAGTGACCTTGGATGACTGTGTCCACTACAAGAGGTTCAAGTCCCTCTCCTGGCATTGATTAAATCCCTAAAACTTAATCTCTGCTGATCAAAATTACATACTTTGACGTTTTTTATCTCATGAAAAGATGCAACTCTACACCTTTGCCTATTCAAAGATCTATGAATATGCATTTCCACCTCTATTTTCGTCAACTCTTGTGCCGCTCACCTTCAACACTGCTAAAACTCTGTACAACTATTCTGTGCTACAGCATTTGAGTAGTTAAGCCATGCAAGCTTAAATCAGAAGTCGATTGAGAAGAAGGGCTAATTGTCAGGGTCATCTACAAGTTGATATATCAGAATTAGAGGTGCAAAATATTAACAGTTTTCTTAACCAATAATCTTATCAATGTTTGATCAATAGCTGAACATGAAATGAACTCAGCAGCCACAGCTCGTATTACTGGTGTAGACGATTAGCCACTGTACTGCAGTAATGCTGTAAAACAACAGCTCTGGCCAGTAGACATTAAGCGTCACAGGAAATTTTCTCATGGTGGCCCTTTACTGACTAAACTCCCATAATGCTCGATTCCTGCCAACATGGAACTGCTGTAGTCCAACAGTTAGAGACTCCATCTAGTGGTGCAACCAGGTCCTACAGCTAAAATACAATGCACTGTTTGACATGTACGCTCTTCTGCCTGATCGGTCAATACATTCTTAATCGGTTTAATTATTAACAGTGATTAATCTATTAACAATTAGTCTGCAACATCCATAATCACAACAGAGATGCATTCTATGTGCAATGGTAATAGATTACACTAGCTTTTAACTTTACAGCATTGTTAAACAGCTAATGCTATATTGCTAATAACCACAACTTCTCCTTTTACAACCCAATACAGAACACTTCACTTCTTCTTCCCTTAGCTTCCACGAAAGTCCCACCATGCCAGTCCAAAGGATTGGTTCATTAGGTTTCTTGCGAAAAAACTGACTGTCTGAATCCCTGTTTTTGAGACTGTCCATTGTACACTGCACTTCTGAGGCAGAAATGTTCAGCCATGGTGCTGCTCTTGATGTAGTTTCCATATGGACATGTTAACAAGGTTAAAACTTGATTTCCATCAGAGGGGTTACTTAAAGATGAGTACAAATGAGAAGTGAGAAAGAGAGTGAGACAGAGGGTGTAAAAGAGAATGAGCGAGAACAGCCCCTCCTAAGCTGGATCTAGTGGCCTGTGCCCTCCTGCTCTTAATCCTGGCTTCCAGCACATGACCCAGCTAACAGTATTATGGAGTGCTTTGATTAGACCTGCAGCTGTGCGCACGTAGTGGGAGACGTGGCCACGGTGGGGGAACGTGGGGTCCTGTGCTCTGCCACCACTTTGCAGGAATGCCAAGCCTCTGCACAGACAGATTTGCATGCACACACACACCCACACACACCGCATTAAACATACGTTTAACCCCAGCATACACCGCGGACGGAAAGACACGAGGCTGGCTGGATTAGGCCTCCGAGTCAGTGAGTCAGCGGATTACCCCGGCACTGTTATTCTAGGTGAAAACTAAGTATAATGCTCAAAAACGTGCTGCTAGCATTAGCTGATAGGCTGTGGAAGGAGTTGCAAGAATGGCACTTAGAGCGGTCACAACAGGAAGTGGAATTTCACATGACGACTTCAGCAGCAGGCCTTAATCGCATCAAGGGGTCTCGAAAGGGAGATGCTTATTTTAAAGTTTATGAACTATTATTTAAGGTTGCAACTGATTAGAAATGAACTTTAAAATTAAGAATAGGTATTAAAGGTTATTCCAGAATTGTATCCTAATGCCAAGTATTGAAATCTGTTAAATGAAAGAAAGTTAGCACTGAATTTGTGGTCAGATTTTTTGTTTTATTCCTGATTCAGATAAAAATAATGTTTAGTTTATACAAAATAATACAAAGTTCAGAGTGTCCTCACTATAATAGCAACACTGTCTTAGTAACAGTACAGAAATTTGGGTATACTGCTTCAAATAAAGATAAAATTTAGCAACATTTTCTATTGTACTGTTAAACAAAGTATGAAAAAAGCAAAATAAGGCTGCACAGATCTGAAAACAATAATTTAAGAGGTAAACTGTTGGGGATTTTGGAACAGCATGTTTTCATGATGGGAGATGAACTGTTTGTTGCATTCTACTCTCCTGAATCCTGAAGCGATGAAAGTAAATTACACAATCAATACACACATGACAAACTAGTAAAAGTCCTACAAACTAAAATATTCTCTTGCCAATAAGCAAATTTACTAGAGAACTCAACTTTGATATGAAGTTGATATTTTAGGACAGGTACGGTGCTGTGCAACAGCTGGATCCGTTCTAGTGGAGAGATTCCTGAACAAAAACTCAGCTTCATTCCCAAATGATTGATGAAGACAGAACCCGAACAGTCCACAGGCAGACTCCTGACAGTGAACAAATGTGTGCACTAACAAAAATCACAATCTTGAATGCAGGACTGTTGACAGAATAAAGATATAACGTAGCAGGAGTTGTGGATCTCTGTTGCTGCTACAACTGCAACTACTGCTGCTGAAGAACAAATGGCTTATTCTCAAAATTACACAAAGTCAACAGTGTGTGACCAGTGTTATCTATCACATGTTTGCAGGTTGTGGTGCACGTTTATAGCACATGGTGCGCACATACACAGGACTGTACTTTTCAACTCTAAGGAGTGGTGCTGATTTTTGCTTTTGTGTGGCAAGTTTGCAAATCAGGTTACACCCAAATGCACTTTATGATATGAGAAAAACTATGTCTGGCAATTTCTGCCCTCCACAATAAATGCACTAACTGTAATCCAAGCTGATGAATTTCAAAGCAATTCTCTTCACAGACGAGTATTACTCTACTCTGTCCTCTAATGACTGCCTACATATCACACCCATTTCAGAATATCACACACAGTATTTTAATACAGCTGTCAAAGTGACTCCAGGGAGAGATATTTTTGGGGACGGCGTCCTTTGAGGCTGTATGTGGCATGTGCTACTTCTTTGTGTCTGGATGCTGCCGCAGCATGCTCGATGCTGAAGGAAAGCCATTGTGACAAGTGGTCTGCTGGTGTTCCGGTTGACGGAGGGAAGGATGGAGAGGAGGGTGGGTTTGCCTGGGTCACCTCTAATCCTGTTGCAGTAAATCATTTCCTTCAGACTTTTCCACCCATCGCCTCAAATCAGAGCATCATCTTGCCCAACCAGGAGAGGGCACACTGAAGCTTAAAACCCCATCTTTTTCTTGGCTACTGGTAGGATATATTTACCTACAGCAGAAAGTAAATGCTGTCTCTTAGAAGCCCCAGGCTGTAGTTGTTTTCATTAAAGACTTCCAGATGTACCTAAGGTTGCCACCACTAAAGTAACCCACCGTTTAAACATTCCTAAACAACTTCTCTTCTCTTTGACATGGTTTTATAATGACCCTGTTATTGCCACTATAACAAATGTTGTGCCTTTACAGCAGATCTGAATATGCTGAGATCACTGTGTGTCTCCAGCCAGACGCATTCCAAGTTTTAATTTGCCTTTTTTACTGCCAAAGCAGGAACATAAAGCTGCATTAGGACAAACAAGAGTTTCAGACCACGGTAACAAATCAGTGGGACATTAATGGCAAGCCTAACCTTCACGTCATAAACTCAACCTCAATTTGGAGTAAACATTAACAAGATATGACTTGAAAAACTTACTTTGCTGCTACATTATGAGGTGAAATTGCACAGTTACTTTCTGTTAAGGACCTCCCAGGGTTCAGCTTGGCTGAAGTCAAAGCAAACCTGCTTAGCTTTCTGCACAAAAAGTTCCTAAATTAATATAGTATTAATATTGTATATTCAAGACATGGTTAAATAACATCCAGATATAATAATCACAGTCAAGGAAGCCTATTAAAGTCCTGGTTAGTCACATTTGACAATGTGCTCACTAGACTCCTCTGTATGCTCGCTGCTTAACCTAAAGTCAGTCTGATGTGGCTCATTGCCTCACAGTTGCAAATCCAGTCGGTCTAAAATTTAAGGTGTGGAGCTTAAAATGTGAGCAGACGTGCTTTTATGTTGAACTGGTAGATTCAGTTATCTCTGTCCTTCCACTCAGTGTCCAGCTACCTGCAGGCTTTACACACAATTAGACAAACAACTCGGTAGGTCTGTGAACACTAAAAAGATCGTCTTTGATCTTAAACTTTACCACCCTTAAAGTTTAACTTTGCAGCTCATTAGGGCCCCGCTATCAATGCTGGTTATCATTAACCTTTAGAGGACAACTTTGCATCCAAATTCACATCCCTCCTCCTGGGTTGAAATGCTTTTGAAGTATTCATTGTAATAGAACTGCACAATTTGACCTTTCCAACAATGCTAGTTACTTGTCTTTGCAATCAAGTGTCAGCAAGGAAGAATAAAAATGGATTCACACTAAATTTAGGCAAAATCATAACTTGCATACGGCTGTACGTCAGTCTTCACACACATTACTCTTGTCATTGCATCGATATGTTGACATGTAGATATGGTAATGTATATGCAAAGCAAACATATTAGAGAAATGAAAATTCACTGAAAAAGCAGAACTAAAGCTTTGCCATTTTGCATATTACATATCTGTACATGCCGAAGGAATAACAACACAAAGATAGTTCCAACTTCTGGCAAGTAATATCTTTTCTATTTTCTTAAACCATTTTCACACTGCTGTTTCTCGGCTGAGCAAGCCATTACGTCCCTAGTGCAACACAAAAACATAAATAGTTGCCTGGTGTGCCATCCCTCTGCAAGTCGGCTGCTGCATGTTCACACTTCAGTGAATAAAATAATGACATGTATTTCCATTAGGCAGTAAGCACACATATTTCCCAAATTCTACATCACAGAATTTGCCATCATCTTAACTCTGATACCGTTAGTTTCCAGATAATCTCACCAACACAAATGTGAAAAGATCATCTCCACTGCAAGCCTTTTATGGTGAGAAACCTGTAGAAATATACAAATTTTAGAATGCTAAATATTTTGTTCTTGAAAAAAAAATGCTAATATAACGGCAGCATTATCAAATAGTGAAAGATCTTTACAGCCTAAACTGAAGATCTAGCAGGCATGGCTAGAACTTAGAACAGCCAAGACAAGAGCATGAAAGTATAGGCAGTGAAATTACCCTAAAAATGGCCTAAAAGATTAAATCGCAGGTCAAGTTTTTAAAAAAAAAAAAAAAGTCCCAAAGATCACAGTTTCAATGTAAAAGGAACAAAAAGTTAATGCCTCGACAGTTAAAGAAAAATGTACCCTATGATAAGTTTTCCAAGCCACAAACATAAGTGTTTATGTGTAAAGATTATGTTGACAGGTTTGTTGACTACAGTTCAGACTGAAGCCGGTTAAGCCTTCTCAGTGTTACCGGTGCATTGGGGAGGGGGTCTCATCTGTAGAGCCATAGCGGAGCTGGAATGTGAGAGACATTATGAAGATGTCATCACCTGTTCAGTACATGGAACCCCAGAGATTTTCACCGATATTTAATCCCTCGTCTCCCATAGTTTGCTGGTCTCACATTACCCCAGAAAAGCATCTTTGCCGGCAGACAGAACCTGTTTATTCAGCGTACGCACCACTCTGAGTGTTTTCCCCGGGGTTTCTCGTAGTACAGAGGTATTTTTGGTGCCAGTGCACTTTCCAGGCTCCATTCCAAAGTGTTTCTCATTTCCGTCATAGATCTAAAGGGGACCAATAATACAATTTACCATTATTAAAAAACGAGGGCAAGGACAACTAATCATATCCTCCTCTCAGTTTGAATACTCTGAGTAATTCCTCTGCAAAAAACAATTAAACAGCCCCTAATTCTGTATTGGGTAGACTCAGCTAGTGAGAACTTATTGGTATGAGTCAGTGCAATCAAAGAATGAGATCATAACACCATACAATTAGATTTAAAATAGGTGAAATGAAGGACACAATGCACATAAAAGTCACGCAGATTGCAGTACAGTAGTACGCTTTCATTCTGTTGGACAAATCATTAAGTAAAACAGCAAGGGTGGACAAAAATACTGTTTATATTCTGAATGTGTTGTGGAGTTTAATCAGTACGAGAGACATCCCTTTTGGGGTCAACATTGCTTTGTTATTGTAACAAGGACATCTATTCTGCATGAGGAAACGTAGATAATTCTGTTCTAACATGTATTTCTATAGAATTATTTAAAAACGCAGAGATGCCACAATCACAACATATCATCTCGAAAACTAGGAAATGGTGTAAATGTGAGGACAACCTTATTTTAAAAATTTTAGAACCAACTGCACCATAAAATAACATTACTGTGACTACACCAAGCTACTCAAGGCACAAAATGGCAGTGGCACACTGACAAAATTAGATTTCTGAATGGTTTAAGTGAGTGCCTGAGCTGAAAATGCATTAACTTTGTGAACTCCAAAACCCACCAGTGGGTTTAAAAGGCATGCTATTTTTTCTAAGAGGAAATGCCCAAACTATGCCATTTATTAGAGCCAGAATCAGTAAAAATAGAAAAAAACCAACTCATGGCATGCCTTATTGTCAGAAAATTAAACGTGAGCTTAAAATCGCCATTTCACCAAAACAACTTTTATTCTACACATCTCATTTTAAAAATCACTAAAAATAAAGCGTCTACACTAAACAGATTGTGTAAAAATCAAAAATGTCTGCACTTCCTGACACAACTGTGAAGCCATTACTACCTTAACTCTGATAAACAATCACATGACAAGAATTCGGAGACTTTTTGCATGTGGTAGGCTGAACTGCAGGCAGTGTTTGCACAGAGAAGATAGAACAGAATAGAATAGAATATCCTTTATTAGTCCAACAAGGGGAAATTTGCAGCGTCGCAGCAGCAAAGTGACAGTAAGAAAATCAAGAGAACACATTTATAAATTAAGACACAAAATATATACACTATACATACACAATATAAGTAAAAAAAAAAAGAAAATATTGAGAAAAAAATTCTGAATACAAGTTAAAAATCTAGCTAGTTAAATATCTGTAGTATGCAGAATGTACTGGTTACATCTATGGGCACCTGGAAAAATGTTGTACATGTTAATTCCAGGTTTTTAAATGTTCACAAAATTGCTATTCAAATAAACAACTTTTTTCTTCTTTTTTATGACTCACAGAATTGTAACTGTGTTCTACTGCACAGATAATATTTTTGAGTTCTCTCTTCTTCTTGCCAAGGTTGTACTGTTTCCATAGAGGCACAGGTCTTTATATTACAGTGAAAAATGAGCCCAGTGGGTAAAAAAAAAAAAAAAAACGCAACAGGGACAGAAAACAACCAGAAACTGCCTTGGGTTCAGAGTTAAAAACCACCTGATACCTTGACATCTGATCAGCTGGTATGATGGATGTGTGTCAGCCAACAGTTTGTGTATTTATTCTCAGTGCACCCAGGAAAAAAAAAAGGTGCAAACATTACCTGACAGTTGACAGTTTTGTGGCAGCAACTTGTCAAACTGCTTTAAGCGCATACCTTTATGTCACTCTTATCTCGAACGGAATCATTCAAAATCAATTGCTCAGCATTCCATTGTTCCACCTAGTTTATTCCCACCCTGCTCTGCGGCCCCTGGATAGATACCACTGGACTGAACCTGACAACTGCCCCCACCTTCCAGCCTCGCTGCTTTCTGAGGTGTCACATATCCACCACTCGCTCTTGTTGCTAAAGGCGGTGGGAAGGAGGAATGATTTGGCCAGAAATAGCAGTGTCACATGAGTGTGTGCAGTGACCAGTCATCCAGCTGCTCATCCTTACATGGAGCAATGCCCCATCCGTACAGTCAAATGCAAATAGGCGGTAACATTATCAACACAACAGCATTAACCAGTACAGACGGGTCATTCATATCCGAGGCGCTCCTCGCACGCTTCACTGCTCCCCAGAGTAAAACTGAGAGAGCGTGTGACGTTAAAATGCTCACGTGCGGTCACACCTGTTCAAACATCAAATCTATACTGCAGGATTAGTTATTAAAAATAGATAAATAGGTAGACGATGCAGTGAAGGCACACTGTTTTGCTGGAGCTCATTTGGAGGTAAAATGGGCGTAGATTTGTTTTCAACATGCAAAAAATAGCAATATATGTCATTGACAGATCACCCAAATAGCTTTTCTCATGCTTCTTTCAGTGTTTCCTCTCGTGCTTTACCCTTAAACATTTTCCAAAACCTCAAACTGACCCCAGGCCTTAGTGGCAAAATTATGACTCATTAAAGTCCAAGGTGCTCCTGAAAAACTATACACAAGCAAGACGAACGGGAGAATAATGTCCATTCTACCTTCCATAAATAAAACCACAAAGCCTCATGGTTTAGCAGTAAGCCTGTCATTAGCATAGTTAACACCAGGCCAGCACTCAAACAAGAGACGCTCTGTGTGACAGCGCTTTGATACAGACCCTGCCGCTTACAGAAGGCCACCAGAAACACTACAAAACAGCTCTCATGGCCTGAGTGGAGGGCACAAACAGGGCCAGGAGCAGCACAACAGGGTCAGAGAAAATGATGCAACTCACATCAGCAGTAACAAGCTAACTAGGGTAATAAGTGCCTAATTGTTTCACTGTCAGATGGTTTTCTTTTTTTCATGAGAACAATCCAGAGGTTTTGTCTTTAGGGAAGCAATAACCTTAAGAATAGAGCGTTTCTTGTAAGCGTCACCCTTAACAATTTAAATGAGGGTCTTTTTTGCTTCAAAGAAACCGAGATGGGGAAAGTACCAGGAAACCTATGGCGTGATTAAACAACTGAGTCAGATTTGTGAAGAAGACGGAGGAAAACTTTCAAAAATACCGCAGTCATTCTGTGAGGACAAAATCTCAGCATTATGAGCCATTAAGGCTCACTTATGGGTCGGAAAAGAATGCAGACCTACGTGACAGCGGTTACAGGAGGACAGACGATGCAAACATTTTTAATCGGTTGTAGGCTTAAACACACAGAAGGAGTTCCCCGAAACCAGCTGCATGTATATGTATGTGTGCGAGCCGCAAATATTTAAGTGTATCAATGCGGCCTCAAGTATTTTTGTGTCCAGGCGACTTAGATCCCATTAAATGCTGAGATAAAACTTAAACCAGCGGTTGTAAAGTAGTCAAAGAGATGCAGTGGTTTTGACTATTTTCCCCAGCTTTAATGTTACCCCGACCCTGGAGCATTGCTTAAATTAAATGATCAAAAAAATTGGCTATTCTGAAGTTGTTTTCAGCTTCTTTCTCCATCACTGACAGCCAGCAGCTTGGGCTCCTCTCAGTTTCCTCCCAACGACAACAACACTTGACCTTTTCTGTCCACTGTGCCTGTTTTGACCCTTGTTAATAAGAAATGAAAAGGCGCGTTATCAGCCCCACATGATCAATGGCATGCTTAAACAGGTTCTCAGCAATAACAAGGATTAAGCAACGCCGGTACGAGCAGACATGGAGCACACAAACACACAGCATGAAGCTTCACACTCTTTCTGTGCTATCATGTGATGTTGCCATGGCGAAGGAGGGCTCAGACATAACAGGGTGATTGTGCTCCGAGGGCGAGGTGGGCTGATCAGAGAGACAGTCTGTTCTCTGACTGCGACACTGCCAGTCCCGGTGCCAACTGCCCTTCCGCCCACAGAGATACAGACACACCCACTGGCAGAAGGGCCGGCCTGCACGGGGCCCCGCCATCATGGAAACCACAACACACACCTTTCCATTCACTTCTTCTTCTTCTTCCCTTTCATGCTGATCCACAAGGTCAAGATCATTTCTTCTTTTTCTCAGAAAACTGTGAATTCACTTTCTGATTTATTTGAAATTTCAGCTGCCTTTCATACTCCTACATGGCCTGCTATGCTGAAAAAAATATTTCTGACCTCTTGCTTTGATATAAAACATCAGATCAGAGTAAAAATTCTGCCATGAGCTGCACTTTTATGTTACACTGTAGGACAGCAACTAACAATTATTTTACATATCAATATGTTTAATCCACTTAATTGATCAACTAGCCATAAAGTCTGAAACATGGAAGCAAAAAAACTCCAATCACAGGTTTCAAATTGAGGTCTTCAAGTTTCAATAGGGATTTACAAATGTATTCAGTAAATGTGTTATGTACTTCAATAACTGATTATTTAAGGCACTTTGCAAGCTAAATTTGTAAACATTGTTTGGTGGAAGCCTCTCAGACAAGATGATGAGCTGCTTTTCTTTGTCATATACGATATCACAATCAGTACCTCTTTGTTTTGAACTATCAGTTGGACAAAACAAGATTTCTGAATGTGTCATCTGGACCTCAGCAAAACTGCAATACACAGTTTTCACCATCTCCTGCAAAACAATTACTTTTGACGATAATAACCATATTTATTGGTAGTGGAAATAGTAAGTCACAGTCCTATTTCATTGCCAATTTAATAAAAATATGCTTGAGATCATTTAAAAACACTAATTCCATTACATAGTTTGTCCACTGGAGAGCACAACAAGCATTTTTCAGCTGTAAAATGTCACATTTAGTTTGTCAATGTATTAACCATGTTTTTATTTAAGAAAATGAACTGAAATGCGTGAAATGTTGACATATAAAAACAACTATCGTTATCAAACTCTGTAAACTCTTAGTATAGTGTGTACGCTTGGATATCCTTATCTGTGAGATATCTAAATTGAAGATAACATGAAAAGATAACAAAGCAGCAAATCCTGTCTTTTAAGAAGCCAGAATCAGCAACATTTGCCAATTTTGCCAGTTTGAAAGTCGCAACTGACTTTCGGCCACTGTGGGGCAGCAGGTTTTGCTGACAACCCCGACACATTGTTAACTTTTAACATCTTTGCAAGCAGCTACTATTGACACATCTATGGCGTACGAAGCACCATCATCATTTATCTGCAGTCATGTTTGGGATCACCTAATAAATTTAACTAAAACCTTCATTCTCTTGCAGCTGTATTGATCGCCACCAAAATCTGGGATTATACTGGATAAGATTTCCACAATTATGTATCACACTTTATGGATTAATTCTATATAAAGCACAATATATTTGGTATGTGAGAAAAAATAATGCTGTATTAAATTCTGCACTCCTGGAGAACGTTCCTGTCACAAATTGAGAGGCTTAAGGTGATTTTAACACTGATTTGCAGCCAAGCCTGCAATTGAAATTGCAGTTAGAAACAATACAATCACCAAATCACAAAGGCGGCAATTTAGGATAGATGACTTGCAGTTATTAGATAATTAGACGAACACTGCAATTCAATTTTATTTAATTGAAGCAGATTGAAATTTTCAATGGCTGTTTATGCTTATGCCAAATGATCGGTGTATACCACCACAGCTCAAACATCTTACAGGACCCACGGTCGAAACTGTCCTCTCAGTCCCACATTTGACGGTATCTCATGTCATCATGTTAAAATCTCTTACACTGTGAATACTAAACTGAAAACTACAGTATCTGCCAGAAAAATCCCAATTTCCCCAAATCACTCGGCCTCACGTGGTGCTAAAAGTGGAGTCATGGATGGCAGAAAGCTCCTAGAAACCGTCAAACTTCCTGTGTACGTGTACTGAGAGAGCGCAGCCAGATGAAAACCAGTTGGCTCTCTCAGCATCGTGTTGAACATGAAAACATTACACAATGTACACATACCTCTTCCATGCGAACAAACAGCCTCCCCCCTTACCCTCTCTGCTGACAGCCAGCTTCAGCACAGAGAGCTTTGAAAACACAAGCTTTGGTTGCCTGACTTAACAGCACGTTAAATATGCAGCGTGTTTGTTATGAAGCAGTTGGATTTATGGGTTAGCACAGAAGAGAGACTCTATTGACTGTGTGGTCTAAGCTGTGGCTGCACCCTGTCGCCACAGAACTGGCAATTTAGTGTGAATCACTCTGCCTCGATTGTTTTTTTTTCCTTGAAAGGATTACATTTACAAAAGGCAGGTCAAAGTACAGTCAAATACACGCAATCTATCCCATACCCTTTCTGTGCAACCACCTTGATTCTACAAGATGGTGATGGAAATTTTTTTAATCAAGTGTCAGTCTAAAGGAGGCCAACATTCATTTTTTTCCTTGCTGCCAAAGCTGTCTGGTGACACAGCATCACTGCAGCAGGACTTCAACACAGAAGCCGGACTGGAATATTTCTTGGAAAGCGGACTGCGCTAGCAAATCAGACTGCTTCAAATGCAAAGCAGCAGATTACCCACCTGTGTGGCTGTAAGAACTTTAAATTTTTATAAATCCCTGCATGACTGAGTGGAAGCTTAGAGCTCGTTTTCCAGGCAGGCTGGCAGCTTCTAGAGTTATTACGAACTGTTTACGAGAGGCACAAATGTGAGTGATCGGTGCAAATAAATTCTAGTGCGATTTCATTATTAGTCAAGCACAGTATGAACCAAAAGCTGAGCGGCTAAGGGACAAACCACATGAGGACAAACACCCACAGCAGTGAGTCCTTAGTTGACCGGACCTTTACTGCTTGTCATTTGCTTTATGAAGACACAGACACATTCTCCTTTGTCCTTATCAAAGAATCCGGTCAACAGAAGCTTCAGACTTTGCACTTTTACATATACATTGAGCCTAATAGGCGTAAAAGTGTGTTAAAAAAGAGAGGTAAGTCATTAATAAGCCTATCTTATCATAATACATTTTCGTATCTGTCTTATAACCTTTAAGGCTAGACAAGATAGAGCAGTCAGTAGAGCTGGTTCTTCCAGTTTACGAGCCCCCACTGCATAAAAGCACTGATGACACATTTTCTCAGTGAGGCACTTATGAAAGAAAAGGACTGAAGGGAAAACATGTGAAATCATGGCAGGCAGACGCCAGCATTCTTCTTCTTTCTCACCATTTCTTATCATAGCATGCAGATTAATAATTAACCTGTTAAGCACATTCTAGCTGCTTGAATGCTGTGTACTTCCACTGCTATTGTATGCCATAGGATAAGTTATCTTTATTATGGCATGCATGTATTATATAGAAAACAATATGCAGGTGGAATTTTACAAGTGAGTGGACGAGGTAACCTGAATGAATGAGGATATAATACCATTCATGACAACAGGTACACAATAGATAATATATAGAGCTAATGTGCTTTTATTGATATGACAAGTTACTTTACAAACTGAAATTTTACATGAACTGTAGGTGGAAAAATTAAAATGTACTCCAGTAAACAAACTAAAACTGATCTACAAACAAACCATAGAGCAGCAGCATATTGCTATGAATAGTTTTACATTTTGAAACTTTGTGCTATTGTCAATAACGCTCATGCACTTTAAATTAAGTCATATTTCAGCACTTTTACTTGTGAATTCATATTTTTACAGTGTGATATTTTAGTTCAGTTCAGTTTCAAACAAAATTCAGGAACAAAACTTGGTACCCAGGCCCAGCAGTGAATAGAATAAATAACATTTTGCAGCAATATCTAAGATAAATGTATGATACATAAATAATGACATGACCTTAACTTCTAATCTAGATAAGTAAACAGTCTGGTGCATTACTTTGAACCCTCAGATGCATGAGTGGGTCAAAAAATGACCCGGTGACGTCATTTTCTTGCAATATCTTTCTAATGGAAAGTTTTTATCATTTCATTTTACAGCTATTCCTAAAAAACATGTTTTTGATATCATTCCATTTAAATTTTTAAGTTGTACTTTTAAAGAAATTGTAATTTTTATACTACTACCCCAAGCTCTTTATCACTGATAATATCATACAAGAGGTGATGCAGTGCACAAACTTGGAGGGGCAGAGAGCAGCAACAGTTGGAGGAACAGAGTGGAAAAATGTCAACAAAATGGATGTTGACATTCTTCTATTGCTGTTCTGTGTAATATTCTTGTTTTTCAATTGGCAAAATGTTTAAAATCTGTTATAAAGTGAAAGACATATTTGAAACAAGAACTCACTCTTGTGTGGACAAAAATATAATACAAACAATAATCCAAATTATTATTCTCAACCAAAATTACAAAAATGGCATAAAAAAATGCTTATACGAATCATATTTGACCCAATTATGGAAGAGCGTAGGGTCCAATCACTCGTGCATCCAAGGGTTAAGGGTGTTTTAGTTACTTTTTCTCATATTTCTGTATGTTTACTGTGTGTATTTCCCCACCGTTTGTGATTTTGTTTTTGGAAAACAGTTATTTATCACGATGAGCTGCAGAAACGTATTGTATTCCACACTAAATGTGAGGTCTGGAATCACCAAAAAAGCATAAGTTTATGTGAACAAGTCCTGCTTATTCCCTGTGTCTGCCTGTCTGTCTCTTTGTGTCTGCCTGTCTGTCTCTTTGTGTCTGCCTGTCTGTCTCTTTGTGTCTGCCTGTCAGTACCAGTGAGCAATTAAGACTCTCCACAAGTGACCCGAGGCACTTGTCAGACGGTTTAGGTCGCCTGGTCCCAACTTATTATTATTGGGCAATGGGGCGGTAGTAGAGTCGCTCTAGTGCGCATGCTCACTCTTCGACCCGCCTTGAGTGTCTGCTGCTCTGCGCACCAAAAGCCCACCAAAGGGGAAATGAACTCGCGTGATTAACAGGCAAATAAATAAAACGCTCAGTGAAAGCTCGTCTCTCTCGCAACCGAGCGCGAATCTCTCTGCTGTTTCTCCCCCTCTTTCGGTTTCCCCGCACTCGTTCCGAGAGACGGACGAGGCCGCCAGACACCGGAGATGAATCGGTGCTATTGTGATTGTGTGCTGTGGGGATGTGGAGCCACACACGTGTAGCTGCTCCATTCACTCTCCGTTCAGTTGCGTGCGAGCGGCGGCAACAGTACAAGCACGCACGAATCACACAACATAACAGCGGTGTCCGGGGGTAACAGTGAGGAAATCATGCTTCTAGAAGAGCCGCAGCAGCTGATCTATCACAGACACGCGTGTATTTTGCGCTGTATCCACACTTACCAGGCCTGTTCCTTCCTGAAACGCATCCCGCACAGACGCTCGCCACAAAGAAAATGCGCACAGAAAGTGGTCAAACGAGACAGAAACCGCAGTCGTATTGGTGAAGCACACATGTGCAGCGGGTTTTTCCCTCTTTCTGTCTTAGACAAAATGTACTTACCGACGAAATAGGACACCGTGGAGAAGGAGGGGGGTGAAATGTGCCGTTCCTCTTCGCCTCCACGCCTCTAGATCTCCGCCTGTATTCTCCCAGAACCGTTTCTACGTGGGCTGCGGCGAAAGGGAAAAATGTCAGATTCCAGCAGTGGCCGCGTCGCTCGCTTCCCCTCCTTCAGGAATGGTGGTTGTCCCCCCCGTCTGCGCTTCGGACTTCATGCGACCATGTTGCCCTGAATGTCGCCTGCTGCTGCTCTCATCCGGGCGTTTAGGGATTGAGCCGTCCGTCGTCTCAGCAGCGCTCAGGATGACAGCTTTGGGATGAAGGAGGAGGAGGAGGAGGGGGGAGTAGCGTGAGACAGGGAAGGAGAGAGAGAGGGGGAGAGAGAGAGGAGCAGTGGTCAATCTGGTGAGGGCAAGGTTAGACCATATGGTGGGATGCAGTGCCATTAATATGCTCAATGGAAAAGGAGGTTAAAATGGATTATAGAAGGAGGCCAACTCTGCGTTTTGAGCAGATTTAATTGGTTAGACTGTTGCCGATCAGAGTGACAACTTGAATATTTATTTGCAGTGGCTCAACTTTGCTTTAAATCTGTGTTTATATGCTGAGACAAATGTCATTTTTCTGGATACAAAAGACGATAAAGGGTATTTTTCTCCGCGTAAAGACACCAACGAAGGCCCCAGTGAACTGTGTACCTTCTGATCTAATTACCAGCAAACACGCTGTTCTGTTCCCTTCCCATTGTCTGTTTTCATTGTGGATAGTGTGTGACTGGGAAGGGCGAGCGGAGGAATCCGTTTTTACGCGTCTGTGATATTTCTTGGAAAATCGGTCGATCACCATTGATTTAGCTCGTATTTTAGGTCTTAAAGGTGGAATTTGGGTCGCATGTGATGACTGGGTGCATGATAATGTTTAATCCGTCCACGTATTGCCATCTATTATGACTGTGGCCACGTGCGCAAAGCATAAATGTGTTACATAACCGGCCGAGCCAGTCAACAACAGTGGGTGGGAGAGAGAGAGAGAAAGAGAGAGGTAGAGGAGGAGGAGGGGTCGTTTGGAGGGTAATTAAACCAGACTCATAGCTGAGATTTGCTACTTTCATTGAATAATTAAATAAGTAGACAATTTGCCAAAAAAAAAAAATCCCTTGTGCCAAATGGTTCCAATTTAACCTTTGATTTCCCCTTGGAGAGGCTTCAGTCTGTTACAACCCTCTAAAAAATCCACATTTTTTGTATTTAATGGTAAGATGTAGCAGAACTGGTGTATGTGTTCTGAGAAATAAGTTCCCTTTTCATTTGTGTAAATGGGTCTTGTTTAGACATGACTCTGTTCCATCCAGCCAGTGGTTGGGTGGAACAAGTGACTCTTCACACGCCTAGATGGGCCAACCGTTTTATTCCACAGTGGTCGAAGCGCTCATATAAATTCTCTCAAACTACACAAGACCACAGCAGTTCACCAATGACATTTTAGCTTGTTGAGGAACTTTCTGAACATGCACTCCTAATATATCCAACGGGGCTTTTCCTGCCATCATAAAGTGTCTGACAGCAGATTTACAACAATGATATGACTGTTTTAATGCTTATTCTAAAATGCATAGAACAACAGTTTATATATTCAGATGCTACTGTATTTCTAGGTTCACGCTCACTGATCAGACACAACATTAAAACCACAAACAGGTGAAGTGAATCCCACTGATCTTCTCATTATGCAATGTTACTGGGAAACGTTCTGTCCTGGCATTCATGTTAACACCCACTTAACCATTGTTCTAGACCAAGCAGATGCCAAAGGCCCCACCCTGCATCCCACAGGACCCAAAAGATCTGCTGCCAACGTCTCAAATCCAGACACCTCTGGATGTCCCGTGTCCATGCCCCGACAGGTTGGAGCTGTTTTGATGGGACAAACCAGACCAAGACGATATTCGGCAGGTGGTTTTAAAATGTTATGGCTAATTGGTGTGTGTTTTCCATTTCCACAAGCTGTCCTCCTCGTGCCCTGAAGGACTACCCAATAAACACAAACATAACCTCTCAAGCAGGTGAACCAGCTCGTCTCAAATGCTTAGACGGAGAGTAAGTTCAGAGTATTGAATAAGATGTCTGGATCAAGAAATATTCAAATATGCCACACCAACTTGCGTTTGGGTTCATCTATGCGCAAAAAGGTTTCAGAATCTTAACCTGGGTTGGTCCAAACTTAGAGATTAATAGATAGTTTATTTATCCTCTCGGGGACATTCAAGGTATCCAGTAGCTCAGACATGTTGCATGAAAGAAAAATAAGAAAACCAGTGTAAAAAAAATGTGCAATCAATGTGACAATCATGCCAGTAGAAGAAATAAGGTGCCAAAATTGCAGTTTTTTACAATAAAGATGCAAAATTGCTAGTATTTACAATAAAAAGAGCATTAAAAAGTCTAAACGGAGTGTAAAAATACAACTAATTACAACCATACAGAGTGGTGTTTGGGTCGTGATGGGCCAGAATTATTGGTTTTATTGCTCAGTTGAGAGATAAAATGATCAAATATAGGGGTTTGGTTACACTGGTGACCGGCTGAATCAAGTTCTGGATAAAGTTCAGTAATATGATACCTCTTGAAAACATGCAGTTGGACTAAGTTTAACGTAAATGGAGTTCTGACTGAAGGTCTAGGTCTGATCTGACTCTTCCCAGCAAAATAGTCTTTCTAGTTTTGAAATTTCTTAAAAAAAAAAAAAAAAAACAAACAAAATAAAAACAGCTTAAATGTAAAGTTTATTTCCTTTGCTCAATAAAATGAAGCAATCTTGTTCAAAATCTGACTTTTTTTTAACAGCAGCACTTGTCAACCAAATGCCTGGGGTCAACATCTTGTGCCTCAGATGTACTGTCTGCTCTCTAGCAGCCACACAGCAAATATCACATCTAGATCACAGTTACAGGAAATTGATCCTCTTTGTTCTTCCGTTCCTGGAGTCTTCTCATACCAACTTGAGTTCCATTTGGCGACACTACTATTTACTGTAGTCTGTGTTGTTATGATAAAGAAACCACAAAATCTGTCAAAGAGAATAAAATGCTGTTTTGCAGCAGATGGATGGGAGTTGCGTAATTAACTGAGGGATTTGCAAACAGAAATTGTATGCAAAAGCCATTAATTAGGTGAACTACAGGTTAGCTTTGTCACACTAGATAATGCGTACGTTCTCTAGGAGTCTCCTGTCCAGACAGGCCTGGTTGGGCGTGGTGTTTACCACATTTTCTGAATAGACTCCCACCTTTCAAACAAACCTTTACTTCAAATGCGTCACATGTGGTATAATCTTTATGGCTTCCTAAAATCAACAACTGGATTTCATAATATAGTTATAGGAGCAGTTAAAACCAAACAACACGATGCAGGATCCTGTCATACATGCAAGTTTTTCCAACTGTCTTTGGCTCCAAGCTTTATGCATGTTGAATCTGCATAATCGATTTTAATCAGTTGTTTACGATGCAATAAAATGTTTTGCCTTCATTTTCTTTTTGTGCCGGACTTCATGCTCATATAGTTTCTTTTTTGAAAAACTTTTTGACATCAACATGCTGCAGTCCAGTTACATAACACCCACCACTGTGGGCTATATTGTTTCGTCCTCACTCAAATGGTTACCATAGAGTTACTTGCTGTATACATCTCACTGCCTCATGTTAGTTTGCCAGCTCACCAACTGCATTAAGTGAGTTTTTTTGACTGCAGTACAACAAATGAAAAATCAATACTGACACATCATCAAGTTGTAGATGCAGAAAAATCTTAGAGTTCATTAGGGGTTAAATGATGACTCGGCCACTTGGATGAGTGTAATGTTAGTTACTTAAAGGGTTACAGTACCTTATATGGTGTAGTTGTATTAGTTCTTGCATGTGACTGGCATAGAAAATGTCACCATATTTATCTAAGTATTATTTTTTCCTATGGTGTTGTTTTACATCAATATTTATTACTTCACACGGACTTCGGCCCACCTGAGTTGTGTCTTCCAGTTAATGACATGTAGCAGGGCAGGTATAAAAGTTAGGTAACTGCTTTTGGTGGGGTGTTATTACACGGCTTGGGACCAATAAATGCCATTATTGGTGCTTTAAATCTTACATCCATCTCACGCCTGTCTGGCAAAAACCTGGAATCACTGCCAGTCTTTCCTGGCAATAAATTCAAGTCTTGCAACCTGTTTTTTGCCTCCACTTATATGTTTATTCCGTATGGGGCCATTTTCATGTGTGGTTAATTTTACATGTTGTTTTTAGACATTTACTTTGTCATAAATTAACATGATGCAGGCAAACTGTATTTATAGATGTTTGTCATGATGACATGGCATGCCAAATAACTTTTTATACCTGATAAAATTATCACAAAGGTCAGGGGTTGAGTTATCTGCCATTTGAAATTTTATTTTTATGATGTTATTTCACATGTGAAATATCTCAAATCTACATACTCCTCCCTGTTCTACCCATCCATCCATTATCTATACACCGCTTAATCCTCACTAGGGTCGCGGGGGGGGCTGGAGTCTATCCCAGCTGACTCAGGTGAAGGCAGGGGACACCCTAGACAGGTCACCAGTCTGTCACAGGGCCACATACAAAGACAAACAAGCACTCTCACATTCACACCTACGGGCAATTTAGAGTAATCAATTAACCTCAGCATATTTTTGGACTGTGGGAGGAAGCCGGAGTACCCGGAGAAAACCCACGCATGCACAGGGAGAACATGCAAACTCCATGCAGAAAGATCCCGGGAAAGCCGGGACGCGAACCAGGGATCTTCTTGCTGCAAGGCGAAAGTGCTAACCACTACGCCACTGTGCAGCCCCTGTTCTACCCTTTTTTTGTTAAAGTTTACACAGACAACAATGAATTTAATGTGATTTTTTTGTGTGCTTCTGCGACAAAACTTCTTGTTTTCTGTCCAATAAATTCCACTCTGTTTACACTTTTTTTTTTTTTTTACTAAATTAACAACAAAATGTTCACATTGAACATTAAATGCTGACAACAACATCCAGTTTTCTGGTCTTTATGTTTAGATAACTAATGCGTGCTTCTCTAAAGAGAAACAATTGTTCCTTGGATTAAATACTGAATGAATATACACTAGTTTAAAGCATAAAACAGGATATGAATGCTTATGTGCAACCTAGAAGCTCTTAGTTGCATGTGAATGTAACTGTGCGGTATAGGTTAGATATCCCTGCCATTTCCTCGACTCTATTTTCTTTATTATTTTTTGTTAAACCACCCAGTCTTTGAATATAATCCTTTGTTATTTTTACTTCAAGTTAAAATATTTGCTGCACATGCTCTCCAGGGATCCTCTGTATATGAGTACCACCACGCTGTGAAAACTCCCTCTTGACCTTTACAGACTGTAGATGTCCATCATGTTCTCCAGATGATATTACACATAGATGTGAGTCATACTGTATAATATGAGTGTACACCCAATACTGATTTTCCTACCTCTGACACTCCAAGTAATTTGAGTAGTAATTTAAAGCATGTAACATAGTCATTTAATACATTAAATATTTGCTGCCATCTTGTGGCCACTTACTGCTTTTCATTTTCTCAAGGACCTCATAATTCTCTTTTGGGATGTACAATACATCGATTTAATCTCATCTGGGCACTTATTGACTAATATTTTAGGAAGTTTATGACACTTATCCACCTTTTAACTTGACCTTTCCAGGCCAGCAGGCACCGAGGGGAATTTTATTTATTTATGAAGTAGGAACTAAAATAAGAAATAATGTGTGCTCGTTTTAACCACACTTAATATCAAGTATACAAGTGCACGCCCTCTAATACAAGTCACAGAATATTATTAAAATCTGCACATCCAAATATTTCCGTATATATTTTAGTGTGCTAAATTTAATTAGGTTTGTGCTACTTGTTGATTAGGCACAGAAATCCATACAAAAAAATCTAAGTTTAGTAAATACGCTAACTGAATTACAGTGAGTTAATTTCTCAGCTGGGCAGGGACTTCCTGAGCTTAAATAGTGAGCTTCAGAGATGCTGGAGGCGGACTTTGT
Source organism: Amphiprion ocellaris (assembly GCF_022539595.1). Classification (NCBI taxonomy): domain Eukaryota; kingdom Metazoa; phylum Chordata; class Actinopteri; family Pomacentridae; genus Amphiprion; species Amphiprion ocellaris. Next base: position 33,196,222 of record NC_072771.1, read on the forward strand.
TATCTTTGGAGTCAGACTTGCTATTTCTCTATTTGCAGTTTTTATTTTAAGTTAAACCAGGAGTCACCAACCTTTTTGAACCCGAGAGCAACTTCAAGGGTACTGAGTAGTACAAAGGGCACTTTGATGGATACAAACTTCCTCAATAGCAAACTTGCACCATCATCTTTAAACAATAATAAAAATAATGAAAATAATATGTAAAAAGACTGTCTGATCACATTTATGTTAATTATTCCTTACAATAATTATTAACAACGATTTCCACAACAATGACGGTAGGAAACACACACACACATATATGGAAATCTGTTCCAATATTTAAAAGTCAGAGGTATCCCATCTCTGAAACTTTGGTAAATATCTTTCTTGGCAGTTTTGTATGAATCAGCATATTTGCAGCATTTTGTTCAAAATCACACCAGTTACATTTCTGTGCAAACTGTCACTTCTAACATTTTTAGGAAATCATTAACTGTCATCAAATCATGCTTCATTTGTGCAAACCTCTACCTTTGTAACATTTTTGAACAATTCATGAACTCTATCCCATGTTTGTACAAATTATCAGTTATTTAAGAAAAAAAATCAACTCTTTCACATTTGGAAATGAATCCTATCACATTAGTAATAATCACCAGCATTTTTCACCAGCATTGCAACATTTTTTACAGATCGTAACAACAAATCATTACATGTTTTCAACAAATTATTTTTCGCATTTTTGTGTAATGGCATGGTGTTTTGAATGACAACATGTGTTACCTCTTTCTTTGTCTGTAAATGTGTGTTAGTGGGAAGCCTGGCATTGCAGAGCTTATCATGTCTTACCTTTATCTTGCAGCTCACAGTTCAGATGGTTCAGTTTCCCAGTGATGTCCGTTAAAAATGCAAGGGCAAGAATCCACTCAGTGTCGTCAAGCAGCAAGATGTCCTCCACTTTGGATTGCATCAACTCTTTGATTTCGGCCAACAGTGACAAAAAACGCTGCAAAACTGGTCCCTGCTGATCCATGGGGTTTCTGTGTGTAGTAACAGGTCACCATGTTCAGCTAACAGCTCCTCCAGCAGCACCTTCAACGTCCTGGTTGTTTGGCTTTGGAGCCATTTATGATCTTCACGAGTCATCACATGATCAAATCCGGCCACTTTTGTACATACATATGTCCTGCTGGTGAATGATGCAGCGGTAATGTAGGAATGTTGGGAAGTCTGGATCACCTCTGCATCGTACAATGAAGCCTGCATGGCGACCCGTCATGGAGGAGCCCCGTCTGTCGCCACTGAAAAAAGCTTTTCTAATGGTACATTTTTCTCCACGAAGAAACATTTCTGAAGACACCTCTGGGCAGACTGGAGTGAAAAGGGACCTGCAGACACAAAGAGGGTATTAACTCAGAGGAAACGTTTTCTAGACAGGACACAGACATGGACCTCCTGCTGAGATCTGCTCATTTACATTGGAATAGGGCAGCAGTGACTCAGTCACCAGGCAGGAAAAATTTGAAACCACAAAGTATCAAAAATACATAATAAAGTTGTAACAAAGTACACATTCTCAGAAAAAAAAAAAAATATGTTGTGTAAGATAAATAAACTATCATTAAGGATATTATCATCAACAAAATGAGGTAAGGGTCCAAAAAGGTTCATTTGGTCAAAAGTTTTCAATATTTTAAAGGTTTCAAATTGACCAGTGTGGTAATTCGTGCTGACCAGTGTGCTGACCAGTGTGGTGATTATTAATTACCACACTGATCACTATAAAAGACTCTTCAAAATAGGAGATAAGATTGACCTGATACTTTCTAAAGCACACATTGCATTATTTAAGGTATTGTAGAAGGTGCACAAGCATTATAGAAGGAAACAAATAATTGTTTTGTGCTAAATGGCATGTTGAATCATATGGATGCATTGTTATAAGCATTGTTATGAAGAACATTCCTTTCACAGATGTGTGGGATTATTTTGACTCTTTGTTATTGTTATTGCACATCCAAGGACAATGATGGCGCTGCAGGGCCCTCTGAGAAGATGTCCTACATCCATTTGGACTGAAGAAGAAGACCCAGTGTCCATGGATTATTTCTGACCAATCCTGAAAACTTCAATTGCACTACTGTACGTCCGAAACCCGTCCGCGGGGCTTTTCCTGTTGGTAGTGCGCATACAGTCTATGTGCTACCAGGTGGCTAGTTAGCATGGAAGCTTTGTAGCGGCTAAAGTAGCGTCTCTCCACATTGTGCCGCTTTGCCGACGCAATAGTCGCCCCGCAAATAGGACGCATATCTTTCACTGTCGTGAAAAAGAACTCTTCCTCCCAGTCATCGTGAAAATAGTGTTTTCTCTTTCAATTCTCTGTCATGCTCTGGGGGTAAAAACCACACCTAGCTTCCCGAAGTGTCTTTTTTTTTTTTTTTTAAACTTCCTTTTTTTTGCTTCCCGAAGTGTCTGCGCCCGGACGCTTCAGCAGAGTGACGTGGTGGTTGGACATGCGCAGTGAACTTTGACTCGGAAGAGGTCAAAGTTCATTTACACCAAAGACGTTGTTGTTTTTTTTTTTTTTTTTAATTATAATAAATGTTGTAATTTAAAATTTGCATTAATGTAAGTATTTCCGATTTAAAAATAACAGCAACTATAATTTTTTATAAGGAATTTCATGGTGACTGGTGTTATTTTTAGTGTTGGGGGCAACTCACGTGGTCTCTGCGGCCAACCAGTCGCCCGCGGGCACTGTGTTGACTACCACTGAGTTAAACCCACTAAGCTGCTGGTGGTAGCTTTACAGACAGCAGGATGGATTCCCACATATGTGTACCTACACTTTTGTCTTTTCCATGATAATATTGTACATTTACATCCAAAAAAAGCATTTCTCCAAGTTGTCACTGAACTTCCCAACAGCAGGGAAAATCACATATCCATGCAGTTTAAAAAATACATAGCTATGATTGAAGGTTTTGTTGGAAAATAAGGGGGGAATATTAAGCAGAAATTTTGAGCATCAAACACTTAATTCTCTGCTTTCCGGTAAAATTTTATGCAACAATCTGTATTTTTTCTGCATCAATTTGTGGTTAAAATATTCTTATTCATATAAAAAAATGAAATTCAGACACCAGGTGACAATTCAAAACATAAGATATAATGGTTTATATAAAGGCTCTTGTGCATTATATATTGCTTTCAAATATTTATTCTGTTTTCTCATAGGCTATTATCCCTGATGCATCAACAAATATTATCGTGATTCCCTCCTCTCTCCTCATTTGTGAAGGTTTTTGAGGGATGTAACCTCTTTAAATGTGCATATTACACCTAAAAATAAAATGATAAATCACATTTAATTTATTTATAGTTATACAGAACAAAAATATAAATGCAGCATGTAATATTTTATGAATTTCTACCCATACCTCTTTTCCTACGTAGGACTCAAACATCAGTAAAAAGTGACACGTGAAAAATAAAGTTTATAAGACTGTTTTTGTACTAATGTCTCCTTATTTCTGCACTATCCCCTTTGTTGCAAATTTTCCTGCTGTGGGATTAATAAAGGCTTATCTTTTGTTACTTCTGGGATTGTATCATTAATAGTCTCTGGTTAAAAGAGTGTCTGTGTACTAAAACCACACCTGACTGGACTGTGGACTGACTCAGTGGTCTACAATCTATTACCAGTTAAGTAGCTGAAAAACTTTTCGTGTATTATTTGCTAAATTTCTTTTTTTTTCTTTGCAGGATGACACATTGGCTAGCACTGTTGCCTCACAGCTAGAAGGTGGTTTCAAATCTGAGTTTAAATTTCAGCCAGAGAGTTTGTGTGGGATATCAGGAGATTATGAATTGTCTATAGGTGTTGGCTGGTTGTCTGTCTCTGCAATGGAGCGGAAATGGCCTTTCGCCTTAAGTCAGCTGGGCTCCAGTCTTCCTGTGACGCTCTACGAGAAATAGATAATATACAATAACAATATAAGGATATCCCTTTCTGTATGCATAACAAACGAAATGAGATTTGTAAGTTTTTCTTCAAGTCAGAAAAAAGACTATTTGCATGCTGACTCTATATTTCTGCTCACTTTATATTCTCTGGTGTCTTCACTATATATTCTACACTTATGCATATAGATTTAAAAATGGACACAACAAAGGTCAACGGAGCAGTTCCAATCTTCATTTGTACTTTAATTTACCTGTGAGTACACGCACTTGAGTAAATGTGTTTGCTTCCATTCCAACCCTGGTTATATGGGATCTATCTCTACAGTGAGAGTTGTGTACTTTCTGCAGCTCTGTTGTCGTGGATGCGCTCCATGTCCATCTGTTTCCACAACAGATAAAGAATCAGCTGAAACAAAGCAGTCAGCTGTTCCTTATAAACTACAGTATATACAGTGCGTGCAGATCAGTCCATCATTCATCAGCTGCATTCACTGTCCTGCCCCCCCACCACCTTATCCCACTCGTGGACGCGCACACGCACGGCGCACACCCTCCACGCTCCTGGACACACACACAAACATGGCGGCCTCTGTTTCACCGCTACGCTCCTCCTTCAGGATTTGTAGCCCGCTAACGTTACACCATCGCTGCTGCCGGGCCAAACTGCGGACGCACAGAAAATGCGAGAGCCAGAGGAGACATGTCCACCAGTCGGCGACGAGGTAAACGGCAGCACGTCAGAAACACCGCCGTTTTCTCCTCTTAGTAGTCGGTGTTAGTTTGCGGAGGGGATGAGCGCCGGTGAAGGCGTGTGTGCTGTCACGTGTCGGAGGATGGTGATTGACAGCGGCGTTCACCGTTCACGGTAGAGAGGGCAGGTTTTAACGGACCTACTGTCACATATTGAATGATGCGTGAATTACTAGTGTAATTAAACCGGACAGCGGTGTCAGCAAATGTGTCAGAATTACATGTCACCGCAGTTTCGCCGGTTGTAGCTGACCGTTGATGGACGCTGCATCGGAATGATGTTAGCTGCGGCAGCTAAAGGACGGTTAGCTTCAGTCTAACCATTAAGGTGAATCACCGTGGCTAATAGTGACTCTACACCTCAGTTATTTAGCTGGTCTTTAACACACGGGTCTGTCAGTAGTCGTGTATTTCAAAAACAAAAGTACATTCTCACATTTCTATTAGATTTAGAGCTTCAATAAACAGTAATGTAATGCTAATGTGTTACTCTAGTTAAGCTAGCCAGGGGCGCGTCCAGATTTTTTTCAAAGGGGTGGCAAGATGAGACGTGAAAATCTCAGGGGGCACACCAAAACCAAAACACATATCTGAATTTCAGTAATTTTGTCATGCTTATGCTGTATGTAGCTTGTTGTAAACTACCTGTGTCCGAAATTAGCTCCTATAACGCCATTTTGTAGTGCTGTTAGTTTATTAACTTGGTGATGTTAGCTGTGGCAGCTAAAGGATGGTTAGCTTCAGTTTAACCGTTAAGGTGAATCACGAGGTTAATAGTGACTCTACACCTCAGTTATTTAGCTGGACTTCAACACTGGGGTCTCTCAGTAGTCGCATATTTCAAAAACTTTTATTAGTTCAAAGGTTAAACAAAGAGTAACGTAATGCTAATTTGTTACTCTAGTTAAGCTAGCCAGGGGTGCATGCAGGGGGGCACACAAAAACCAAAACACGTATCTGAATTTCAGTGATTCTGTTATGCTTATGCTGTATGTAGCTTGTTGTAGACTATGCCTGTGTCCGAAATTAGCTCCTAAATCGCCATTTTGTAGTGCTGTTAATTTGTTATGTTGATGATGTTAGCTGCTGTTGCTGTGTATATGCACATTCATTCACGTCTTTACAATACCCCTCTCCAGGCATGCTGCTGTGGTGATTTCGGGAACAGAATTGGCTCGTCAGCTCCACAGAGAAATCCAGCGTGATGTTGAAGAGCTGGTAGCTCAGGGTAACATGAGACCCCACCTAGGAGTGGTCCTAGTGGGGGACGACCCAGCCAGCCGTACCTATGTAAAGAACAAGACCCGGGCAGCCAGCATCCTGGGTACAGTACATGCATTCTTGAACACTGTATTCATAATGTGCATCATGCAGGTTACAGCCATAACATAGATCTCCCTTGTGCATTCCATATTTTTAAGCATGCATGGATATACTGATACACATGGTTAAACACATTTTTCATAGGCAATACTAATGTAGCGTAATGTTATGCAACATGCACATGGCTACATTTTACCACGGTATGTGGGATATGTATGTGCTCTCCAGGTATTTCCAGTGACACAGTGGTGCGACCAAGCTCAGTGTCCCAGGAGGAGCTGCTGGAGCTGATTGACAAGATGAACCGTGACTGGAGGGTCAGTGGCCTCTTGGTGCAGCTGCCACTTCCAGGTAAACAAAAAGCCCCACAGCTGTACACAGCAGACTTTTCCTCACTGACATCCCGATGTTAACTGGTTAGTACAGTGGTATCTCAGCTTGACCTGTACACACAGTACAAGTATGGATTTTTATATGTGACTTGTAAGTATACATACAACTTAAAAGGAGGTTTTAAGCATATTGTTTTTTTTTTTTATAATGTTCCATTTCATGATTTACTGTAGACAATAGACACATTTATATTTGGCTGAGGGACACAAACCTTGTCTATCAATCCTTTCTCCACACCTCAGTAGTTTTTGTCTCGCATTGTATTATTTCCGTAGGAAATGCCTGGCTGAGGCGATTGTTGAAATCAAAGTGAGGAAAATATTTATGGACATATTAAAAAGATCCCCATTTTGTATGTTTATAGCAGCATGTAGTACAAGTTTAGTTATCAACAATTTGTCTTCATGTCCCACGTTTTTTTATACATACCACTGAGCATCTGTTCTTTTCTCTCCTCTCTTTAGAACATATCAATGAGCGAGCAGTATGTAATGCCATCGCTCCAGAGAAGGATGTAGATGGCTTCCATATTGTGAATATCGGGAAGCTGTGCCTGGACCAGAGATCAATGGTTCCTGCCACACCTGCAGCTGTCTGGGAGATTATCAAAAGAGCAGGTAAACCACCAAATCTTATTCATCTCATTTACTCAGGCCCAGTTTTCTTCAAGCTTCATTGTTGCTGGAAACAAATAATCCCCTAGAGGGCATTATAGACCTATTAAATTTAACTGAGGAGTTGTGATATTGGGTGGCTCTGTAGTGCAGTGGTTTGCACTGTTGCCATAATTTATCAATCTTTAAGATACATAACTGAAGCCAAACCTATTTCTGCAACTCATACTTTAAAGTCATCAAATCTCAACAAATGGTGACCTCCAGTTATGAAAAATGTAAAGGTAACTCTCGGGCAGTTTGAGGAGCGGGTTTTTGCGGTCATTTATCATGACAGGCCCACTAGATACTAGTACCTCTATATGCTGTAATTCATACCCTTGACCAAGATAGTGTAAATACTGTGGCAATTGAGAACTTGAAAAGTGTTTATTGACAAGCAGCTATCAGTGTGGTAGCCAGAACTCTTCTGATTTTAATTAAAATCAAAATTTTCTCAACAGGTGTGTAAATTAACTTGAAAGAAGGAATACAATTCCTTCAGTTTAGCAGACAAGGTTAAACTACAAACAATCTTTTAACAAAGTATTAGAGGCAGCTGTTAAAACAGAGCTGTCCTGTAGAGTGACTGACTGTCAGATTTTAATTCAGATTTTAATTCTGACAGTAATGGCTGTACTTAGAGATGCTACAGGTATTAGAATAGATGTTTCTGATATTAAACTATATTATCAGAACATTTTCTGTAATGGGAAATAACTCCTTGGTAGCCTTACTAATCAAACCCAAAGGAGGGTGCTGTTGTTGACAAGCAGAGCTAAACCTCTAGTTAATCTTGGGTGCTGATCTGGTTTATTCTCTTCAGTTTATTGTTTCTGAGAAGGCTGATGAGGAAAAAAAAGTTATTGCATAGTTCAGATGCTGTGGTTCCCCTGGCCACAAATCAAGGACAAAGACACCATGATAGGACTGGGAGGGACTTTGATGATGTTAAATGTAGAGTACCCACTATGAAGAAATGAGAGACCTTGATGGCTGTTTGCACTATCAGCTATCAAGATTTTTGAAATTCCCTTGCCCACACAATGTTGAAGCTGCTTAAGAAGCTTTCTGTACTTGCTTTGTTGACTGAGTTGAGAGTGGAGAGTCAAGGGTGCAGCATAATCCGCTTGTCTATCCGAATGATTAGGATGTTTCAAATACTCATCGTTGGATAAGTACAAAGCTTGCGTGAGAGGGTGTCTTCTCACGCATGAATACTGTGGGCAGTCAGTGATCTGAAGTTGTTGAGGTCCCTGGTTTAAATAAAGCAATGAGAAGGCATTAGTGTCAATGGTAAAAAATAGGGATTTAACCATTAACATATCTGACTAATTAAAGGCATGTAATAGACATTTACTCCTTGCTGCAGTGCCGACTGTATTTTTGTGACTATCTTCTTCAAAACATTTTCAGCTCTTTAAGCATAATTTAGCATAAAATAAAGACAAACGGATGAACACAAAATACAAATTTAAGTGATAATTGTATTTATTGAAGCCACAAAGTTATCCAACACCTAGTCTGACTTAATGTAGGATGTGGGTATAAAGCTGACATTGGCCACTCATGTCAGGTGGCTTCATTCTCTCTTTCCAATATTGTTGCTTTGCTGCGTGAAACAACAACAACCCCAATTTTGAGTAGCAACGTAAAACACAGAGAAGTTCAAGGTTTGCCGAGGATTTGGATTGTGCTGTAAAGCAGCCCTGCTAGTTTTTCATTGTTGGATCGCCCAATTTAGTGACTGTGGTCACCTCTGCGCTTGCAAATATTCCACCAAAATAATTTCACCAGTGTTCACTCTTTGGAGTGAACACTGAAGCCACTTTATTTGTTTAGCCCCACCCACAAGAACTGTAATCAGTTTTAAGAAATGCTAACAAGCCAGTGTGTTTCTCTTCCCCTATAGCAGAATGGTAGCGAGGTGCAGCCAGACCATTATATTCTACCAAATGGGCTAGATCACACTAAATCACCAGTGTAAAAAAGCAGCCAAACTTAAAAGCTGATTGTGCCACCTTTTGATATAACAACTGCAGCCAAACCCTTCCAGTACCTGAAGATCAATCTCTGACATCACTGTAGTGAGATTTATCTTTATCTTCTTTGCAGAAATGCTTTAGTGCAGCCTCAATAGAGGGTTTGTCAACTTAAACCACTTTTTTAAAGTCCCACAGCAACTCAATGGGGTTTGTGTCCGGGCTTTGACAAGACTACTTCAAAACTTAAGTTTTATTCCTTTTGAGTCATGTTCTTATGTGTGGCATCATTATCTTGCAGCATTACTCATCTGCACTGGCGCCTAAACTCACAGAATGATGACCTTTAACTCACTTGAGATTTTTCCTTTCTCAGTTATGAAGTTATCCCAGGCTTGAAGCAGCAAAGCATCAACATAATATTATGCTGCCACGTCCATGCTCAACCTGTATATTATTTTGTCTAATTTTGTCTTTGGTTTATGCTAATTTTAATTGGATTCCTGTATTCTAAATTCTAAATTGCATATAACATTCTCTCAAAATGTTTGAGAATCATCAAAGTGTGTTGTGACAAACCTCAGATGAGCTTTAATGTTCCTATGGTTTACCAGTGGTTTTAGCACTATTATTCCAAATCTTCTCTATTTGTAGACAATGTCTGTCACTGTGGATTTCTGAGTCCCAAAGCCTTGGAATTCACTTTATAGCACTTTCCAGACTGATGTACTGATGTTTCAGTCACTGTCTTGCTCATCTCGTGATTTTGGCATAGTGGGCTACAGGTGAGACCTTTTAGCCAATGCTATGTTTCTGGAAATGGTTTGCTTCAGTGTTAATTTTAGGGCTGGTAGTAATCAGACTTGTTTGTGTCTAGTCGAACTGCACCTAATCAAAGCGGTTTAGTAGGTGTTTCAAATTACTAAGCAAGGAAGCAACTCTTATTTCTAGTTAAAAAAACAGAACTGACAGGTGAAATGTCTTTGTAATATTCTTAGTCACTGTGTTTTTGTAGCTTGACATTTGACACCATGACTCAACAGCATCCATATATCTAATACAAGCTTTATTAGCAAACTGCAATTTTTGACAAGTGTATGCATACCTGTCCTCCCATTATAAATCATTTTGATGACTTTTCGGTCAGCCAACAATAGATGTAGTTGTCACAGGCGGGACATTGTGGTGCTAGACTATGGTGCAGTTGGTGGAATAATCTCTCTCCACATGCCTGTCTGATTATTCAAAGGTTAAATACTGCCTTGGGCTCTTCATTTGTTTTCATTTTGTGTTTCTCTAGCAATTTTAAATGTCTCTTTTTTTCAATACAGTCAATTAAGTATAATTTTTTTAATGATATCCCCCTAAAATGTCTTTGTGCAGGTATAGAGACTGTGGGAAAGAATGTTCTGGTCGCTGGTCGCTCCAAGAATGTTGGAATGCCCATTGCAATGTTGCTGCACACTGATCGCAACCATGAACGACCTGGGGGTAAGAGAATGTGTGTGCGGGTGCATGTATGTTTCTCTTTGTTGTAGGTGAGTCAGCAATGTAGTATGTTTGGTGTGCTGCACTTTGTAGGAAATAAGTGAAGGCTTTAATGACTCCTCACCTTTTTGATTAAACAAAAAATGCTGATGCATGTCCTGCTTTAGAAGAAAACCCAGGGAGTGTAAAGGAAAAGCACAGGGTGAGACTTTTGGCATTGTGCACCGCCTGGGGACGGATCCACTCCTTATAAGGGTACAGGAAGAAGGGATGGGATTTGGAATGGCTATGCATGTTAGGATGAAGCAACAAGGTATGCTTGACATGTCAAAGTACACCAATATCACAGGTCAGATCAACATGAAGGTGTAAATAACTCACTCACAGCTGCATGCTCTGAAAAAATATAGTCTGGGTCATGAGATCAAAACATAGCAGTGGTCCTCAGTCTCTATTTCTGAATTGGATGAAGAAAAAACATTATTTATTTGTTTAAATTTGTCATAGATTTAAGGTTGCTTTGCATAGAAAAAATTAGGATCCAATCAGTGGTAGCCTCAACTAGTTTGGATATCAGATACCTCAAATGAGAACCCCTTTTGAGTTTCCTAGAATGTCATAGTGGAAAAAGGGAAAAAAATTAAGCCTGTAAGAAAACAAGGAAGCAAATTACCTGGATTTCTAAATCCATGTCTATGTTTGCGTGTAAAGTCCTTGTAAATACTTAGGAACTACTAGCTACTTTTAAACTAGTGATTTACTTAATTTGGTTGCACCATTAAAAATTAAAACTTTTTGCTTTGATGTGTATCTTATACTGTAACCGTTTTTATGCCCTATAAAGTATAGCAAAAAATATACAGTGAAGAGTAACACAAAGCAACCAATATAGCATCTATTAATAACCGCTGCTAGATTTTATGTTGAAACTGTTGGAAATATGTTGCCTTTCAAATTGTCTGCCACATTGCTTATATTTTCTCCTCCAGTTTTGTTTCATGCAATGTTTAGGCTGATATTTCCCCTTAATAGAAATCTCAGTTCAGAGAAACTGAAAGTGTGGAATGAAATTCCAGTTTGAATGAGTCTTCATGTGGTATTTAACAATGTTGGGCAAGTTACCTGAAACTGGAATTACTCATTTCACATCAATCGTTCAAAAAAAAAATCACATTTTCCTAATTACTTGGCAGCAAAAGTGATACGATGCAATACCAGTACCCTTATTGTTTACCCAGCACAGCCCTGTCAAAGCTGCTGTCAAATAACTCGGGATTGTCCGATCTTTTGCAGTGAACACATAAAAGCAAGTGCAAGCACCTAAAGTTTGGACTGATTTATACAGATGTTGCAGCTACTTTAGCCTCACTGATGGTACACAGCTCCCCTGAATTAATCCTGTAAAATGAGAAAACACAAGACTTCTGAGTGCACACAGATGGCTAATGTTTTTTATGTAAGCAGAAAAGAACTCACAAAATTTAATTATGCCTATTTAGTATCACCTGAAATTGTATTTCTCATATCAGCCATGGGCAATTTAAGACCAGTCTGCCCACTAAACGCAGAACAATCTGAATGATATTAACCCTCTGTCGAACTCAAATTTCTAATTAAAATCCCTTTTGCTACTTGATCCTAAGAGAGAGGAATTTCATGACTTTAATGTGATATTAAGTAATGTGTAACTGTGCAAAATTGGAACTGAAATGCGGAGGAATGAGTGTATGCTATGTAGGAAAGACTGTTGGGTCAACAGGATACCTTACAATTTTTCTGACTTCAGAGGAATTGACCTCACATAAAATGATAAACAGTAGTAGAAAAAAAAAACATTTTCATAAACCTCTAAATCCCAGCATTTAAGCGTATCAGCTTGTACACAAATTCAAATAATTTACTGTTTTTGCAGTGTCACACCACAAGATCAGTTAAAGTTCTAGCAGGAAGGTTGAAGATCTCAACCATCTGATTAGGCCTTACATCACTCTCCCCTTCTTAGCATGTAGGAGAACCAACAGTGCCTGCTAAAAAAAAACAAAAGAAAAAACCCTGCAGAGCCCATTGTTTGGTTTGTCTGTTCTGACATACTGTAGAAACATGGTAGACTCCATGAAAGAGGACCGACTCCGTCTGTAGATAAAGGGGTCATTCTGAGATAACAAAAACACAACAATTCCCATGTACAAGCAATTATGCACTAATTAAAACATAATTATCAGTGTCATATTACATTTCTGCCAATAGATCCCCCTACATCCTGCACACTGGACCTTTAAATATTATCTAACAGCCTTGTTTTTACCCTGTGTTGTATGCTCACCTATACCTTTAAAGACGAGTTAAATGTGCCAATGCATAATGATAAGATTACAAAGCTGATGCAGCTAATAACAAGCACTTTTTTTCTCCAGTAAATACATCTTTCTTTTCCCAAATGGAAGTCAAATCGCCACAATGAGACTGTGTAAACAGATTTATGTCCCCACAACATGAGTAATACAAAAACACACACATTTTATCAGGTATGCAATCTGCAGGTTTGATGTGCTGTGACTTGCCCTTCCTTCTCTCGCTTTCTTATCTTCCCAGAATCCTTCCTTGTGTGGGCTTTTTTATCTCGCTCCACACCCGCATTACTGGTCCCAGTTATGATGATGCAAAGTGTCCTCACACGTAGTTAAAGATTAAAATTACTGCATTTCCTCATTGTGTAATTACTGCCTAAGTAAAGTGTCCTTACGCCACCAGCACCTGTCACTGTATTAGCAGATCCAACAGTAATGTAACTGAAAGAAATTAGTACTTATATTTTATATAGTCCAAAACACAGCTGGCCAGAATGAATGTACATGCAAATTCAAAGTACATTCACCAAAGTTACATAGGTTAGGTTTTTAGGTCTGTGCTTTGACAACCTGTGCCACCAACCTAATACAACACAAGCAGATAGAATGTTGACCGTTTGTGGACTATTTACTGCAAAGTAAACATAAAGTGTGAGAAATCAATCACTGTCGGCTCATAGGCTGATTTGAACACATATATACAATGATAGAAAACAATTAAAGCACCTCACAACAGATAATGGATGGTAGAAGGGATCAGTATCAGTTTAGATTTACTTTCTTGGCAAAAACTGGCAATCGAGCAGTTTATTTAAGGTGATCCACCAAGATGCTTAAATTATAATTGTGCAGATTGCATGTAGTCCACTTGAAATATTTATTAATAGCTTTTTAAAAGTTTAAATGGTACAAAATTGTGATTTAAAGTTAACATATTGCTTACTCTTGGTACTTTAAAAATGTATAAATAGCTGAAAATCGTGTTTTTTATACCTTGAAATAATTTAATTTTCAGTCAGGACAGCTACCACAGTCTGTGGTTTTCATAGATACTGCTGTTTCTATAGTAAGTAGCCCCAAAGGGGAAGGGTGGTGGCAGAAACCTCAGAGACCGACATCAAAACCAATATGAAGCCAAAATTATTCACAAGGCTACGCACCATAGAGGTGAAAAAATGTTCAGTGTTTTTTTCTTATTTGGTTGAATTAACAAAAGCAAAATCATTTTCTCCCTCAGGTGATGCCACAGTGACCATCGCTCACAGATGCACACCGAGGGAGCGGCTGAAAGAACTAACCAGCCTGGCTGACATCATTATTGCAGCTGCAGGTAATTACAGCCAGGAGACAGTAAGACGCAATGCTGTCCATTCTTTCACAATTAAAGATGTCATTGTAAAAGTCACATGCCTGATAAAGAACATGGCACCAGCCAATGTTTCCTTAATTAACTTTTATATTAACTTTTACAGCCTCAATTTGGTTATAAAGACATGAATGTGTTCCAGTACTTAGACTACAACACAAAAATAGTGTAACATATTTAGTGTGTTTCAATACATAGGATGTCCACTTCAGTTTACCAGGAAAATACCAGGATGTCCTACTATATCCGGTAGGGTTTTACAAGATGCGTGTCGGCATGCTTTTCTGGCCATCCTGACCCACAGTCCTCTGTGTCGTCATATCAAATACCTCACAGTGTCTGACATGAGTATAAACAAACTGGGGCCACTCAGAGTACACAGACAGATGACAGCTTATGTTGCACAACAGCCTGTGACAGATAAACGAGCAAGGCGGTCAAAGTTTAACACGCAATCTTATGACGGAGTAGTCTGTCTAATTGTATTCAACATCATGCACTTTCTGGGAAGCTGCAGGACATACTGAAAGGAAAAAAAATATGTGATTAGAAATGTAGTCCATGTTATCTTTAAGAAAAATCACCAAAATTACATCATTTTTCAGAGCCAGAAGCTTTCCCCCAGTTGTTGAACTATGCATTTGTAGCATGCAGTTAAGTCAAGGAAATTAACCAAACCAAAGCTTAAAATTGTGATATTTCTTTAAAACAAAGTTATTCTCTATGTGCCATTGAAAATGCCACAAAAAAAGTATTTGTTCTATCCCAGAAAAAAAAAAAACCTGCATTCCTCAACGCAATGAAAAGCCATTAGTGACTGGGCTGAGTTGTGCTGAACTCCAGGCTATGCTTACACAGAGCAGACAGGGGACAAGTATGGAAACAAATAAATGACACATTTGTTTTTTTCTTTTTTCATGTAATGATTTATGGGTTTTAAACTTTGTTATACTGCACAGAAGATATTTTTGAGTTGTGTCTATTTCTCGTCATCGTTGCAGTGTTTCTGTAGAGGTGCAGGACTTGATATTGTGGTGAAAAGTGAGCCGACAGTGTGTAAAAATGTGACAGAACAGGAAACACACATAAACTGCTCAGGGTTGAGGGTCAATTATAAATATAAGTGGTGAATAATATATCACCAGATTCATTAATTAATTGACAATTGTGCTTACGTAAACTGAACGTTAGTATTTTCTATATGACAGTGAATGTGTTTTTCTCATTCATATACTCTCTCTCTCTCTCTCTCTCTCTCTCTCTCTATATATATATATATATATATATATATACACACACACACACATATATATATATACATACACACACATATATTATACACACACACACACACACATATATATATATATATATATATATATATATATATATATATATATATATATATATATATATATATATATATATATATATATATATATATATATATATATATATATATATATATATATATATATATATATATATATATATATATATATATATATATATATGCATTAGTTTATTTGCTACAATTTTTCATACAAATTAAGCAGAATTTACTACAACTAGGCAAGTGATTGTTTTTATTACTCTGCCAAGGAGGTGGCGCCTCGGCGGAGTTATGTGACGATCGCTGTTGGTTTGTCTGTTTGTCTGTCTGTTAGCAACATTACTGAAAAATGAACGGATTTGGATGAAATTTTCAGAGACGGGTCAGAAGTGACACAAGGACCAAGTGATTAGATTTTGGCAGTGATGCGGCTTATGGTCTGGATCCACGGCTTTGTTAAATATTTCTGTATCATTGCAAGATGGCGTCACGGCGTCACTGTAACTATGACAAGTGAACACTACACCAGCTGCCTGCTGACGATCACATGATTGTCATCCTACTACAAATGGACTGTTGCGAACTTATCAGGATTTATCCGTCGGAAATGATACAAGAAACGATTGATTAAATTGTGGGGGTGTTTCCGAGTCCCATCAATTCCCGCCGCCTGCAACATATTTAGCTCAGCGATTTGGTATCGGTACGTAATGTACACATGCATAACAGGCACCTGTGCTCAGTGCAAGGTCATTTTGTTTGTGGGTACATTTATATTAAATGGACACATTCTATAGTGCTGTGATTTCAGCCACAAATTTTTTCAAGATTTCAGCCATCGGAAATGATACGACGACTGAACAGCCTTGGCAGAGTACTGCACTCTCAAAGTGCTTTTCTTGTTTATTGTGTAATTGAAGCAGTTCTAGTTGTCAACACTAAACGTTCTCCTTAAGTCCATGTCGGATGATGTTTCATTGTTGTTGGAACTGGCATAGAGGGAATTATGTGGCCTGGTTTTGCAATAAGTAGCAAAGATTGTGAAAAGTGCTTGCCAGCCCTTACTTGAGTGATCTTGCTGGAATCTAACTAACCAACACTGAAGTTTCCCTGTAGTTACCTGTTGCTCTGCCTCATCTACGGTAACAGAGTTCAGCTTTCTGGAACAATAGTGATCTTTGGCAGCTGGAATGTGAGACCATCAACCAATACATGACAGCAATACCTGTTGAAACACTCTTTGGTAACATAATACCTCAAGGGGTGCCGTGCTGTTGTCCATTTGTGATACATCGGCTTTTTCCTCATGACTAGAAGCTGCTCCCTGGGAAGGACACCTGAACTTCTTTTTTTATCAAATTGTTAAATATGAGTTTAGGAAATAGTCAACTGCATTGACACTATACTTTATGATTAAATAACACCAGTCATCCAGCCATTTGGGAATCTGCATGCGTTTGAATTTAGTGAGGATTAAATTGTTGTGAAACTTGCAGTAATTGCAGTTGGTAGGCAGTTAGATTCAGTATGTAGTTTAAGGTTAGCGTGTCACTGAGCTCCTCTAGTGTCTGTGTGCTACACTTATTATGATCAGTGTTATTTTCATAAGTTAAACCTGGTATTTAATTGTTATTTGATTCAGGATTGGTCCCATTGTTGCTACGGTATAATTGCAGTCTGAGAACTTCAAATTGACCGTTTCCAGACAGACAACTTCAAAGAGGAGTAGTTATCAAAATAAATATACAATACTAAATTATTTCCTTCCTCCCAGACAGTCGGCTGAGGTTCTATGATACGCTGCCCTTTAAGGTGAAGTGGTAAATGTCACAGTGTTTCACCGGAACCTGTGATTAAACGGTGAAGATGAGCATGAAGACAGCCTGCTGTTCAGTGACTTTGATTTGATAACTTGGATTCTGCAGAATGCTTATCTCTGTCTTGATATGGGTTATTTACATCGGTATGGTGTTTGAAATGTGAGCATCATGGTGGTTGCAGATAGCTTTTAACCAACCGACAAAGCAGTAGCGAAATAGTTTCTAGTTTGAACTTTTTTTTGGTGTTTTCAGATTGAAAGCTGGGTTGGTGTGGACGATTAAAAAAATACAGAACAGAGTTTTTCACATCGACATAGCTTACATCCTATAAGTACTATATAGATATATTGGAATATGTTCTTGTTTTCCCCAGTATTTTATATATTGATTAGGAGGTCTTGGAGATTATGTTAATTTCTCCTTAAAGTCTATTTTTCTTTCCAGTTGCATATGTGTTGTGCTTTGATGTGGCAGGTTGAGGGTCGTCTACAGCCATGTTTGAGAACAAAAGCATTTTATAGAGATATTCTGAGCTATGGCTTTGTCCAGGATTTTGAGTGAAATAAAGGGAAAGTGTATGGAAATGACCTGTTATTGACTCACTGCTTCCAACATTTATCCTGTCACTGAGAACCCTGCAATGCAAATCCCAAGTGAGGAGTCATAAAGTACTGTAGAATGTTCTTTCAGGTAGAATATAATATTATTTATTATTATATATAATTTTTGGTCCTAGAATTTAAATCAGCAGGAGTTAGAGAGACTGTCACCAGTTTGAAATCTATTCTGCTAAAAATGTTTAGAATTTTTTGAGCATTTGTCCTAAAGCTAAGTTAACAACTAGGTAGATCCTCCTGTTCTTGAATCTGGCAGTTGCCTGCTTTATTACCAGATAATGAGGTACTTATGCTAACTTATGCTAAATTATTTCAGCTGATATTTTGCACACAATATGACTATAAAATGAAATATAATTAAGATGTGTTTAATCAAATAATTGCAAAACAACGGGCACAAGAATATATGCAGCATAGTTTCGTGTCATGTAAAAAACGTTTTTAGTGTAGTTTTGTTCACAATTTTGTTCGTGGTTGTTGCTCAATGCAAAGCTTTGAAACAGAAGTAAAATCGTCCTCTGTCACGGTACCTGTGGTTTCTATGCGTAGGTGTTCCCAAGCTGATCACAGCAGATATGATCAAAGAGGGAGCAGCAGTCATTGACGTGGGCATAAATCGGATCCAAGACCCAAACACGGGCAAACTCCGGCTCATCGGTGATGTGGACTTTGAGGGTAAGTAATTAAAACATTAACTGAAGTAAATTGATGCTTAAGAGTTTGTTTTTAATTAACTGCTGATACATAAAAAACAGGATTCCTGACATACTGCATGTAATGGTATTCCACAGAAATACAGAGGTGTGGACATTATTATGTGTGAATACTAGCTTAGATTCTTTGGGAATAAAGAATATTACTCATCTCCCTGTCAATTGTTTGATTTGTTTTAGGAGTGAAGGAGAAAGCAGGTTTCATCACACCTGTTCCTGGAGGTGTGGGTCCGATGACAGTTGCTATGCTGATGAAGAACACTGTGACTGCTGCCAGAAATGCACTGATGCATTAAACACAGAACCAGTATAAAGCCATTCGTTTAAATGAATGCCATACGGTACAAACAGTATATAAACACACACACACACACACAGATGCATACGTTTACTTACGTACACATCACAAACACACCTTTTGCCAAACATCCAACACACTTTTATTTAAACATCCATGAGCTCAAGACTCCATACCTGCTGGAAAACCTACTTGATATGTACTGTGTTTATATTGTTTATTTATTTAAGTTATTTCAGATTTCACTTTTTAAGAATTTAGATTGCTATTTTTTCTACTGAAGTCAGTTTGGTTCATTTTGAGCATTCCAGATTCACTGGAAAATTAACAATAATGATGAAATGAAATGAAAAGAAATGGCTCTGCACCAATACTACAGTCTGTTTCTGCATTTTCCTTCTTATGTGGATCTGTGTTTTTTGGCGTTGGGCGGAATGTTTACACTGTATTGAGAAGTGTATAAGCATCAAAGGCAAAGAACCATGAGGCTTGTGAACCATTCATTTGGGGACTTTTGGCACTAAAGTCAACGTTGTCACAGGCAACAGAGCATGTTGCTTGTACCATCTCACTGAATGCATCTGACCTGGGAAATTTACAAAGAGAGCTGAAAGTAAAACATAAACTATGATAATTTCCTCTTAGTTTGTCAACTTTTGACTAAAAACTTCAGCCATCATAATAATTTAAAGGACGTTATAATAGAAATATTTTGCTCACATTGGCTTTAAGTCAAGATAGCGTCACAAAATAAAGCCTTATAAAGCTCTTAAAAAGGAATTATTCTGTTAACATCATAGCTGTGGAAATGGCAGTTTTTGGTTGTCTCACCAGTTGCCATAAAATGTGCAACAGAGATCTTTGAGTCCTGACGGCTTTGGTGAAACCCTGAGTATTTATATTGACACAATCTCGTGAAAATGTAATTTAATCCAATGTGTTGGTGCCTGCAAACTAACTTGATTTGTGTTCAGTGCTAATTCTCAAATGCCAGCGTGTTGACACCCTACAAGGAGACAACTAGTCATCAACAAAATTTGAAAATGAAATAGATTTAGACTTCTCTGATTATGTTCTGTTATGGTAGTCTAACTTACACAGTTTTGCTCTAGTTCATCACATAAATCTCTTGAAAAATGCATCAAAAGAGAGCATGCAAAAACAGCCGTTGGTCAAACACCGCAGCAGTGAAGACGAGTTGTTTCAGGTCGCAGTGAGACAGTGAAATACGACTGCAGGCAGTCTAGTTTGAATGACATGCTTTTACAACTCTGGAGTTCACAGGAGGTAAACAACTTTATCCTCCATTACTATGATCATGAGATAAACAGCAGAAATACAACACTCACTTTACAACATGATCTACAGGGAGCGTGTGCTTGCATGCATTTTATTGGGCAAGACAGCAAAGGATGTAGCACTGCAGCACAAATCAAGAAGTCTGAACACAGTGTCATGCATAGACGAATCAATTTAGTGAAGATAGCAAAACATTTTAGAGGAAACAAACAAAGCAAATATACTGGTGGAGGATTTTGCACATCTGATCTATATAAACATATTTATTAATCATTATTACAACTCTTAATTACAGCTCATAATCGTGAAAGTGGCGATTGCAATAAAACTCCAAACAATGTTGACCAGGAGCATCATCTGATAACTTCATCTATAGAGCATCAGTCTCCTGTGTCTACAGCTTTCTTACATACATGTCCTCTCTTCACCTGTCAGAAATTATTCTAAGCGGAAGCCACTAAAGCCTTCGTTTGAAATTACCTCTGAAGAAACTGAGGGTTTCACAACTTGTAATCAGATGAAGCAACCTCTTCAAACTGCAGAGTACGTATCTGAGTAAAACTCTCAAGCAGCCAAGGGCCTCAGCAAGTTACTTCCAATGTAGAAGCGAGCCTCCGGGTATTCTCTAACCCCCCCACCTCTGCCGTCATCCCACGTTAGACTTTGTCTGTGCATGTAGAGTCAGCCCAAATAAAGGAAATGATGCAGGTGGATTTTTGGAAGGCAATGCTTCTCATTTTTCAAAAAAAAAAAAAAACGTCTTCGGTTCATTGATTGGTTGTGAAAATCTTTTCAGCGGTTGACAGAAGAGTATATAAGAACAAGAAAAGCATGTTGTTGGTCACATCGCAAAGCCAGAAGATACTGAAAACATCACATCGGCACAAGACAAGATGTTTACACAGAGACAGACATACCTGGAGAAGGGTAAGTTTACTCTGTGGTTGGTCATCTTTGAAGTTAGATGATTGAGGAGAGAACTTTTTTGAAATGTTGTAGCAATACAGCCTTTTTTGTGTGTGTATAGAAGTAAAAATGACTGAGATTCTGCAGAGTTGCAGATAATTTGTAAAGCTTTGTAGCACAAAGACCTGAAACCATTTTCAGTATTTTAAATGAATATTTTCTGTTTTTTCCCTCCAGCTCTCCTCTTTGCTGTGCTGCTTCTTGTGACCTCAGCAGGACAATCAGCAGTGCTGACTGACAACCTGCAGACCACAGCAACTCCTCCTCCTCCTCCTCCTCCTCCTCCTCCTCCGACAGATTCACCTCTGACCACACAGCTCAGCAACAGTAAGTGTCTTAACTCTGGGTTCTGTTTCAGCCTGAAGACATACGTTACATAACGTCCCAAAATATCCTAATAAATTACCTAGCTTGTGTGCAAATGATTTAAGACTGAAAGATATCTCTGTAGACGTCTGTGTGGGTTACTTAACTGATTAGATATAAAATTAATAATAAATTATGAGAATTAATAAATAGACTAGAGTATGGGTTCCTCTTCCTGCCACAAGGAAAACATGTAAAATTGCCTTTTTATTTTTTTTTAACTTATTCATTGATTGGTTCATCACAATATTAATTTACTTGATTGTAGCACAAAAGGGCATCCGTATGTTTGAGTCAAGTTTTGCTCATGTGATGCTCTCCTCTCTCTCTCTCTGCAGGCAGCGTGGAGGGACCACGAGTCCAGTTTTTACACACACCATGTGGCAGCGATCACGACAATTTCTGTAGTAACGGTGGCCAGTGTGTGTTCCCCCAAGACAGCGTCGACCCCTTCTGCATGTAAGCACTAAAATGATACCACAAACACAGCATGCTTCCTGCAGAGGTGCCCTGTGTGCTCCGATTATTTTAGTTATGATCAGTAAAAAAAATTCTCCAAATGCTACGTGTTGGTTCGTGTTCTCCTTTGGAATGCACTCACGTATTTGTCCTCTGGTCTGCAGCTGCACAACCTCCTACAGCGGGCATCGCTGCATGTTATTTACTGGAGAAACCTATATTCTACCCGAGAATGAGCAGCTGATTGCCATCGGCTTTGGAGTAATCATGCTCATCTTTTTCCTGGCCATTTTAATTTACTGCATCGCCCTTAAGAGGTGAGTATCTTCAGGCTTTCTTGGTACAACACTGCACTTGTCTGCAAACATGAGGGCACCTAGGAAATGGGGGGGAAATGTACTTTACTGTTACAGAATCAGAGTCACAAAACATGAACTCAACAGGTCTAATGAGATAAAACAGCTATATACTATACAAATCTATCTAAATTGCACTTCATTATACTTTTACATTAGTGGCATCTCACCATGAGCCTGAAACTGTATTTTGCTAGAAAACTTAAAGTATCCCCAAGAACAAGTGAATAATTCTGATGTATTTCCTTTCTTTGTTCTCAGGTGTAGGAAATCAGCACCACTAATAAAATCTGCACCATCTGAAATTTCTGTGTGACTTCTACAACTCCCTGTTTGTCCTCCCTTTTCTTTATCACCTGCTGGAAAAATATGTAAATAAGTAAGATTGTCATATCATGTCATTTCAACGCTGTGAAAGGAGGAAAATCTGGATGAGGAAAGACCTGAAAGCTGTATCACGCCTGAATGAGAGGGGATAGATATTTATTGTAGCTATTAAGTTATTTTAGTTTTCAGTTTATTTAAAGTTTTGTAATAAATTTGTGAAAAAGACTATGTGTTGTTTGAATTTCTGTACACACACATCATGTTGTTTTTATTAGTAATTAACTAATTGGGAGGCTCAACAAGCAGTTTTAATCTGACAGGAGATTCTTAAGGTGTCTTATCCCATATAGTATTATTTAAAAACTCATGAATGCCTGTTTGATTTCCACTTATTAATCCTTTGAAGGGATAATGCTCTTTCATCCGCAGACAAGCCACCTGTTAAGCCCAAAAGCCAAAAAATCTAATTAAACAAGAAGTCAGTATGCAAAAGGGTCAAATGTGCTCCGACAGCAGATTTGAGGAAACAAAAATGATGCTACGTTGTGGCCCTACTCTTGAACTGAGGAGGTCATATATAAAACATCAAGTAGGCTGTCATGTATGTTGAATTTACTAAAGTTAATGTTGAGATTGCATCTAAAAATGAGGGAAAAAATGGTAAATAAAATAAAATAAAGGTTGACATGCACATTTCATGGAGTATTTTTTCCATTCATGCTGCTGGATATGTTTTTGGTCAACTATATGTAATTTTATACTTTCCAGTTTCCCTTTTGCTGGTTGATTTTGCATAAAAATCCTGAAATATAATACCTAATAATACAAATGCATTTTTTATACACTTTTGCTGATAATGATTTGCACTTTAACTTGAGTAGGATTTAGAATTAAGGACATTTACTTGCAATAGGCTATTTTTTACATTGCTATATAATTATTTTTTTTTAACTCCTAAGTAAATCTCCCTGTGGAAGCTTCTGCCACCACAGTTTATCTTAAATTGCAAATTAAGGGTGAAGATTCCATTTCCACCTGGATTCCAACAAGTCTATTATCGATTAGAGGGTAGGATCTGTCTTTTTCTTTGGGCCTTTGAAGCGTGAAATGGTCTAAATTACAGGAGTCTGTCACCACACCCAGACCGCAGGACTCTGCTTCTACCTGAGAGTCTGTTTGGAAAAGTCGGAAGAGTTTTTTTTAAGATCCGCAGCGACTCGTCTTCTTCTCTTATCGAGCCTCCTGACAGCGAACATGTGGATCTGCAAACCCTCAACGATCCTTTCCCTCATCGGTAAAGTCTATTTTTATAATACTTGATACAGCAAAGTCAGGATCACATCTTAATTTAGAAAATGTTTCTGGTAGAGTTGGTAGATAACGTTGTCGATACGAGCCCAGAGAGAAGATCAGGCCTGATTTAACGTTAAAAGGCAAGAAATGAGCTGTTGTATGGGACTGAAAACTAACATTTACGCAAATATTAACGGTTTAGAACACTTACAATGCATTTATTCCACAGCTTCAGTGGCTCTTTACTCTCCAGATTGGGATTTTTAATTAGTAACTTCACTTCTCTTCATTTTACCAGTTAGCATTTCTGTATTTTTATTTAACCTATTTTAAATAGATGGCTTAATCACTCAGTTGTTGGTGTCATGCTTTTTTAATTTAACTGTTATATGTAATATTTTAATACTGCTGGATATATACTGACATTTTAGCTAGTTTATGGGTAATTTAATTAGCAAAAATGCATTCTTTAAGGTGGTTTTTATGTGTAAACTATTTATCTGCAATGCAACCCCAGTAACTACAGCTGCCAAATAAATTCAGTAGAGTAAAAAAAAAGTGCAATATAGCCCTGTACAATGCAGTAGAAGTTGCATGCAATAGAAACACTTAACTAAAATGCAACTTTCCAAAAATAGCAATTATATTGAATAAACGAACTTAGTTACAATATTTTGGAGAGAAATCCTGATATACTCCGCTATGTTTGCACATATCTATGCAGCTCGTGATGGATTTTTTAAAACTTCACTAGTGGGAGAGGAACTGAAAGTACTTTTAATTAGTTTCTTTCAGTTTTGCATCATGCTGCTGTGTTCTCATGACAGCAGTTTAAAGATTAAGTCATGCAAATGTAGGCGATGAGATGATTTAACAGTGTAGAACGCAAAGTGACCTCAACCAGTTGTGTAATGCTTAATAATAATAATTCTAATACATAAATTTTCCTGTGTAATGACTATTTTACTTAAATAATGTAAATACAAAAGCTCAGATATTCTCTGCTGCAGCTAAAATAACTAAACATCATCAATGCAGGACTTTTAATTCTCTTGAAATACCTTTTTATTATAGTTTTTTTAGTTAAAATGCAGCTAAAGTCAGAAATAATATGTCACGTCATAAATTTTTAATCTGGACAGAAAGGATGAATATAGCTAAATTTAGGATCCAAAGGTGTTGCAGGTGCATTTTTTACAGACTGCATGCAAGGTAAAATTTAAAATCCTTAGTTTCACTGTTGATCCTTTGGTATATTAAGCAGCTGATGCTTTGATACTTAATTTTTGCTTTAACTTCATGAATATTTTGCATTTGTTAAATCAGTCAGAAGTTGAGCTATCATGAAATATAAGGCCTGTTTCTGCAGCTACAAGTAATTTCTGAAACCAGCTCGAGTGGAAATTTTGGATGCAGATGTAGGACACGTCGCTGTGACGCCAATTTAGGGCCAAAAGCCTGAGGGGAGCTGGAGGATGTCGGCAATTAAACCATGAATGGAGCTTTATTATTCTAACAGCATGTGCAGTCAGGTTAAATCTGTCATTTTCTCGAGCGGGTTCATTCTTCTGTGCAAAAAGTCAAACAGCAATTAATATATTACAGATTTTGTGGATGAGATCAGGTGAATAACATACTGAGATTGCAGAAAGACAATATTTTGCAGTAGACTGCAATAATATAAATGGTAAAGTGAGTTTTAACCACCTTCCATGCGAGTAAATATTTGAGATCAAGTCCTTTTAAAAGGTCACAAGAGAAGAAAAAGAAAAGTTGTGCAAACCCAATGCTTTGGATTTTTCCTTAATCTTTTCTTTCTTTTGTAAAATTTTGAATTAATTTTCCCTTACTGGGTATATCAAGCTGTTATATTGTATGTTATATATGAAAGGATGCACTTCTGAGTGATATTTGACTGCTTGCATTTGTAATAACACTGTAAATCCTTACAGAAGTAGGTGTAATAATTAAGATTTTTACTTTTTTTCAATAGAAAAAGCAACTAATACAGCAGAGGCGTCAAACTCATTTTAGTTCAGGGACCACATACAGCCCAGTTTGATCTCAAGTGGACCGGACCAGTAAAATCAAAGTATAATAACCAATAAATAACATAAAACTCCAAATTTTTCCCGTTTGTTTAGTGCAAAAAAGTACATTCTGAAAATGTTCACATTTAATGAACTATCTTTTTACAAAACATCATGAACAAAATGAAATTTCATAACAAAAAATAAGAGCAATTTCAACAATATTATGCCTCAGTTTATCATTTACACATTACAACTTGCAGATCACAGAGTGTCTACAAAAGGCACAAAATACTCAATATACTATTTTACTTTATGATCAAAACATCTTGTCACGATCGAGAAATTATTTTAAATTTACATTCATTTCCACATCTGTGTAGTAATCCTGACCACCTGAACTGACACACCACACAAGCTAAAGTGGGAACTATTAAGGAAGAAGGTTAAGTTATCCGCCTGCCTTGTAAATGTATAAAATTTACTCACAAAAAATACATAGCAGCTGTGGCAGTACAGTGGACATATTTAAAATAGCAGTTGCTTGTATGGAAAAATTGCAGCTAATGTCATCGCTGTTTCTACACTTTGCAAAGTCATTATGCGGGCCAGATTGGACCCTCTGGGGGGGCGCTTTTGGCCCGCGGGCCGCATGTTTGACACCCCTGTTCTAGGGTAAAACATTTCAGAGTTACTCCTTTGTTCTGAGCTCTTGTGTGAGTCACATAAAGTCAGTTTTTTTGCTGCTCAGAAGTCACAGTTTTTCACCGATGGTGCAAAATGTTGGGAAAATACAAGTTTTAACTTTCATCTCAGTTAATGCGATGACTTAAGGTGGGTGTTGAGAACATGCAGTTAGTGAGTCACGGGCAAATGATATAAATGAGCTGATTAATTAGTAATACACAAAATTAGCTTTGGCACTATTTCCAGTATGTTGAGTTCTTCAGAACCACCCAGCAACCAGACGGAGTTCTCTCCCTGAAAACACAGAAAAATACCTGTGCAGCCATAACAACCGACAGAAACCCAGAAAGGGTGGATGGGAAGGATTTTATACTGGATTCATAACCAGTCATAACCAGACACATCCTGTATTCATGTGTTTTTTTTGTTGCGTCCTCTGGAATGTGGGCGGAAAACGAACTGTCAAAATGAACAGCAAATAAACAGTGTAACTTTATGGTCACAGATTGTAAACAAACAAATGATCATTTTTAAAAATGCAGATTTTTGATAAGGACATTCTGTACACTTTTGGCCTGTTTATAGTTTGTTTTTAACATGCAAATTATTACTTTTTCCCTGTAATTTTATTGGACATCATCTGCAATTTAAAAAAAACTGGAAAAATCTGGAAAATTTGTCACCAAATTATTAAATTTTTTTAACTTAATATGCATAATTTTACTTTCAAATAATAGCAAATATCAGTAAAATGATTGTTTTTTGCTCCAAATATATATATATATATATATATATATATATATATATATATATATATATATATATATATATGTATATATGTATATATGTATATATATGTATGTATATATATATATATATATATATATATATATGTATATATATATATATATATATATATATATATATATATTAATAAGTGTCAAAAATGGTACAGTTTTTGATTATAAAAACATATATTTTATTTATTTATTTGTTTTTAATGATCAAACACTCAGTATGGCCTGTTTTTAACTTGCAAATAAATACTCTTTTGGTGATTTTATTACATATTATCAGTAATTTAACAAAACTTTGAAAATCTATGAAATAGCAGTTTAAAATGATTTATCATTTTTTGAAATCTCAAATGTACCTAATTTGACTTTCAATTAATAGCAATTATCTGTAAAAGTGTAAAGACTTTATAGTGGCTGCTACCAGATTCATAACCAGACATAACCAGACACATCTTGCATCCAGATTCATGTGTTTTTCTGTTCCTTCCGCTGGAATGTGGGCGTCTACACAATGCAGCACGTTATAAAGTCATGCAGGCTGGTACAGGCATGCGGGTCATGCAGACGGCACAAGCAACACGTCACAACCTAAAACTGGCAGCCAAACTGACAATTCTCGCCAAATAATGTGTTTTTCCTGTGATCTTTACGAGTTCTAAAATATTCCTTAATGCTGGCGCGGTGTCTTATCGAAATAAACAGATATAAATCATAAACAGATTGATGTGGACTAATCAGGATAATGATCCTCTTTCTAACGTGCAGATCAAACATGCTGGTGTTTATTTAACACTAGCTCTTCAAGTGAACATGACATTTGCCTGTAAAGTTCAGTTTTTTTCATGTCAAATTTAAGTTTTATAAACCACATATACTGTCATCTGTAATGACAAATGTATTTAGGTTAAAGTGTTCATATGTGATCACTTTAAAGTTTTGAGTTTAGGGGGTTTCATTGTCTTTAATACAACATCTAATGCCATGTAAATCTACACAAAAGCAGTTAAAGCTTATGAAAATGGAGAGTAACTTCTTTAAACCGATTACAGCTCACAGCAATATAACCTGTGGAGTCACACTTTCATACTAACACTCTTTCATAGGGCCTTTACAGCCATAAACACATCATGTGAATCAAACTGACCTGCCAATCCTTCATCCCGTATGATTAATGCTATTTGTTTCCTGTTCAACAGGTGTCATGCTGATCTGGCCGTCTGTCCTCACACAGAATGTCTCACCCAAGCTGCAGGCAGACAGCAGCTCTCTATCTGCAGGTATTCATTCACTAGCTGCTCTGATGAATTTAGAGCTGTGATTTTTGTAGGATAATACATCAGACCTTGTCAAATATGATAAGTATGGGATGGATGTAGTTTGGGAGTTAGAAACAAATCTAATAGGGGGAAAATTATACTCTTGTAATTGATAATATCACTTCATTTATTTAGTTTTTGGTGCAGCTTCGCACCAGACTGTAGAAATATATCCATCTAGAAACAATAATAAACTGTTCAGTAACAGTTCAGTTTCAGTTTTCTCTGTTTCTATATGTTGAGCTACATATATTTGGGGTTTGGACTGTTTAATGACATTTTGGGATCAATCTACTAACTGACTAATGGAGCAAATAACTAGTATATTCATTAATAATGATAATAAATGTTGATTGTAGTTTGAAGGTGTTTACATCGACTAAGACTGAGTCCAACAGGGTTGGATTTGATCGTCCTTAAAGTTGAAAGTCAACAATATATGCATTGAATTTTTTAAAGTTTCACAGCAAGTGTGTTGAACGAGAAAGCCAAAACAATAAAAATTTGAATTTGTTGAAGTAAAATGTGTAGAAATCTGATGTAACAGTATATTTGAAATGTACAGCAAATTAATCACATTTCCAAAGTAAATTTGCAAATTTATTCATAATTCTTCAGGTCAGCGCTTAAATTGAACCAGGCAACTAGAGGGATAGAAAAAACTAGTATAACATGTAACAACACAATAAGACTAAAGATTGAAATTAACAAATGAGGTCTGCAAATAAGGCTCATTCTCAGTACTTATTAATCTGATTAATCCTTTCTTTGGTCGATAAAACATCAGAGAAAAAGTTATAAATACAAGTCAGATGGTCTTGCTTTGTCTGATCAACAGCCCAGAATCCCAAAAATATTCAGCTGACTATAATATAAGACCTATAAAAGCAGTAAATTATTATGTTTGAGGATCTGACACTATCAAATGTTTGGTCATTTTGCTTTAAAAAGACTTATAGTGATCATTTTCAGCCGATTCATTTTCTTTCTGTTGACTAGTTGCTGCATAAAACACGTCAAATATAACATTAACATTCATAACAATTTACTGATTTTAAAGATGTTCCTAGGCCTCCATGACTCAGATATTGATAATAATTTTACTGCAAAAACAATATTAATATAGTAATGACAGCAGTATGTCTGTGTAGTTTCTCATTCATCCAGTACTACTCTTACCTGGGGCTTAGGTATGATTCTAAACACAGGTTTGTATATTTAATGTCATCTGAGAGGGGGTGTACTAAGGTTTCCAACAGCATCTTGTTGCTGGTGTTTCAGGGCAGACAGAAGAGCGCCATCATGTGGTGAAGAGGATGACAAAGAGCTGCGACAGCACCTTTGATGATTACTGCCTGAACAACGGCCAGTGCATGCTGCTGGTGGACATCAATGAGCATCACTGCAAGTACGATCCAGAGTGTGGGAGGCTGAGTGTGTCTGCAGCTTCCTCATCGCCTGTAATTATTCCTGACTCCTCTGGTTGTGTTGCAGGTGTGTGGGGGGATACTCCGGCCCCAGGTGCGGCACCGTGCGGCTGAACGACTTTGTCTTTCAGCCGCTGGCCGAAGAGCAAGTGGTCGTCGTGGTTTTCTGCGTGAGTTTGCTGATTATAGGTCTGGCTGGAGCTCTGTACTTCTGCTGCAAATGGTGAGAACTTTTGATGGGACTTAACAAGTTCTGAGATATGTTAACACTGTTATTGGTGAAGTAGATAAGGATAATAATGATTATTAGTGCCTGCATTTGAAGGCTGTAGCTACTGATGGGACATCTGACTGTATGACAAGCTCCAGACTAACAAGAAACTGCAGTAAAATTAGGCTAAATCTGCTGCTTCTTCAAACTGTCCCTTTTCTGCTGCACTGGAAGGAAAAAAATGTTTAAAAAATTGTGAACAGTTGATTACTGTAATGTTCAACAACTGGTAAAAAATAATGGCAAATATCTGTTAAAGAAAATGACAGACAGTAAAGCAATGATATTTTATGGTAAAGATACTGATTTTGATGTGGACTGTTTTTTTGTTTCTTTTTTATTAGATATTATTTGTCCTTTACCAAAAACAAATCTAGGAAAATTATTAGCCAAATTATTTTTTTTACCTTAATATGCACATTTTTCTTCCAATTATTATTATTATTATTATTATTATTAGTAGTAGTAATAATAATAGTAATAATAATAATAATAATAATAATAATAATATCTGGAGAATAATTCGGTATATTTGCTAAATAAAAAATTATGGTCAAATGCTGCACGCATTATGAATAACTATTTTTAAAAATACAGATAATTTGGTAAGTGTGATCATAGATTCTGAGGCTGATCCTGACACGAGATTTTATCATGTAAAACCTTCACGTTTACCTTCTGTTTCAAACTGAGCAGTTCATGACATGAAATCTTTCCTAAGCATCTCCTTTCATGCAGATACATGTCAAAGCCCAGATGATGATTATTATCTCACAGCCATTTCTTTAGGCTCTGAAGTCCCATCAACCTACAGTTTTGATTTTATTACAGGCTTTTCAAAGGATTTTTTAAGCATGATGAAATACAAAGTTGGTGATGTAATTATTGCCTTTTCATCTACCATAACTAATGTGCCTTGTCATTTTTGCAGGTATAAAAAAAACAGATTCCCACGTCAGCAGAAGCGGCACAGTTACAAAGGAGTCCAGGCTGTTTAAAAAGGCGCTCACACCCATTGCATGTGCTGCTGGAAAAATGCAAACCAGGGTTTCCCCCGTCTTTTCTGAATGAAAAGTTCAACACGATGCTTCCTGACCAGCTCACGCTCAGTGGCCGGCTTACTGGTTCTGCTCCTGCTTAGAGTGCAGCGCGTCACATGGCTTTATCCAGCAGGGAGATCATCACAAAGAGATTAAAATGGTCAAAAAGCAGCAGCTTTGTACGCGCCACGATTGTTTTCCTGCTGCACCGGTTCTAAAGTTTCGGCACCTGTTACACTCAGTTTGAAAAGATGAATAGGGAGACACACAAAAACAGTTTCTGTGTGTGTGAAACCACCCACATGATGGTGGAAAAATCATGAAAAATGCATGAATGTGAGGGCAAAGGATGGGCAAATGCAACGGTAGTAACTTCTTTTTGGAGATATTTAGGTCACTGTTTGCAAAACAAACTTCATGTGTTGACAGGCAAAAGGCCACAGCTTGCAATAACTGCCTGAATGTTTATCACAATCATTATCATGCTATAGTTTCAGTTTTAACTCTTATTTTGCCATAATTTATGTATCTGAGGTCTGATTTCAGATTAGTTTTTGAGATTTAGCGATGCTTTAATCAGCCTCCAAGATCTAAGAATAGAACTGATCAAAAATCTGAATAATCAAGTTTTCATCTGCCTGCCATTTCTCATCAAATTTACTTCCTAAAATCCACTATACCCCATTTTTTGGTTCCTTAAACCAAACTTTTAATTTAAGCTTCACATTTCTGACTGATTTAGCTTTTTGTTATTGTCTCTTGATTTTTCTAGCAAAAACATTAAAAGTAGTCACCTTTATCATTATTACTGCTATTAAACTGGTCACTGAGGGTAAAAGTTTTGTGTTTTATTGTTTAAAACTTTGCCAGGTCATATAGTCTTCTCATTTTAATTATTTATTTCACAGTAGTAATGTGTAAACTGGATTCTCGCTCTGTTACTGCAAAGAATGATTTTTTTTTTTTTACATTTGTATGTTTATTGCTTTCACATGCTTCTCAAGTCTACGCGCTGTTTTTACATTTTTCTTCCATGTTCTCTTTTAAAGAATATCTTTTTTAGGAACACGTGTAAGAAAAAAAAATGCTTAAATGCTGCTTGAAGACATTTTTACATGGAATTCTTGCGATGACAGTATTAGCTGTGAGTGTACCAGAAAATATGTCTAATAAAATCTAAAATAATATGTACATTTAACATTTGCAGCTTGGACTCATTTACTAACTTACTTACTTACTTCATTTACTACATCAGTGTGAATATTTGTTTTAAATTGTAGTGATACTGATTGTGTATTTGCAGGAGTTTTCCACAAGAACGCTTAACCCTCATCAGTACATGTGGCAAAACCTATTAATCCATACAGCTGGACCCCAGTAGTATTTCATCTGTTTCACATTTGTGTTCCTAAGACGTGTGTCATCTATAGATACAAATATAAAAGAAACAATGAAATTACTATTATTGATTACTGATGTGTATTGCTTACAATGTTAGTGTAAGAACTCCTGAATTGAAATGAAACACAATGCAACTGAAGCAGTCATCACAAGAGTAACATAATACAAACATACATAAATAAAAGATGCACAGTCCAGCTGGGATCCGCATGTACTCCAAATGATTTTTTATATATACACCACAAATCTGGTTGGAATTAAATAAGCTTTGGTGTATGTGATGACAAGGATGTGGGTGACGACTACCTAAAGGGACTGAAAAATCCAACTTACAAATAAAAAAATATGACAAGTTATATACACCTGGGGATCCGCATCAAACCCAGCTGTACTGATGAGGGTTAAAAAATGTAGATGTCCTGAGTTTCAGTACAGAGTAAATAAAAGTAAATCGTCCCATTAGTAAGAAACATTTAGTATTTCCTGTCTCAAACGACATGACTGTAAAGCTACAAAAAATATATATAAAACCAAGCATGACAATAGCACACATAATGGACAAAAGTACAGCAAATTACACCAACAGGGAACTAAAGATGCAAAAAGCAAAGCACATGTTACATATAGCAAACACAATCTCTGCATTTCTCGATCAGAGCTTTCAAAATCAACTGCAGTTTGTTCTTAAGGTATATTCCATGACCATTGCACAAAAGTAGGTTTTTCTTTTACCAAGTTCTGAGCAAATCTACACTCTGTAGAGCATTTACATGAGCGGAAATCATAAGAGTTGGTGGTAAATGATAAAGGATAACACAGGTAAGAAGGGAGTTTACCTGGTGTTGTTTTGTAAATAAAAATATACTGATGCTGCTGTATCTGTAAGCTTAATGTGTGTTTTATCTTAACAGCTGCATTTCTTCATTTTATTATTAGTCTACATTCTGGCTCACTATGACATAATGCAACTGACCCTGATCTTTAATACCACTAAGGATTTCTGATTGACCAGTCCCTTCCCTGCTGTTACAATGTCTATAAAATGTATTCACCCACTTTGGAAGTTTTCCCCTTTTTATTGCTTTTCAACATTGCATCATGGTCAGTTTAATTTACCTTCTTTGACAAGAATTTGCAAAAAAAAAGACCCTCATGTCAAAGTGACAAACAGATTTCTACAAAGTAATGTGAGTTTATTAAAAATATAAAACTTACGATAAGTGATTGCATAAGTATCACTTCCTTGAACGTGACTCATCTAATTCAACACAGGTGCAGCCAGCTGATGTCATACAATCTGATTGTAGTTAATGGGTTCTGAGTGATTGTCTTATGAAGACGCCTGTATCTGGAAGGTGAATCAGTACTCCTAGTTAGAACTACACCATTAAGTAGCAACTTTGTGAAAAAGGTCATTAAAAAGCACGTATTCGAGAACTTCCAAGTCACTGAATATCCCTCGGAGTACAGGTAAATCCATCAGTAAGAAATGGAAGGAATATGGCACGTGTCAGTTACTGTGCAAGAAAAACTAGTGAGGGAGGCCACCAAGACACCTATGACTTCCCCAAAGGAGATGCCATTAATATTATTACTTTGTTGAAGACTGTTGTCAATAAAGTCAAATTAAATTTACTATAATTCACAATTAAACAGCAATAAGAGGGCAAAACTTCTGTACAAGTCCATGTCTAGTGCATACAGGGCTATCAGTGGGAAGATGTAGCTCCTATCGTATTATATTCTCTAACTTAAATCAAGGATGAATTTGCACTTTTTGAAGCCTGTTATAATAATCACAGGTTTGGACTGGATCATTTCACACGCAGGGATCTCTGATTTTGTCACATTTTTTTGACAAATGTGAAAACTTCAACAAAAGTAAATCCATGCCGTTGCACAATTTATACACAGGACGCCTCGTGTACACAACACCTACACACTTCCTGGCCTCATCGTGGATGGATGGACCAGCGTGTTAAAATCATGACTCCTCACTGTTTGCATTATGAGATAGAGTCACCTTAACTGACCCTTAGATAAATCATACAATCGTACATCATTCATGGTTGAGCTTTTACATCCATATAAATGTGCTTTACAGACATTCACTGCAAAAAAAAAAACCCCAACAACTTAGAACTGCGACTACAAAATTAATGTAAATTGTTGAGATATGTAGAACCACTTACACTTTTACTATTTTCATGTAATCTGATTCATGAAAAGAAAGGACAAACAGAAACATGACTAATGCCTGTTAAACACAAATGAACAGATATGCTTCTAGCACGGCTGTTGACATTTGACCTACTGAGTGCAGCGTCCGGCGTCAAGTTAATCAGTAGCACCATTTGACTCCCTGCACTCTGATTAGTGCTTCAGCCAGAGTCAGTGAAGCACTTTTAACACCTGAATGAATCCTCTGCATAGGTTCTGCATGCTAATGACCAGCGATGATGACACATAAACATTAACTCACCTGCAGACATTGCTGTGTCAAGACATACTTAAAAACACATAAGCGTGCGCTTACACACACAAAGACCCACAAACACACCCACACGCTCGGTGATGTCCATTCTGTTCTAAATATAACACCGGTGGATAAACATATCCGACATTCAGGACCTGCTGCTCTAATCTGGGCACTGTGCTCATTCTATGTAACTATTCTTACCTAATTATTGCATAAGTAATAGTAGCTTGCTCATGCAGTGAGTAATGGTGGAAGCCCCATTAAGCTGCATCCTTGCGTGTCCTTCAACAAAACAAAAATTTCCACGTGTACCATGTACACATTTGTTTTTCCTGCTCAATGCAGGCTCGTGTTAGCCTCTATTTTTGCTGGTATTTTTATTATTTGCGGTCATGTATGCTAGCAGCGTGACTCTAAGGATGGAAATGTCTGTCAATTTGGTGCAAACTGGAATACAAAGTTACGGATATTAATTTATATTGACATTCATGTTGCTCAGAGGATGAATCCTAACGAACTTGGTGGTCCTCAGATTTTCAGAAGTTTCCACCAGTCTTTTTGCACTGAACTGTCACGAAATCCTATACAGACACTTAAGGTTCGAGCTCACCCGACTTTGACCCCCGATTTCCCCTTCAGCATCATAATGAAGCTGACATCTGCAGTTTATCGGGGAATGTCTTGACATCTTCTGGATAATTTGCTATGAAAATTGACTAACCAGCTGGGGCGGAAGCTACAGTTTAACTTAAGGGCAATGAGGTTCAGGGAAACACAAGAATCAAACACAAGAATTCAAAGGTTTCCATTTTGTGCATTGGTAGACCTGTTTGGTTTGCAGTTATTCTGAATAGACATTAAAAGGTTGAATCTAACCGCAATAATGCCTGTTTTAGGTGGTTTTATTTTGTGCTTTTAACTGTTTTCTAAAAATGCATGATTCAAAGTTTTTTTTTCAAAGACATGTGGCTGCATTTGTGTGTAAAAGTCCTTCATGCTGTCATCCAGGCAGCCGTGTGTTTACAGTGGGCGGCTGTTATGAGGTGCTTCCCTCCAGACTTGTGTCAGTCTTTCCACACGTTCATATCACATATCCCCAATGCCATTACACATAATCCAAATAATTCAATGGCCATAAACAAAGCGTGTCAGGAGTTCCTGGTCGCCGTGGAAGCCCAGGAATGAGATTTGTAAGTTTACAGCGTTCCAGGCAGGTTTCTATTGGATTCCACTGTGCACGAAGGATGGGATGGCCTCTCTGTGCAGACACAACAACATAACCAACACACCCTGCTGTGCAGCTTCCCCGCCCAAGCCTTAAGGTCTCTTCTTGGTTACAGCTTACTGAAATAGTAACACCAGGCATCACTTAATCAAACGCACAGACACATATGTCAATTTGGACACGGGAAGACACCCTGGTGAACCAAACACAACACAACACACACATAGAACATGAAAAAAAGGAAGTAAAACAGGCACATTCTAACCACCAGCTCAATAAAAAAAGAGATATAAAGCAATATTCAACAGTTGCACACAATGAAAACATGATTTATTTAAATAAAAAAAAAAAAGACAAATTCAGACATGAATTGCTATCACTTTAAACATGGTCTCGTATCACTGTTTGTAGACCTGCTTGTTTTCATTTGCCCATATCTGTACACGATAACAACGCATGTATTTATGATCCTCACTATCGGCCTCATTGGCATGTAATTTCTTACTATTGACCATATTTGTGCCTTGAGTAAAGTGTAGACGTGACACTGAACTGTAAAGCGTCATAAAAGAATTCACTCAAATCACTTTGTCTATTCTAGTTTACTTAATGTAAATATATGAGTCTGGCTAATTTCTAGTTAGTTGAATTTCAAATTTATGTGTTTTTTAAAACATTTTTGAACCACTTTAGAACTTTAAACACGAGTTCTTCTGACTTAAAATTGCGTTGGTCAGACACAAAAAGTAGCAAAATTTCCCAGGATGTGTCGATGGCGACTTAAAGATCCCCAGACACCTGTCTTTTTTTTTTGCAGTTTGGGAAAACAGGCATGGACATGGAAACTTGGTGTGTGTGCCTTTGATGCATGTTAAATCAAGTTATGGTTGTTTTCTTAATAATCATGATACATTTAACTATGAGAATTCTATTTGTGATTGATAATATATCTCAGTGTAACCAGAAGCATCCTCACAAAATGTCTTTGTACTGACTCTTGTGAAAAAAAGAAAAGGATATGACAGCTGGTACTGTAGATTCTAAACAACAAATGGAGAAACTCTTTAAACTTGCAAAAAAAGAAAATCAGTGTGTGACCCTTGTCTATGGGAGTAATTGATTCAACTTAATATCTTAAGTTCACTGAAGTAGTTTATTCAAATTCAGTTAATTCAGCTCAAGAAATTAACCAACCACAGAGCAGTTAACTCACGTTTTTTATGCGGCAGTAGAACTTAAGTTTCTAAGCTGGATGAACTTTAAATGACTTATAGTGTGGGTTACAGTTCATTACAAAAACAAGTGTTTCATCGCTGCCAAGTGAGAACATTGTGTCTCCATTTTTGTGGTTGTTTTGTCATGTTTTTGTCTGCAGCTAACCAGCTCAAAACACCTTTTCAAAACAAATTTGGGCTTAAAATATCTTTTTTAAGTTAGAGCTCCAACGGTGTTGTGAGTGCGTCTGTGTTGATGATTCACCACCGGACTGAAGATGTAATTAAGGCCTCATTCCTGACCACAGAAGAAGTAACAGCAGCTACAGAAGCAGAAAACAGCTGTTTCTGAGCCTCTAATGGTGATGAGGAACAAGTCAGAATACATCAAACCCTTTTGTGTCTCAGCCTCATTCAGACTTATTATTCCCAGACAGAAGCCTCATCGTATGTGAGAACAGGAGTTGAAAATGTGTCGCCTGGGGCAGATTAATCATTAGACACACAATGCATTTTGTTGCGCTCTCCCACACACACCCCCTTCTTTCTGCTCGGAGTCGAGAGGCAGGCGTTGGTCTATAAAAGCTGCACCCAGAGGAGGTAAAGAGAGCAAAGCGCAAAAGTCTATCAGCAGGGGACAAACACACACACACACACACACACACACACACCTCTACACACTCAGATACAGATTAGCGCAGGACTGTCATACACTAAACTCTCTCTTCCTGGGATATGAACCCTCTCGTCCTCACCTGTCTCCTGTGCTTCGGTAAGTCTGGACTTGTACTGACATTCTCTCTGTGTGTTTGTGCTGATAGTTTGAATCAATGAAATGGTAAGAAGAGAAACGTTGTGAGGAACAGAGGAAGGGGCCAGAGAGAAACTTGTATCTGCATGTGAAGGCTTGGGAGAGATTTTCCGGTGTTTTTACAGAAAAGAATCTGCGACAGAAGCAGCTTTTTGCCTCTCAATAGGCAAAATCTTTTGCAGGTCATGTCACTTGACGCTGTAAAAGGTCAACATATTTGAAATACTTGATTGCCTTTTGATTGAATACTATTCATCACTGGTACAGTACAGCTGTGGATGTGGACTGGTTGGACTGGTTTCAGGCTGTTCTCAATATTTGGAGGTGAAATAATGACGCAGAAGCAAATGGGCTGAGAATATAAATCGCTTTAGTTTCCTGGTGAAGAGGAATTTTAAAAACTGATTCCGATCAGTTTCTAATTTGATTCCATTAAAACTATAACTAATAAACAGCTTCAAAAGAATGTTTGTCATATTCCCAGATGCTGACGTAGAGATAAGGAATTGAGATTTAATTGCATCAAACGACATAAACTTTGACCTAAGTTTCTCCTTATTGCATTATTATGCAACTGTGTAAAGTTTATGTCAACTGAAGTTTATTTTCTGTGTCCTGTTGGTTTTACAGTAGTGTGCAGTGCTCTAGGTGCTCAGGCATCTGAGGCTACTAACTCCACCGAGTTAGCCCGAGTTACTGGGGGTCCGGCCTCCGGCGAGGGCCTCCCGAGTTCGGTGGGCGACAATGACGACCTGGAACTAGACGAGGAGCTTTCAGGAGGAGACAACGCACATTTTAGCCTCCACGGTACGAAAACCAAAAACAGCTTTCTTCTGAATACTTGTATTTTTGATCAATAAATCGATTCTTCAGGTGGAACAGAGAGGTGAAAAGTTAGGATGTTGAAAAGCGTAAAATTTGAGATACCTTGAATATCCTGAATTTAAATACTTATTTTAAAGAATACTGACAGTTAAAATATAATATCCCACATTTGTTTCCA
Organism: Amphiprion ocellaris; assembly: GCF_022539595.1. Taxonomy (NCBI): domain Eukaryota; kingdom Metazoa; phylum Chordata; class Actinopteri; family Pomacentridae; genus Amphiprion; species Amphiprion ocellaris. The sequence goes on from NC_072771.1 coordinate 33,236,021, forward strand.
AAAAATATCAAGGCACATACACAGAAGATGCTTATCCAATAGATTTTTGTGAAAAAGAGCAGAAGAAGAAACTTTTTCCTCTAAAAAGGCTTGAAGTAATGTGAATAAATACATTCAGTGATAGATATAATTTTCCCTTGGTTCATTTTCTTTACTTATTACTCTTGAAATTCAATTTAACTGTCAAAAAAGTATCATCATTTAGCTCCTTTTTGTAATTTTCCCACAACACCCGGCTAGGAAACCATTTAAGGATTCTTTTGTCGTTTAATGAACTCAGCAAAAACCTACAACGACAACATAAACCTTCACTTGCAACTCTTTCTTTCCTGATACAGACTTGCATCTCACCAAAGATGAGAAGAAGAAGAGGAAGGGCAAAGGCAAGAGGAGGAACAGGCACAAGGGCAAAAGCACGACTGCTTTCAACCCCGAGCACACCCACTACACCAGCAGATCCACGTCCACTCTGAGCACCACCGAGGATCCCTGCACCTCCACCCACCTGGGCTACTGCATCCACGGCTCCTGCAAGCACATCGAGGGCCTGAAGGAGCCAGTGTGTATGTGAGTACAACCCCAGCTACCTTTTATCACCTTCCTATAACAGAATTATAGGAAGGAATGATGCACAGAATATGTTTAAAGAAGTTCTTGACCGGATAGAATAAAAAGTGAATGACTATTTAATTGACTGATGGGTATCATTATTGAAATAACACTACATCTGATCCCTCTGCAGATGTTTGAAAGGCTTCGACGGACAGCGCTGTGAGATCCAGACCTTGGAGACTCGGTCCAAACAGAGCAGCAACACTGAGCTGGTTCAGACGGTGTTAGTGATCATCGCTGTGGTTCTGTCAGTCATCAGCTGCACCGCCATCCTGCTCATGACCTGTGCTCAGTGAGTCTGAAAACGCCACACGGCCACGAACACAATCACACACGGACACACATTTCTGAATTTCAAAGCTGCCGCAACCAGGCTTCAGTTCCTGGCAGGGTTTATTCCAGCAGTAATAGAAGCTTTTGTACGGCAAAATGCATTTCAGTACAGACTGTCAGTATTCCAAAAACAGATTTAAAAAAAGGGAACATTTGTCAAAAGTTATCGTACAATTCAAAATCAAACTGAATATGTGAATTAATACGACTCCTAGATAAATAAACAAAACAGAATGTAAAAAGAAAGGCAAATTTCTTTACTTTGACTCCTAATCAATTGCTAAAAAACAAACCTTAAATTACTTAAGATCAGTTGATATAATAATGTTCTACTTACTGATTTAATCTTACTTATTTTAATATGTTCTAGTTATCTTTTATTGGTTCGATTATTACCTCACTATTTTAGTTATTTTTGATTTTTTTTTAATTACTCAAATAATTTCTACAAGCAAATTTCCCATTTTTGTACATGTATGTAACATTGTGTGCAGAAACCACAATGTTCCTAAGAGAAATGATTATACAGTCGACAAAAAAAAAAAAAAAAAAAAAGCAAGATCAGCCCAAATCAAAGCTACCGTGTATGAAAAACAGACTTAGAATTACCAGCACTGGATTTGGGCCTTGGTGACAGAACAGCATAAATCCATTGGGTTGATTGGTTCTTCAGCATCTCTAGGTACTTAACAATTTTCAAACTATTAAATCAAAACACAACTCTGATTTCACTGGATATATGTGAGAAATCAAAACTAAACATTATAAATCCCAGATCACAATATATTCTTCTTTTCAAATGCTGGGACGACATTAAGTCGAGACCTGATGCCAGTGGTTTCGAACGAAAGTCCTCCTATTCATCTTTATTCTTTAAAACCATTATAGGTAAGATTAATGGAGAAACCATCCACACCCCATGAATCCCAACATAACACACATTACAATCCACACACATCCTGCCCAGAAACACTTCTTGGCAAATGAACTCACTGACACATCAAACGGCACATTAACACACCCAAACACACCCACACTGTAAAGGTGTTGCTCACCACCCTCACAACATGGATTCAGTTACTTCTACGCCTCACATACTACATTCTTACTTTTATTGTAGACTTGTAGTGAAATCTACAGTTTCACCAATTTTACATTACTCATACTTTATATTCAACTGCCATCCTACATTACTTAGCCTATTTAACGGTGATGACGAGTCATTTCCTGCATAATCACAGTTCCTTATCAATATGTAGCCGAACCACAGCTATTGTTTGGGTGGTGGACAAAGTCAATAGTCCAAGTTGGTGCAAATATAAGCATCAGCAGTGCAATTGAAACTTTATAGCCACAGTTAGGCAGAAACATTGAAGTCCAAAGGTGAATAGAAAGTAGACTTTATTACTGTGAGAGTTAAACAGGGTTAATTGCATTACATCAGTGCACTTTATGGGCACCAATTCATAGAAGTCACAGTCAAAACACAATAAAAACACACTTTGAACTTTATTTTTTTCCAATTAGCTGCACTCCTGTTGTGCAAAATAACTGATCATGTGGGAATCACGAGCGCTGTTGTCAGCTTTTATGCTCACCTTGAATGCGTTTTGTAGTTACAGGTCTCATAAAAACTTCCTGGCATCTTATCTTGGAACTGGGTCGGAGCAGGAGAAGCTGCAGAAGTCCGCCGGTGACGTTGTGGTGTGAGGGCGTCGAGTTACGATGAGGTGGGTGTTGCTGAGGTTTTGACCCACTTGTCCCAACACAAATACAAAGCCACTGTGCTTTATACTGCTCTGCATTTACTGCAGTCCAAACTGCATCAAAACAATTAACTCCAGGGTAAGTGACGTCAGGGGAAATTTCAAACTGCACCACTTACATTATTTACTTCACTACTTTACATTAAGAAAGGAAAATACGCATTTACAGCTAGTATAAGAAATAGCAGCTCCATCCTGCTCTATTGGATTTAGGCAATAGAGCAGTTTGCACTCAATCAACCCCAACGACTAATTCCAGAATAATAATGTTTCTCGATTTCCACGATGCACATAGAAATGAAGAGTCAATTAAAGATCCTGTGCCGAGTTCTTGTTTGAAAATGAGACAATCTGAATCATTAGAAATTAATTCTGTACCTTTAAACCTAAAATAACTTGACTGTTAGCCGTATCTCTTAAAATATACTTGCTAGGGCTGTTGTGTTTAAGTAAAACCCAACATTTACCAGCTGAAAATGAGAAACCTGTTTACAATTGACTCCAAAACCATTTCTGGCAAGAATTGCTATGCATTTTTAGGATTTAAATGTGAGCTGTGCTTATGCTCGACGCAACTGAGATTGAAGAGCATCCCAAGAAGTCCTTAAATAAAACCGAAACCTTCACCAAGCAAATGCCGTGTAAATGCTATTTGCTCAAGGTATATTTTGATGCTGTAAGAGGGTCAAGTAATCGTTTATTTCCGATGATGTATGTCTTGCTTAAGTCCTGTAGCGTCTGCTCACGTGAGCTATAAGCCAAACAGGAAGGAGTGGGCTTGCAGGATGATGGAAGAGCCCTGTTGTTGTTATTGAACACAGCGAGTTGCATCACGCAAAGAGGAATCCCCACTAGAGGCATTAGTGTGGATTAGCAGACGGGTGTCTCGACCTGTCCCATCTCTGAACTGCATTCCAGCGTAAAGGGAAACCACACGCTCGGTAGCACACATTCACCTGTGTGTCCAAACAATAGCAGTACTGACACACTGACTGTACACGTGATGACCGTAACGTAAGAACTTAATCTCTGAACTTACATGCGGTCAGATCTCACTGAGCAAACGCACGCACACTTGCATGCGGACGTCACGTGTTTAGAAGATGAAATCTCGGCCTTGAGACAATCAATGAGGCCATGAGGTTTCTCTTTAAAGTCTGACGTCACTTACTGTCCACTCTGGGAAAGAAAGCCACGGAAAGATTGAAGAAGTGGCAGTTTAGATGTGTCTCTTTTTAAAAAATAAAAATTTTCACAGAATTTCCATGCATGCTATGAATATTTTTATTATTGTATGTAGAGAGTAACTTTATTTTTTTTCATCGTTTTGATCATAGTTTTACCCAAATGTACTCAAATTTACTTTTTACTCTAACATCAGAAAAAACTTTATTGAACCGAACTGCCATAAAATAATGTATCTGTCTTTTCGGATCATAAAAAAGTTAAAATATTAGTTCTGTCTAAAAGCCACGGTGCAGTTTGGACATTACTTAAAGCCACTGCATTGGATTTGTACGCTCCCACTAAGGCTCCACAATGTGGTTGCATCAACAACAACAAAAGAACAACACTAAGCAGCAACCAGAATTAACTTTAAAAGGGATTGTCTATTTTTTTGACAAATGCAAACATATAACTGTAAAATAAATCCACAAACTGCCTGAATGATTTTTGCTTTTTGGCTGTGCAGATGGTCTTTGCAAAAACCAACCCTCGCAGTGTGCATTTTTATTTTCAGTGGCTAAAAGGATTCTCTGTACAGTTATTTTAAGCAGTTTGCTTAGTTTTCTATCAAAGTAGTTTGTGAATTTCTATTTTTACACATTTACTGACCTTTAATTTCTATCTTTTCCGCAGCCTGCAGCACGATTCAAAGACGAAGCCGAACAGAGGAGTCTGAGCACCTGAGAAAGCTTTAGAGTGAACAGACGGCTTCACTTCAGTAGATGCTATGTAAAAAACACTGTCCAGTACCTGTTACAATGTAATTTATTTAGTGTAACTATTTATTGCTAACAACTGTATTTGTATGTTGGACACCATTATAATGTCTCTTATGTGCGAATGCTGAGCATTCAGCTTTTTGATGTTCTCTAGGTTTGGTTTTATTTATTGCACTGCTATTGTTGTAGGTCAGAGAAACGCTCTTCATCTCACTCTGGAAAAGGGATGGAATTTGATCACCAATAAAGTCTCTCAGTGTTATGTGAACGTGTTGTTTGTTCATGCATCTCTGCCTGAGTTTCTGTGTTTACATTCCCATCCCTGGATGCGTCTCATACCTTAGCAGCAAGCTCACACAAACACAGCCGAACACAGATTCAGCAGACAAGAATAATCATGAGAAAGGCTCTTAGAAAACTATCTGACATCACTGACGAATTCAATCATGAGAGCAATGCAAAAAGCCAGAGAGAGTGGCAAGTTGTTTAAGGTGCGTTTGTGAGTGTGAGACAAGCTGGGCCAAATTCAGATAAATAGTACCTTAGTGCTTGAGTCTTGGAAAATAAACCAATGTGTTTGGACACACCTTCTCATTCAATGCTTTTTATTCATTTGTATTATTTTCTACATATTTATAGAGAAGATTAACACTTTTTTGTTCACAACATAATTTCATTTGTATTCTTTTAAAGTTTTGATGTCTTCAGTATTAATCGACAATGTATAAAATAATTAAATTAAAAAACTGTGAATGAGAAGGCGCGTCCAAACTTTTGAATGGTAGTGTATGTTGTGCACTAATGGGTGCGCAGTATTCCCAGCACTGAAGTGATGTCCTGAGCTTGTGAATAGGTAAGAGATGCACCTTTGCACAGGCAAACTGGGAAAAGCAGTGGAGTGTTTGGTCTGAGCTATTTTGGAATTCTCTGGTAACTCTCCTCACACAAACTCAAAGACTTGAATGTAATTATATGGTTCAGGACAAAGGAGCTCAGAATAGACTGTGTACAAAGAGAGCAGCGCACAGTCAGGTTTGTCTCAAATGAAAAATGTAGATAGACAGACAGACAGACAGACAGACAGACAGACAGACAGACAGACAGACAGACAGACAGACAGACAGACAGACAGACAGATAGATAGATAGATAGATAGATAAAGCTATAGGGGTGTCAGCAAGTAAACATTCTTCAAAGGAAGCTGATAGGTGACACTAAACACAGGCACTTTAGATGTTTAGATTCTTATCCACCACACAATACCATCAGCATCTCAATGACCCCAGTCTGACTCGTCTAAATGCTCAGCCAGAGACCTAAAAAATGATTAACCCTTGATCTCAACATGATGGAGTCACTCTGAGATTGCAGACAAAGACAGAAGACACGAAGACAGTCTGAATCCACAAACTGTGGCAAGTTCTCCAAGATTCTTGAACAACTTTCATGCCAAGTACCTTGAGAAACTGGGTGCACTAAGTTTAGTGCTGAATGAGGCCGGTAGAACATCATGAATTTCAGTCACTTGACATCAGTGATACTTACAGTAGCTGTTAAGAAAACTATTGAAGGTAAAGTGCAAAATATAAACAATCCACAACAGCAAATTTTAGTCATGTCAGCCATTATAAACAGACTTGAGACTGGAGTGAAATGTCAGTGTATTTTGACCCAAAACATGATATTTCCTGATTATTATCCTTAATTACAATATTTATTATATATATATTTTTAAAAACAAAACGTCTTTGGTGTAAATGAACTCTGACCTTGTCCGAGTCAAAGTTCACTGCGCATGTCCAACCACTACGTCACTCTGCGGAAGTGTCCGGGCCCAGACACTTTGGGAAGCACTGGCAAACTACCACAAACAAATGCTCCTTGCTTGGTCCCTTATTTATAAACACTCTTTCTCTCCCCACACATTCCAGATTTGGAACAACAGTAATATTCTGTATAAAAACAAAACCATTTTTTTCTCCAATTGGTTCAATAATAATATAATTTTAGTCCAACAACTTTTCAACTCTGAAGGATTACTGATGTCATGTTCTGAATTTTTATCATCCTATCAAATACCAGTTACACCTAAGGAGTACGCTATTGTAATGGATGCTATTCCTCAGGGCGTAATGATGCTCTTTAGAGGAGAAGATTTTTCAGCTAATGGGAGGCCACCAATAAAATCTTCATCAGTTTTTGAAACAGTGACTGGCAAAATATGTTTTGCATCAAGTCCTGCCACGAGAAATAAAAACATTAGAGCTTTACTACAGAAAAACTTTGCCACTGTGCCTCATGTTACTCATTATTGGAGACAATTTGTTCCTGATATCAATTGGAATGTTGTATGGACTCTTCCCTCTAAATATCTCATTACGAACAAACTACGGGATGTGTGTTTCAAATTGCTCCACAGATGCTACCCAGCCAAGCAATCCTTACACAAGGACACAGACTACAATTGCTCTTTCTGTACTCATGACTCTGAGACTGTCATACATCTGTTCTGGAAATGCCCCTTTACTGTGAAATTTTGGAAAGACTTCATTCTCTATGTCCGGACCAATATCTTCATTAACTTTTCTCTTACCTATCCCAATGTGCTTTTTGGTTTTTATAACATAAGTAGCCCCAAAACAAAGGAATATTACATGATTAACTTATTACTAATCTTTGCAAAATTTCATATTCATAAGTGTAAATTCACTGCTAAAAAAAACCCTATTTAAACTATACTTGCTTGAACTGGCACAGTACAAAGATTCTATTCAATACTCTTCAAATCCCAAAGCTGTGAAAACATTGGAAGGTTTCATGCAATATAACTGCTGATTGTATTTTTTATTGTCTTTATATTATTTTTATTTATTTGTTGAACAATATTGTTTTTCACTGTTTTGTTTTAAGTAAAAACCCCTGGCATAATAAATGTAATGTTATTATGAACATTCAATAAAAAAAAAAAAAAAAAAGACACTTTGGGAAGCTAGTTGTGGTTTTTACCCCCAAAACATGACAGAGAAGTGAAAGAGAAAACACTGTTTTCACAATGACTGGGAGGAAGAGTTCTTTTTCACGACAGTGAAAGATAAATGTATGCGTCCTATTTGCGGGGCGACTATTGCGACGGCAACGCGGCACAATGTGGAGAGACGCGACTTTAGCCGCTACAAAGCTTCCATGCTAACTAGCCATGCTAACTAGCCATGCTAACTAGCCATGCTAACTAGCCATGCTAACTAGCCATGCTAACTAGCCATGCTAACTAGCCACCTGGTAGCGCACATAGACTTTATGCGCACTACGGACAGGAAAATCCGGGACTTAAAGGCACGATGCAGAGGTGATCCAGACTTCCCGACATTCCTACATTACCACTGCATCATTCACCAGCAGGACATATGTATGTACAAAAGTGGCCGGATTTGATCATGTGATGACTCGTGTCGTGAAGATCATAAATGGCTCCAAAGCCAAACAACCAGGACATTGAAGGTGCTGCTGGAGGAGCTGTTAGCTGAACATTGTGACCTGTTACTACACACAGAAACCCCATGGATCAGCAGGGACCAGTTTTGCAGCGTTTTTTGTTGCTGTTGGCAGAAATCCAAGCGTTGATGCAATCCAAAAGGGAAGACACCTTGCTGCTTGAGGATACTGAGTGGATTCTTGCCCTTGCATTTTTAACGGACATCACTGGGAAACTGAACCATCTGAACTGTGACCTGCAAGATAAAGGTAAGACTGCCGCTGACAGGATAAGCTCTGCAATGCCAGGCTTCCCACTAACACACATTTACAGACGAAGAAAGAGGTAACATATGTTGTCATTCAGAACACCGTGCCGTTACACAAAAATGTGAAAAATAATTTGTTGAAAACATGTAATGATTTGTTATCTGTTAAAAATGTTGCAATGCTGGTGAAAAATGCTGGTGATTAGTACTAATGTGATAGGATTCATTTCAAAATGTGAAAGAGTTGATTTTTTTCTTACACAACTGATAATTTGTACAAACATGGGACAGAGTTCATGAATTGTTTAAAATGTTACAAAGTTAGTGGTTTGTACAAATGAAGCATGATTTGATGACAGTTAATGATTTCCTAAAAATGTTAGAAGTGATAATTTGCACAGAAATGTAACTGGTGTGATTTTGAACAAAATGCTGCAAATATTTCAGAGATGGGATACCTCTGACTTTTATATATTGGAACAGATTTCCATATATATGTGTGTGTGTGTGTGTGTGTGTTTCCTACCGTCATTGTTGTGGAAATTGTTGTTAATAGTTATTGTGAGGAATAATTAACATAAATGTGATCAGACAGTCTTTTTACATATTATTTTCATTATTATTATTATTGTTTAAAGATGATGGTGCAAGTTTGCTATTGAGGAAGTTTGTATCAAACAAGGTGCCCTTCGTACTACTCAGTACCCTTGAAGTTGCTCTCGGGTTCAAAAAGGTTGGTGACCACTGCTTTACAGAGTCTGTGACATTTTGGGTATTACACATATTTACTATCCTTGCTGAAAGTTAGATGAGAAGATTACAAATGTGCAAATCTGTCTAGAGAAGGTTATCGTCAATACATGAGTTATGTGCAAGAAAGAAATGAGTGACAGAATCCACCAAGACACCTATGACTTCCCTGAAAGATGTACAAGCTTCAGCAGCTGAGATGGGAGAGACTGATGTCTGTTTGTCACCAGTCTAAGCTTTATGGGAGAATGGCAAAGGGAAAGCCACTCTTCAAAAGGCTCACATTAAACCCCAGCTAGAGTTTGCCAAAAGGCATGTGGAACACCCTGAAGTCAACAGGAGGAAAAGTCTTTGGTTTGATGAGACCAAAATTGAGCTTTTTAAGGCTAGACTCAGTGTTTGGTAGACGCCAAACAATATGCATCACCATTCTCACTGTGAAGCACGGTGGTGGCAGCATCATAATGTATGGATGTTTCTCAGCGGCAGATTTTGAAAGCCTTGTAAAGGTAGAGGATAGAATAATGCACCAAAGTATAGGAAAATCAAATCTGAAGGACAATCTGATGCAGTCTGCAAGAGAACTATGACTTGGGGAAGATTTGTCAAGATAACAAGGCAGGTTTCTAGGTGGCCAAGTCATAGCCCAGACTCCAGTCGTATTAAGAATTTATGGCTGACTTGAAAAGGGTTATTCACTCATGATCCCTGTGCAACTTGACAAAACTTGATAAATTTTTCGAAGAAAATTGGATCAAAATTGCAGTGTCCAGATGTGAAAGATTGATTCAGACCTATCCACACAGGCTTAGTGTTGCAATTACAAAACAAATTGGGTGACTACTTATGCAATTATTTATTTTACATTTTATACTCTTAAATCATTGACATTACTTTGTAGAGTCTTTCTAGGTACAGTTTTTTTCAACAAAGCCAAATTTAATTGTCCATAATTCAGTGCTGAAAACCAATAAAAGTGGAAAACTTCCAGAGCGGGTGAATGCTTTCATAAACACTGTATGACACAGGATACGTGTTTGTATTTTAATTTGCATACAAAGTTTCTGACGCACCTGATGGGATACAACAGTTTGCAGTTACCTTTAGTAAACAAAGTTTCACTCTGTGTTTGTGTGTGGCGCTGTGTCATTAGTGACAGAAAGGTGAGGCAAGGAAGGCAGCTCATCCAGCACACACAGGTGATGCAAGTCTAGGTAAACATTTACTCTAATTTTGTGCATGTTGGCGCGTGTTGTGCGTCTGTGACAGCGATCTGCGAGGTGAAAATGGCTATTTAAACATGGCAAAAACATTCATAAACGCTTGTGCATTCATCCATTTGACAAAATAAGTTAATATGGGTGTGGTGAGCTTTGATAGTTTCGATGGCACGAGGTGGGCCTGTGCGCTTTTGTGGGTGGCCATGGAAACAGTGTAAACACACAGGCAGATGGCTGGTCAGTGATAATTCACTTAAGGACATGCTGGAATTTCATGGGTGTGGTAACGTTTTTTTTTTTCCTTTACCTGTACAAGGGAGCAGGGCAGTTGCCAAGGTAAGTAGTTTTTATTTTCCTGTGTTTGTGATTTTGATTTCCATCACAGACTTCTAGTTCAGCAAAATAGTAGCAGTTGTCAAGCAGCTCATCTTTAGCCGTACTATTGTGGCAGAGCTCTATAGGGGGCAAAGTCTACTTCTTAACCACTTTGGTCCAATCTGAAATACTTTAATGACTTGGATGGATTGCTGTTTGCTTTTTTTTGCATACACTCAGGCTCCCCAGATGACTAAGGCTATGGATCCTGCCTTTGGGATTCTACTACTGAGTGAAATTTCTTGACAGTCATGCTATTCTCAGGATGAACTGCAACAACTTCTTATTAGTTTAAAAGTTTAAATTGTCCAAAAAGTTAGTTTAGAACCAAGTATTTGCAAAACCTATGACATTCTCACCATTCTCAACAATAGATTGTGCTTAGTGATTTTTAGAAAATGTACCGCTGTGTCTAAATACAACCTCACTGAGCATGGTTGTACACTCTAAGTTCTGTTTTTATGAGTTGACACTATTGTAGTACCAATGTCTGTCCATCCACCTGTCTATCTGTCCCATTCTCATGAATATCTCAGGGAAGCTTTGAGAGAATTTCTTATAATTTGGCACAAATGTTCACCAATACTAAAACTGATTGGATTTTGGTGGTCAAAGACATTGTGGACTCACATCACTCCCATTCTTGTGCATGTGATATATCATGAATACTTGTGGAGTACTTTATCATTTCATGAATGTCTTCTGGGCAGCTGTAGTAGATGCGGGTGGTAGAGAGGGGTCTCCACTAATCGTATGGCTGGTAGATTTATCAGCATTCCCTCTATATGCTGAAATGTCCTCAGGCAAGACATTGAACCCAAAGGAATCTTGCCTTTGGGTTCAAGCTTCACAGCTCCACTTCTCTGATTACTGCTAAGACAGGAAAGTGCTACATAAGTGTTCACCATTCATTTGGATTCAGTCATAAACTTCATGGTTAAAGGTCACTAGGACCTCACAGAACATGTCTTTGGTCATACTTTAAGAATTCATGCACTAATTATGACAACATTTCAAACAAGCATTCGTTAAGATAAAATGATTCATTGATGAGCTTTTAGATCAAAGGTCAGTGTCACTGTGGCATCATAATATTAAACAAAATGCCTCGAGATCGGAGGGGGGATTGTGATCATATTTCACATTTTTTAAAATACTGATGTGGTGACGCTAAGCTTGGCTGCACACCTTGAAACTGTGGTGAGTGTATAGATCTCCTGTGCTGAATTTGTAGCTGATTGCTATAAAATCCATATTTAGGGCATTGTCTACTGTCATGGCCATAACTTTGGAGTTTTGTCAGAGTCAGCTTTAATTGCCAAACTTGTAAACACATACTCAGAATCTGACAGATTTTTCTTTCTGTCAGCAAACTGAAACAGTCAAAAAACAGGAGTCTGGACTGGACAACATGGGTGGAAACTGCAACTTGACTGGTTGGTGGAAGTTTAAAACTGCGAGACAATAGTTGTAGTTCTGATTCAGTTAAATTAAAAGCTAATTTAAAACATTAGAAGCCATGGGTGTAGATTTATGCCCTCAGAGGTTGTCAGTCTTACTTCAAGTTAGATGCTCAATGTTATATGTGCCATTTTCACTAAAGTGTTGTCCATGGGGATCTAAATCAAGAAATATCACATTTTCAATTTATTTACCTTTTATTAACAGAGCTGCTTTGTATTTAAGTATTTTCTAGTTTCACCTTTAGTGCAGTGCACTGTGTGGAATCCACTGACACCACTGCAGCACTAAGTATAGCAGAGAGCACCACCTAGTGATACACTATGAGAACTGAGCATCAGTGCCACATTGAAGTCCGGGTCATAAAACCTGGGTGTATAGATGTAATTAGTAGGCTAACATGATTACTGTGTGACGCAAGAAAACCAAAAGAATTTAAAGTGGGGAGCAAATATTGCGGAGAAGCTAATGGGCTGCTGTCAGGCCACAGGAATGAAAGAACAACAGTGTTTAAGATAAGAGACGCTTATGATTAATCCTATCAGAAGTGCTCCTGTGCCAACTTTAATGACAAAAGCAAATTATTATTTTTTTTAATTTTCTGACATGTTTGCTGTAGATTCACCATTAATGTCTCATGCAGTATTTGAATAAAGTCTGTTATGCAACACTGTGACATTTGCACATTTCCTGTACGGGGCTACTGTGGGAATTAGTCTTACGTGGTCTGCTCTGAGTAAGTACATGATGTTTTGGTTTTTTCATTTTAGAACTCAGTGTTCTTTGTTTTCACTTTATCTGTCTCACATAGGGAGTCTTTTTACGATAACGTACAATTAATCCAAACAATAGAATGAAGGACAACACACACACAGTGTTCTGTTTCCTGAGACATCAAAGACCTTTAATTTGAACACTTATCTCATTCTAACACTAGAAAACTGAAACACAAACACGTGATACCAAAATATGTGAAATGATTAGGAGCTACTGTCATGTAGAAGGTGTTTTGAAAGAGCTACAGTACAAATATCAAAAGAAAGAGAAAGAAAGAAAGACAGGACACTTGTTTGATCAGAAGTTGTTCCTTTATAACAGCAGAAAAGGCCTTTATTTTGAAGTTTCCATGCAGAAATAACTAGGATAAATGCTAACAAATAACAAAGCATGTTCCGATCAAAATTTATTTTCAAAATATCTGAGCTGAAGCTTCAATTTCAATTGAAGCTTCTGGTTCAGGAAGTAGTGAATCTGATTGGTTAAAAGGTTGAATAATCTCACTTCGGTGTTTTTCATTATGAAAATCCCCTTCGTCTAATTTAATTGCAGCAGAGGAAGGCCTGTGCAACTAGTAAGAGTTCTTGAACCCTGAGTGCTACTTTCAGTTAATTAGAAAACAATAGAAACCAAATTTAGAATTTATTTCAATTAACATTTTTTACACAAGTAGAAGAATAAAAGCACAAACAAAAAATAAATTGATTTTGTAACATCATCAAGTGGCGCCATAATGGATATGCTTGTGATTCTAAAAGCATGTGAAAACTAGAGAATGCTAGGAGTTAAACATACAGATATATAAGTCTGTAATGGATATATGGTTCAATTGTGCAGTTTGCAGTCGTAGCAGTGACACATTTACCAATAAAATTGCAGTTAATAAGGATAACAGTTGCAAAATAGTCATGTAGGTGAGTTAGCCAGGCACCCATCTAGTTAACTAAGCTGACATTAGCTCATGAGTAGGTTTGTGCCTGCTGATTCATGAAATGTCAGACATCCCCACTGTTTCTTTGATCCACTTGAGGTGTTTTTTGGAGAGAAAAGAGTACACTCCAACTTCTTTCTTGTCGCCACACACCTTTCCTCCAAAAGAGGTGACTCCAACTAGCTGTCTGTCACACAGAAACGGGCCTCCTGAATCCCCCTACAGAGACAACAAACACATGAGCAGTGTGTTTTTCACGGCTCAAAGCAGTTAAAGTGACAACGTGTTTACTTCCAAAATCAAACAAAACAAAGCTCACTTTACAGGTGTCAGCCATTTTATCACCAGTTGAACCAGCACATATCATGTCACTGGTGATAACAGGTTTACGGTCGTAATGGTTGGGAGAGTTGCAGGCTGCTCTGTCGATGACGGTCACGTTGACAGACATCAGGACGGCTGACATCTTCGCTTTTTTGAACTTTTGTCTTGTTTCTCCCCATCCGGCCACCAGACAGCGTTTGCCAGCTGCTGGATCTTGGATGGTTTTACCCAACTCAAGCCATTCCACTGAATCGGTTTTCTTCACTGGTGTCTTTAGCTAAAATTTGAAAAAAAAAAAAACAACAACAAATAAACAACAAAAAAACCCCAATTCCAGTTCAGATTTTTGCTTTGTTCCTTCGCTTACTGTCAGTCATTGTAATGTCGGCTTACCTCGAGTAACATGAGGTCATTGCCCTCTGTAACCTTATTATAGTCTGGATGAGGAACACTTCTCTTCACCTTTTGGACCTGCCTGGAGCATTTCTCCTTTTTTTTGATGGCGTGGACCCCCAGCAACACTTCTTTTATCCTGAAAGAACAAAAACACAGTGTATTGTGCAATTACACTTCACTTATGATAAAGGTTAACAGGCCAAAAAAGTGTCAAATATTTCAATTTTAATTGAAAATATTATTAGTTTTTAGACCTGTGTGTGAATTACTACATTGTAAAAAGGTCAGGGTATGTTGTTTTACTGAGACTTACATTATTTCCCTTCTTGTGAGGCCTCAATGTTAAATTGACTCTCATGTGTGGGTTAATACAACAGTATGCTGTGTTTTCTCTCCCAGAATTAAATCTATACAGGCAGAATTCACTGCATTGCATTTAGACACCTACTTTCTGTATTCTGCAGCAGGGCTTGATGTTTCAGTCCTGATCAACATTTTTCCTTTTACCTCCTTCGGTCTTTTTTTTCACAAAAATTCAACAAATTGAATTTATTAATTCAAAAGATTTGTAAAAATGGTTACAGGACCAGAGTGGAGACTAATTTAAAAAAAAAAAGTCTTTTGCAGCATACCGGTGGTTATCACACTTTTTCTTGTTTAATTATAGATATCACTGATGAAAAAAATAACAGCGTGCGCAAAATTCAAATTGACTGAAATGAAATCATCCAAATCATGATCCATGCTGTGCTTTGCTGTGATTTTGTGTTGTCTTTTCATGCATGAATTATGATAACCTCAGTAAGGATTTTTTTTTAACCAAATGTTTTTATTCAACTTTAGGCATGAAAAACAAGGTCTGAACATTTTTTTAAACCCGTTTTATAAAAAATATTTACATGTCCACTCAGCTGGACAGCATGCATTTTGTTTTAGAAATATAGATTTAACAAACAAATTAATAAAATGATATACAGTGTGTTGAACTGTGAAATGTGATGTGAGCTATAAAATAATACAATTTATGCATAAATGACCGAAACGCCATTGAGTGATTCACTCTGCTGTATAGGTTCCCAAGCCTCTTGCTCATTATCCATCGACTGTCAGCCAGAGTAGAGTACACTACCCCTAGTGGAAATGTGATTTATCATAATTTCCTCCCAATATAAAATCAATACTAGGAAAATTTTGCAATTGCATGACTCCTTAGATGTCACCGTATTTTTATTACCTGCAAGGGTCTCTTTTTATAGAAGGTTTGAACAGAAGAAAATGAGCAGCTTGGTCGGCCACCTTGGTTTCACTGTTTGTTTTTTATTCATTTGCTATGGCTAGCCAATCAACGGCGGCTTTTAAATAGCTATACACTGTAGTGACTTCTATGCATGAAAGGATTAAAGTGAGTAAAATTTTGCTTCATGACAGTTAAATATTTGCAGATATTGCACAGTCCTTCCACCTTTTCATCTAACTGTTGCATTTAGAAATGATTGAACTGCCTGTTAGTTTTTGATGTGCTTTATTAAAAATAAAAGCAGGTTTTTCATGGAAACTCTATTGCAGTTTTAAATAACCACAATGCAATCTTTAGCGTAATTATTACAAAATAAACATTGCAAAATTTTGAGCATTGACTGTTTAAGAAACATGGGTTCCTACTTGGCACAGTGGGCAGCAGTCAGAACCCATTTTGGATGGATTAGTGTCCCTCCACATTGTGGTGACTTTGCCTTCAGCAGAGCCATGAAAGGCATCGAGTGCGGCTCCACTTCTTTCCCTCCAATAATTTCCGAACCATGACCTAAGACAAAAAATATCCAGACAGTTCATTCAACAAGAAGAGCAGATAAATGAGTCAGGAGTTATTTAACCAGATGCACAGCAGTTTCCACCAGTTGCACTGAAGTAACATGACTTTGCATTCTGCATGTTTGCATTCATTAATAACAAAAATAAAATCACTCACTTGACTGGACAATGAGGAGAAGCCCACTTGAGATGAGAACACAGAGATCCCTCAGGCACAACATTTCTTCTTATCACTCTCTTTCATGTGAAAGTGACTACACTGAAACCCACCATGATGCTTCTTTTTATGTGTTAAAATCAAAGGATGTGGTCTGACCATGGAAAAGCACGAGTCAGCAGAATGGACACACCCTCGCTCGCACACACACACACACACACACACACACACACACACACACACACACACACACATGCACACGCGTGCATGCACACGCCGACTTGAGAACTGGTGAGAATTTAAAGTCTGTGGTAACATTTACCAGTAGTTAGAACAATTTTTTTCAGCATTTGTGCAGTGGAGATGTTTCGTGTGTGAAAGCAGCAGGTGGGACACAGTCAGTTACAGTTCTGAGCGTTTCTTATAATATGCTAAAAAAAAACATGAAATCTCCATGGAAACCAGTCTGGTGGAGGTAAAAGTGTTACTACTTGATGAAAAGGATGTTGCTATACTGTGGCAAAGTATGGGAAGCTTTTATAGCTATTATAGACAGATAGTGTGTTTACAGTAATGAGAAACAGCTCCTTGGTGACTTTACTAAACACAACCATTAAACTTTCTAAGTGCTGGTACAAAAAAAAAGTGAACTAGGAGTTAAGTAGGAATTTCACCACTAGAAGGCCCCCACTTTGCGTCCCGACCTGGGCCTGGGATCTTTCTGCATGGAGTTTGCATGTTCTCCTTGTGCACACGTGGGTTCTCACCAGGTGCTCCAGCTTCCTCCCACAATCCAAAAACATGCTGAGGTTAATTGGTGCTTCTAAATTGTCCGTAGGTGTGAATGTGAGTGTGCTTGATTGTTTGTCTCTATGTGTAGCCCTGTGATAGATCCTTTAATGAGGATTGAGCAGTGTATGGGTAATGGATGGATGGATTTAACCTCCAATCGCAGCAGTAGTCCCCAACATGCATTTCTGCAGACACATTAGAATGGCAAGATAAACACTTTTTTACTACTGTTACATCCGCTGACTTTCCTGCCGTCTCTCTTTGGAAGACTGATTGTGTTTCCGATCTGTCAAATGACCTCCACTTGAGCTTCAGTTGATCATTAGTGCAGCTAAATATCAACCCTATGGACCAGCCTTCCTGTAAGTCACTTTATTTCTATTTCTGTAAATGCATGTCCTTATGTAAATGTCTCTTGTAAATATTTGCTTTTGGGTAAACTTGTCATGTCACCCTAGATGTTGAGTTAAATTTGCAACAACTACCTTAACTAGCATAGCTGAGAAAAGTCTATTTTTTAAAATCAGAACACTGCTGTTAAAGCAATTTCTCTATTTTTTCCTGCTTTAAAATGCAGATTTTTGTTTTGGATTGCTTTGCTCATGTTTATCACTAAAAACCACATTCAGATAGCAGTTTTTGTGACAGTTGACCTCTGACCTTTGACCTCACAGATGTCACTGGGGGCAAAACAGTGGGAGACACAAATAAAAAGCTTAAAATGTGTTAATATGACACAAGAAACATCCTGAAAAGTGGTTGGTTAAGGATATAAGAGCAAAAAGTGTGGCCAATAATGCAACAATTCAATATTTATGTTTTTACTTAAAAAAAAAAAAAAAAGAAGGATAATTCGTGTCCATGTACACAGTCCAGAAGATTAAAGATCATGACTGCTTCACAAACTGCTATGAGACTCTGTTGGAATAAATGGCTGAAGTATTCAGCTTTAGTCGTTCCAAATGAAAGCAGGAAAAATGCAAACTCAAGTCAAACTTTCTGCTCTTATATCGTACAGTTACAACGGTGGAAGATTTGCCACATAAACTGTTTATAACTTTGAAACATTGCGTCATTGATTTCAGAGGGAGGTAAACAATAGCAGCCTTTCATTCCTCGGTGGTGGATTGATGGTTGGGTGGCTGCTGATTCTAAAGAGTCCAGCTTATTAACCAGTAGTCCTCTGAAAGGGTCTTAAAGATGCAGGATCACTTTATTTTATTTTAACGTGTACTACCTCTGTCTGAAATGTGATACATTTCCATTTTCACTGTTACTGTTACAAGATAAAAGGAGTTTAGGTTGAGGACTGACTGATATTTCATGCAAACGGCTTTTTAGTATTATCAGTCAACTTCTTAAAATCCAGTAAATACCAGGAGTTGCTGATATTAACTCATCAACTCAATTCACTTCCACAGCAAAGACACATACACTATGAAAAAAAAGCCTTTTTAGTTTACTTTTTTCTGTATTTTTGAAATACACAAATATATAAAGTTACAAAAATATACAGTAAGTTTACATGTCTAATATAAAATAACATTAAAAGCCTGTAATAATGAAAAAACGTGAAATCCCTTTTTTTAAAGAAAATAAACAGTTTTTACATCAACTTCATTGTGATTTTGCAAATATTTTCTTTTTATTGAGCAGAGGAAATGGTTAAATTCAAGTTACTACTGAAGATATATTTCTAAAATCAAATGCAATTAGCAACAATCGGACAGACAAAGAAATATTGGACCTGTAATTTTACATTTATTTATTTGTTAAAAGAGAGATTGTTTATATAATTACACAAATCCATCCATCGTTATATTATACTAATATTATATTCTATAAGCAATTTCATACCTTTAACAAATGCAAATATCCTTCATTAAACATAAGATAACACAACAAAAGATAAAACATAGTTTGCTTTTTTACAGTATACATGTAGAAATACTGCATGACGAATGCGCTACAAGTAAATGATGTTGCTTTATGTCACCTGTAACCCTGCATTAACCCTTCATCAACCAACTCTGTGGCTCTGGAAGTCATGCTTCATTATTACTGCGTGAAGTCCAACTTGGTTGCTGCAATAAATTGATCCACATGTTTCTTCTTATATTTTTGGTTTTGCAGGAGGTAGAAAAAACACAGGTGAGCTTTACATGGCAACATTTACAGCTATTAAAAGGTTACTAATCTACTTTAACTACATTACATTATTGATCAAGAGATTGTTGCATATAAAAGGTATGTGATTAACAGGAAAACAACCATTTGAAGTTTGGGCTTATTACAGGTCAGACGAGTTCATTGTCTTTTTGATCCACTTGAGTTGTTTTTCTGTGAGAAAAGAGTAAACTCCAGGGTTTTTTTTCACACCACACCTCTTTCCAAAAGAAGTGATTCCAACTAGTGCTCCATTGCACAGCAGCGGTCCTCCTGAATCCCCCTGCAGAGAGAACAAACACATGACACTCTGTTTTATCTCTGGCCTTCTGTGAAGCTGGTGATGTGGAGCTGAAAGGCTGTTACTTACGTTACAGGTGTCTGCATTGTTTTTACCATCTGAACCGGCACATATCATGCTGCTGGTGATCACAGGCTTGAGGTTGTAATAATCTGGAGAGTTGCACTTCATTCTGTCGATCACGGTCACGTTGACAGACATCAGGACGTCTGATATTTGCTTGGCATTGTTTTTTGTTTTCCCCCATCCAGCCACCAGACAGCTGCTGCCAGCTGCTGGCTCTTCCACCGTTCTGCCCAGCTTGCGACATTTCACCGTCTTGGTTTCCTTCACAGGTTTATCAAGCTGAAAAAGAAATAACTTATAGATGCTGCATTTACAGAGATTGTCTTAATAGAATATGTGAAAAGAAATAGCAAGTCGGTTTACATTTTATTTAAAATGATTTTTATCTAGCCTCCTCCTTATGAACTATTCCTTTCCATTCATTTTTTCTGTTTCCAGGCAATTCATTCCAATACAGCAATTTAATGAATTGAACAAAGTGACTGTGAACATTTTACAAGGCAACTTTGTGAGACCAGTTAACCCTTGTGTTGTCTTCAGATCCTGTGCACTCTCCTTGTCCTCAAGGGTCAAAAATGACCCGCCTCCACTGAGCCTCTAAAATAGAGCAGCTTGATTGAATTTTCAACCAAAAATCTATTTTACATGAAGAAACAACCTGTCATGCTTCACACACTTTTTCAGTGTCTGAGTTTTGTACTCTTCAGAGGGCAGAAAGACTATTTAATAAATGGACACCACTCGTTTTTATTGCATCAGACGTTATGACTGTTTTCTTTGCTAAAGTAGAGGTTTATTATCACTATTATTGTTGCTAAAGGTACTGCATAGGTGTAAACATGATTTGTTTAGCAAGAGATAGTACTTCTATATCCTAAGAAAGTACCAGAAATGTGCAGAAAGTAGCTTTAAATGCATTTTTTGAAGAGAACTAACAGTCTGCTGTATACTGTACAATGGAATGGAAAACTACAAAACTCAACTGCAAAATGCTAGTCTTCTGGCATCTTTTGAATCATTGTTCCCACTCACAAGGTACATAACAATAATAAGAATAAAATGAAATAATAGATGTAAAACAAAAGTATGAAGAACATATTAAACTCTAATTAGCATATGTCAGACAGTATACAGGTGTGTGGCATGGACTTTTCAAATGTATTTCTAATATATACAGTACACAGTATTAGTTTTACAGTCCTTCTTGTTACTCCTGAATGTCTGAAAAAAATCTGACCTGCTGGGTGCTGAAAACTACACTCATGGCTTCAGCAAAGAGGTGATTGTGGTGCTGTCATCTGCAGCACCTTTCTAGCCTCTGAACACATTCCCTGTTAGTAAACGATGCTTTCAAGAAATGTTTCATTTGGTTGAACTTGTTAAAACTTGAGATTTGTTGTTGCTGGGTGACGCACGCAATCTAAATTTTTTATTGTGTGTGTGTGTGCGCAGTGGAGGATGTGCATTTGTGTGTCGTTGTGGTTTTAGACGTGTGTGATGTGAGTGTGTGCTTTAGTTCTCTATGACTGTGATTTTTAACTGCCGGGTCAAAAATGACCTGAGCACCATCTATGTACAGTCTGTGGCTGTACAGTCTTGGCAGCAAGAGATGAAGATGTGGATAATTTACTCCTGACGATGGACCTAGAAGAAAGACTTTTAAACATTGTCCAGTTTGGAAGAAACTGGGGATAAACTGCTAGAATGAGCAAAAGCTTGACTTTGCATCACCAATCATTGGAGTTGGACCAAACTTAGTGTGAATAGCATTTTTCTCTCTGGTCTAAACAACATTATCAAATACTAACTTCAAACAAAATTGCTCCCATTGTGTTTCTCAGTCATCTTCAACCACTTTCCAGTTCAGATGGCTGCTTCTGTCCTTACCTTCAGCAGCATGAGGTCATTGACCATGTCTGTCCTATCAAAGCAGGGATGAGGAAAATGTTTCTTCACTTTTCGGACCTGCCTGGAGTCTTTTTCCTTTTCTTTGATGGAGTGCACCCCCAGCAGCACTTTGTCAATCCTGGAAAAGCTAATGTTAGATAACAGTCCATCTATAGTAAAAGTTGACAGGTCAGGGGTGTGTAGAAATGATGACTTTATCACAGTTACTGTAAGTGAATTCATTCATAGGAAATATAAAACAAGGTCAGGATGTGATATAGATATTTCATTGAAACCTGCAGAATGTGCTGGCTGATAAGAGCTGAATGGAGGTTTTACCCCTTAACACAGCTGATATAAACACCCAAAGATGTTGTTTTTTGGGGTTTTTTGATGTGCTACTACTATCCTATAGCAGTGGTTTCTGTCTCAGCCCTGCAGTATTTGTTTTCAGTGTCTGCCTCTTGTCTCTCTTTAGATTCTGTTGTGCAAATAGAAACTGAAAAGTAAAGTTCAAATACAAAAGTTTCAAGGCTCAAGAGCACATCTTAACTCAAGCCCTGTGGCTTCTGTGGTTTCTTGAAGTGACATTTATGCTTAATGCCGTCACCAGTTTTTCTTCCTTTACAGAGATCTGTCCACCTTGAACTTTACACTTTAATATATTCTGCAAACATGAATTTTTGAATAATGCTTGCAAAAAAAGGAGTCTTGTTAAAATCGGCAATAGATCTTCACCCCACAAGGAACCAGTGTTTGCTGACAAATACTGACTCCAGTTCAAATAAATGAGTTTAAATGTCAGTGAGCACAGCAGTCTGATCTTGCAGAACTTACAAAAGCACTGACAAAAGGTTAAATAAATAACCATATGTGAGAGAAATGCCATTTTAAAAGGAAACATAATGTTGATTGGATCCTTTTTACTATTACAGTGAATAAGAAATGCTGGTATTAAGCATAAAGTTTGAAAATTTCACACAATCAGTTAAAAACAAATAATGCATATTTGAGATTTTTTTTTTTGAAAGTTTAGGTTCCTACTTGACACAGTGGGCAGCAGTCAGGACCCATTTAGGATCAATTAGAATCCCTCCACATACTGGCGTGTTGGTCTCCAGCAGAGCCATGAAAGGCAACGAGTGTGGTGGATCCACTTCTTTCCCTCCAATAATCTCAGAACCATGACCTAAGGCAAAAATATTCAGACATTTACTCAACAAAAAGAGCAGATAAATGAGTAAATAACTAGTCAATCAGATGCTTTGCACTGCTGTAAGAAAATTAGTAACATGACTATGTACATTGTTTACATGAGTAAGCAGAATATTGCTCCATAAACTGATACAGTATTGAAAGTAACACTCACTTGACTGGACACTGAGGAGAAGCACACATGAGATAAAAACACCGAGATCCTTCTGGGATGACATTTCTTCTTCTTATGTCTTTGATCTGATGCCGAATGCTCTGAAATCCACCTCAATGCTCGTCTTTATGCATTTAGCTCTAAAGGATGTGGTCTGATTGTGGAAATGCATGAGTCAGCAGAATGGACGCAAGCATGAAATGAGAAGTGATGAACTGAACATTTAGAAAGCCTGTGGTGGGGAACAGCTCAAGACCCCCCTAGCCACACTGACGAGAGTCTCTGATAATGTCACACACTGAATCAGAGGAAACTGTGAGAAAATGAAACATACCGGCTTCTGTGAAACCAAGCAGGAAAAGATGCCATGTGAAACCAAGAAATCTAAGAGTTAACTCAAAGTACGGTTAACTGTTGAAATAAGTGGAGGACATTTTTTATGTTACCTAAAAGCAACCTAACCTTTTCTTTTCCCTCTCTCTAGTCCCTCTGCTCAACTGGTTTCCCTGCATTCACTTCCATTGGCTCTGCTACCTGTTTAGGCCACTACCACCCTGTAGCCTGGTCTCTGCCTCATGGACTCCTGCAGTTAAGTCTTCCTGGTCTTTAGCATTTAATCTGTCAGCGTTGTTTCTGTTTGATTCCTCATTCAGTCTGTTCTTGTGTTGTACTTGGTTTTGTTCAGCCTTAGATCTGTTTGGGGGGCTGCACAGTCGCTCGCTGGTTAGCGCCTTCGTCTTGCAGCTCGAAGCTCCCCGTTTTGCATCCCGACCTGGAATCTTTCTGCATGGAGTTTGCATGCTTTGTCTGTGCATGCATGGGTACTCTGGCTTCCCCCCATAGTCCAAAACATGCTGAGGTTAACTGGTAACTCTTGTCTCTATGCGTAGTCCTGCGATAGACTGGCGACCTGTTTTTGGTGTTCAGTTTCTGCTGTTAACTTAGTCTTTAGTTTGGTTTGTCTAGTTGCTCGCTCTCCATACCTCACTCCCTGGGCTTATTTAGTGTACCTGATTTGCTTCCCTGTAAACAATTGTGCACCTGATTATGTTCATGTCCTGTAAATAAGTACTTTTTCACTTAATCTCTGGTTTGCTTGTCCTCACTAGTGTCTGCATTTCCCAAAGATAAGCTGTGACAAAGGCCTTATTCAAAAATGTTTTAAAACTCCAATGATTCTTATTTTCAGGCGATTATACACTCATGAAAACATAAATGTGAGCAATGCATTTTACTACAGCCAACGGAGCCTCCTAAATCTTTAATTTTCCTTTTAAAGAGCAAAAATTGTAAAAGAAAAAAATCAAACGTTTCAGTAGATTTTTATTTATGACTCTTGATTACATGAACATCCACCAAATAACATAAAAGTTGCTTCCAGTAATGTTCTACTGTTGATCAAAGTGACGTTTAACAAGAAATCTGACTGTTTTATAATGCCCTAAAAGCACCACAGAGATGGAAAAACTGAAGATGAAGGTTTGAGGAGCATTAAGACAGCAAGATATTTGGTTAATTGTTACGACTGCGGTCGTTATTGTAGTTTCCTGTGCTGTGTCCTTTTTATGTCCCTATCATGTATGCAAATAGGGCTGCGCCGCACCACGGTCACGGTTGGACGCCAGGATGACGGCTCGGCACTGGATTGGTTGGCTGTACCAGGAAGCCCGAGATATAAAGGCGGAACCGTGACGTCGTCTCCGGGGGTCAGAGGGCCAGAGGGCGTGGCTACATCCTACCCTGCTTCCAACCTACACGTCAGCACACTTGGGTTCCAGTGATCAGCTGTGATTTAGAGATTTAATATTGAGTGATCGCAGTGAGCAGCCACCTTTTGTTTAACCGTTTTTTTCTCATGTTTAAGTTAGGATAGGGAGGTTAGACTTTGTTGTTCTTTTTACCTTTTTGTTTTTGGCAGATCAGTTTTGGGTTAATAGCTTAGTGGCGTTTTGTTTGTTGTTTTGGTTTTGCTCACTGTCGCTTTCAGTTACCAGTCCCCCATTGTTTCAGTTCTTAAAATTTGTTGAGAAATAAATACCTAATCTTTTTGCGAAAACGTGTGTTGGAAATGCTTGGGACAGGGGAAGGATGCCTCTTCGTTTCTATCGTATTTGTGTGAGTCAGCTAGAGCTGACATTATTCAGTTGATAGAGGACAATTTACTCCTCTTTTCGGATCATCCTCGTCAAACGTGTGTGTTGTTCCATGATATTCATGTGCAGGGTCATCCTCCTATCAAACACATGTATACAGGGTTAATCCGACAAAAAGGGCCCTAATGCAGCAGGAGGTGAGCTATCTTGTGGAACATGGGTTAGCTGTCCCAGCATCAGCGCATGGAGCTCTCCATGTGTGCTGGTTCCGAAACCAGACAACACTCATCGTTTTTGTAATGATTACCGAAAGGTAAATGCAGTCACAATACCCGACTCCTATCCGTTGCCACGGATGGAGGATTGTATAGACCGGGTGGGTTCTGCCAGATTTGCGACCAAACTGGACCTTCTAAAAGGCTACTGGCAGGTTCCGTTAACGCCCCGTGCGTCAGAAATATCCGCATTTGTTACTCCTGATGCTTTCCTCCAGTACACTGTTATGCCATTTGGGTTGAGAAACGCTCCCGCTACTTTCCAGCGTCTTATGCATGTAGTTCTGGTTGGAGTGAAAACCTGTGACGCATATCTGGATGATGTAGTGGCTTATTCCTCCACATGGTCAGAGCATCTGAAGACGTTATCTGAGATATTTAGTCGTTTAGGAGAGGCATCTCTCACTCTTAACCTCGCAAAATGTGAATTTGGGAAAGGAACTGTGACTTATCTGGGGAAACAGGTGGGTCAGGGCCAGGTTCGTCCAGTAACAGCCAAGGTGCAGGCTGTAGTAGAGTTCCCTGTTCCTCAGTAGAAACGAGCGTTGCGCCGTTTTCTTGGTATGTGTGGGTATTATCGAGGATTCTGCAGAAATTTTTCAGAGGTTGTCGCTCCTCTTACTGCCCTAGTTAGTCCGTTAAGAAATTTTGTGTGGACCCCCGCTTGTCAAGCTGCTTTTGAGTCAGCCAAAGCTCTGTTATGTAGCGCTCCTGTTCTTGCTGCGCCCGATTTTGCGCGTCCTTTTAATTTGGAGGTGGATGCTCGTGTGTGGGGTGCAGGCGCTGTTCTCCTGCAGGAAGACGACCAGAAACTCGACCATCCCATCTGCTACTTTTCTAAAAAGTTCAACAAGCATCAGGTACATTATAGTACCATAGAAAAGGAAGCACTGGCCTTGCTGCTCGCCCTGCAGAACTTTGAAGTTTATCTAGGTTCTAGCTCACAAACAGTTCAGGTTTTTACGGACCATAATCCTCTAGTGTTTCTCTCTAGGATGAGAAATTGCAACCAGAGGCTCATGCGTTGCTCTCTTTTGCTGCAAGATTTTAACTTGCAGATTCGTCATAAGAAGGGTTCTGAAAATATATTGGCTGACACTCTGTCAAGGTCCTATTTGAATTAAATACCTTAGAGGGGGTATTTAATTCTTGGGGAAGGGGGTGTTACGACTGCGGTCGTTATTGTAGTTTCCTGTGCTGCGTGTCCTTTTTATGTCCCTATCATGTATGCAAATAGGGCTGCGCCGCACCACGGACACGGTTGGTCGCCAGGATGACGGCTCGGCACTGGATTGGTTGGCTGTACCAGGAAGCCCGCGATATAAAGGCGGAACCGTGACGTCGTCTCCGGGTCAGAGGGTCAGAGGGCGTGGCTACATCCTACCCTGCTTCCAACCTACACGTCAGCACACTTGGGTTCCAGTGATCAGCTGTGATTTAGGGATTTAATATTGAGTGATCGCAGTGAGCAGCCACCTTTTGTTTAACCGTTTTTTTCTCATGTTTAAGTTAGGATAGGGAGGTTAGACTTTGTTGTTCTTTTTACCTTTTTGTTTTTGGCAGATCAGTTTTGGGTTAATAGCTTAGTGGCGTTTTGTTTGTTGTTTTGGTTTTGCTCACTGTCGCTTTCAGTTACCAGTCCCCATTGTTTCAGTTCTTAAAATTTGTTGAGAAATAAATACCTAATCTTTTTGCGAAAACGTGTGTTGGAAATGCTTGGGACCAGGGGAAGGATGCCTCTTCGTGTTACGCACAGTGACCCCTCGGCTGGGCGTAACACAATCTCTGTGTAAATCACATTCATTGTGTTTTATACTTTGTTTTTAAAGCTGAGATATGTCTCATTGTTAATCACAAAATTGTAAATTACACTTTACTTGTTTTGAATCGTTAACTTTATTTTCAAATCATGTAAATATGTTTCATGTAAAAGATGTACGTAGCAATCGTTATGTCCCTTTTTGGTTTGTGGACTACTGTACTGAAACCTAAAGTTTGGCTTCTAAACATTGCCACCTTGTTTTTTTGTTGTTTTTTTAGATCTGACTGCAGAACCTGAGCTGGTCTAGATTTGTCAATCACAAGGTAGCTACACTCTAAAACATTCTCTTCTTTATGATCTACTTTATTATAATTCGGCCAATAATTTACAAAATGAACACTGTGCTGTATTCAAAAAACCTGGAAACTACCAACTGAGACCATAAATTATTTGTAAAATAGTTTACAAAGGTAGGAGATCAAGGGAAAAATACTGTTATTTTCTCATAGACTCCTACACTAGCTGCAAGTATATGAGTCACCCTCTGCTGGACATTAGAGAGAATGCAAGTTTAAAGCACTTCAGAGTTGGCTTTGCTTTTCAGACTCGAAGGCTACGTCCATCTTTTTTATACAGTCCGTTACCACAAAAGGCCTGACTACGTTTAACACTTCGACTAATATGAAGCAGTAAATGCATTTCAAAAGAAACTGTAGATAGTTGTAAGTACCATAATCAGCGTGCATCAGTAGGACCAGGGGAAAAATAAAATACAGTATCAAACAAAACACAAAGAGAAAACAAATAGTAGCAAAATAAAAGTGCAGAGTGAGAATAATATCAAATACTTTAATTAGCTGCATTTTCACAATGTGACTAGTACTTTTAAAATCTGCTACCACATTGAGATATTTTGGATTTTTACTTTAACAGAGTTGATGCTCATCCATATTTTAACTTCTGGCCAGGAACAGTAGATTAGATTGCACGGACCTTGTGCATTTTAAAAGAAACAAACAGGATAACCCTTCTGTTATGTGCATAGAAAAATAATACTAAAAATAAAAAATAAAACAAAACGAAGAGAACTACAATTTAACACTTAATATTTTGCAATTTCTTCCTTGCTGCTGATTCAGAATCCACATAAGTTTCATTCATTCTCAGCTGCAGTCATATGAAGTTGCAAACACACCGCCTTTTCGAGTTTAACAATAAAACTACTTTAAGCTGATATATTTCTAGCTACCTTTGTATTGTGCTGTAATATTAAGCAGGGCCTCAAAATCTAGCTTGCGTGATGCTGTCATCTAGAAATAAACCTGCTGTAAAATGGACACCGCAATCACCCATGTGATGCTTTGCTTCATTGCTCCATGCTGATACTTCAAGGATGACACATTATCTCAGAAAAGACAATATAAGAAACAGAAGCAGGTCGGGCAGCTTTAGTGAAGAAAGGGATAGGACAATAAAGAATTAATATGACACAAAGATGCCCTAAAAATCCAGAGATTATTCTTCCTGCTATCTTTCCTGTTTTGGATAGTGTCCAAACAGTGTCAGTGTATGTAGGCTGTATTTTCATTGGTCTTAATGTCTAGAGACATCCTTCACATATGTATCTCTAATTTAACAAACCATCCACCTACAGCCACATATTCTCTTCTGAATAGTAGTAGCTTTTTTAATTAAAAAAAATCTATTTAGCTAATGATAAGCTCATAATAAAAACAAATGCCTGTTTATTTTCATCATATCATAGCCTAAGGTCTTAGAGTTTTAACTTCATTTCCTCATTTATGGGATTCAATGTGAACAACTGAAAAAACATAAAACAGACTCAAATATTCAGATTTAAACTGAGACCAATGTAATAGGGCAACAGGCAGAACTTTCAACAGGAACTTTGCACAGCAAAGTTGGTGCTAAAAGTTTCTGACTATGCAGCAGCTGCACTAAGTGTTACATTAGTGTTAACTCATAAAAACATATATGAACGAAAGCAGCGCAGAAACCAGCTCTAACTGGATGATAAATACAGAAACTAGGGTGTTAGTGTAATAAAAATGCAAACAATCCTCATCTTCCTGTGACATTAACACATCTTGGCTAATAGTCGTCGTTTCATTCCTGTTTGCAAGTGAATATTGTGATGCAGCAGCAGGAAAGTGAAGCATGAGCTATGATGACACAACGGCACATTTCTAAGTCTGGTCAGATTCTCAAACACTTGTTTTCCTTAAACTGACCAGCTGTGTCCATTTCTGGACATTTTTAGACCCCAAAACTCACTTGTTTACTTTTGATATATATTCGCTTTCTTCAGGATATTTCATTTCATACATTTGTAAACAAATCATGACATTCTGAACAAAGGTACTAATAGACTATATAGCTTTTCTCGGTCTTTGAGGTCAAGAATTTCTTTTCTTCTCCCTGTTAGCTGACTCCCCTGGTTTTCTGAACGCTTCGCACTACTTCCACACCTGAGAGCTCCACCGGTGATTCTTCATAATCTGGTCAAGTGAAATCATTTGTAGAAGAAAAACAGTGTTATGAGGAGTATTTTAGGGGTATTTTAATTTTTTGACATAAGGAAGGAGACTTGCCTGTTTTCATGACACAATAAAATATCCACAGAGAAGCAGCCACCGACATGAGCAACACAAACACGATAAGAATAATTTTGTGCTGCTCGCAAGAGTCAGCTGTGAAGGAAAAAGACAAACACATATATATAGACACATGAGTTTTAAGAACATCAGAGTATTACAAAATTATCTGCTTCATTGATCTGCAAGTTGTGTTTGGACCTGCTTAGAAAAAGGTTATTTCTAATAATACCAAATAATTCTGATAATATATTGGTAAGATCTTCCAGAAATTAATATATTGTGTAATTCAACAAGACGTCAAAAAAAGAAAAAAGAAATGAAAAATAAAATGTATGACGAGTTCAAAGAGTATTTAATGCTACTGAAAAAACATAGACATTGGAATTGTTCATATTTTTATTTAATGAGTGACTCGCCATGATTTAAATTAATTAATTTCAATGTAATTGTCAAGCTGTTGTTGATTATTAGGCATTTAGAAAAGCAGAATCTACCGCACATAAATTAAAGTCCTTCCTACCTGTTTTGACTTGTACAGTCGTGGGTTTATTTTGAAGGATCACAATCCCACCTGTAGAACTGTCAGACCGAACAATAAAAGCAGAAACTTCTATAAAGTGGTCAGTGGCTGAAGTTAGGTTGGAGATGTTGACGTTCATGAAGGCAGAGCCGTTGGTGTTGTTTTGAAGGAGCGTATGACACGTGCTGCTGCATATGGTCACATTGTAAGAGTGTGGTGTCATCTGCATAAAGGCAGAGACGTTCCAGCTGAGATTCACATGACAGGAACCCACCGAGTCCACTGTGACTGACTGTGGGGAAACTGGACCTGTGAGGATAAAAAAAAGTCAGAGGAAAATTTTACGTTTGGGTCAGGCATCATTGAGATAACTGGTTGGAGCTGGAGTGAGGGTTATCTGCTGAATCTTTTTAGACTGAGTATTACAAAAAATAACAACTGGGGTCAGAACTAGGGCACAAAAACTGATGGAGAAAACAGGTTGACTTAAAAAATATAGATCAGTTGAAGATCTTAAAATACATAGAATACTAAAACATGACCATGGGAGAAGTCAGGGTCAACTGATTGATATCATGTTCACACTAATTTATTACAAACAAACAGAGGGGGGAAGTATGAAGTGTAAATATGTGAAAGGCCATATTTATTGTACAGGTTTCCAGCTTCACTATGGACACCATCCAAAACTAAGCTTAAAGAAAGCAGCTTTGGATTCCTTCCAAAGGCAGTGTTGGATTGTTGGGTTCTCTGTTCTTTGTTTAAAATATCTGAAATGCTATGAGATGACATAGGCTGCAAGTTATTGCTATTGAAATCAATTTGAATTGCATTATCTGGCTGCAAAAAGACTCAACAACAACATTTTTCACAGCTGACACTTGTCATATTAGGACATGCACAGGTGTAACTGATAACACACTGATGCAGGCTGCACTTTGTTCAGTAAGAAAGTGTGAGAGTGAGCCAGCCTGGAAAATACTAAGATGAAGCAGCTAAACTGAATTCGGATACCATTTCAGGATGAAAACAATGTCAACCATATCAAAACGAATGGGGGATGTGATGCTGTGTGAGAAGCCCAGGTAGAACCGGTAAGACCAGATTTTACTCATTATGTCATTGTCAAAACACTTTCACTTGTTCGCCATATCGCTGTATTTTAAGTTACCGTATGTATCTGTTTCTAACCCTGAAATAACAGCATTACTTACCCTGACAGACCACCATGTGTGGTTCTTTACAGTAGCGAGCCAGCAGCTTCTTATCTTTCTTCAACATGGCCTCTAAACTTGCACAGCGGCCTTCGTAGTTTCTCCTGAACCAGTGTTGGTAGCGCAGCTCTTCCCCGTTCACCCACTTCCAGTCACTGAAGACACTCTGGCGCTGCAGACCGAGCCAGAAGCTGACTTTGTTTGCAGCTGTGGCATTGAGGAGAGTGAAGTATTGCTCCTGTGTGCTCAGGACAGCGAGGTCCACATAGTGCCTCTGACAAAACTTCCGGGCTGTGATCCAGGACATCGGTTGTTGCACCAGGAAGTAATGTGAGGGCCTCTGGCCTGATGCTAAGCCATGGCACAATACTATATCAGGGGACATAACAGAGAGGAAAATGGATGAGTTGATATCAGCTGTGTAAGGTTATTGGGCCTACTGAGTCTTTTAATTTTATCTTTAATGGTTATAATTTTAGTATATTTAGTTGTTCATAACACAAATTTTAAATTGTGTATCTAAAAAGCCTGTGCAGAGGAGTCTCTGTGTGGGAAAGGAACTTTGGGGAAAAAGTCTGACAGTCTCTAATGTAAACAAATGCTGAAATTAAGCTGAAGTTCTTTTTCTTTTAACTTGAGTTTCATTTTACCAGCAAAATGTCACTAAAGCTTTTTTAGTGACATTTCAAGAAACTAAAGTTTCTTGAGGAGATTCATAACATTTCTGGCTTCATCAGTCTGTTAGAGTGATGCCAATCTGTCAATAATTTACACAAAAGAAAACTACAGAAAAAGAGCAGAATTACAATTTAGATGCAAAACCACTACACAATATGAATACAAGGAGACGCGAAATGACCACAAACAGAGGTAAAAAGTTGTAAAAAGATGCAAGACATCCACAAATTGAGGTAAAACGACTGCAGAGAGCCACAAGACAAGTACATACAGAGGTGAAAAAGCTGCAAAGAGACATAAAAGGACTCAAACAGAGATGTAAGAGACAAGACAACCACGAAGGGAGATGAAACAAGTGCAAAGAGATGCAGAAGGACTGCAAACAGAAGCAAATATCAAACCTGAAAAGAGGAGGAAAATTATTACAGAGATACAAAATTTCTATTAGGACACACACAGTGGCCACAAAGGGACAC
Source organism: Amphiprion ocellaris (assembly GCF_022539595.1). Lineage (NCBI taxonomy): Eukaryota > Metazoa > Chordata > Actinopteri > Pomacentridae > Amphiprion > Amphiprion ocellaris. The sequence goes on from NC_072771.1 coordinate 33,268,838, forward strand.
AACATGTCCAGAGTGATGCAAAAAGACTCCAAGCAAATGCAAAACAGCTGAAAGTGCTGCAAAACAATTACATACAGATGGAAGATGACTGATAAGAGATGCAAAAAGACCACAAACACAGGTGAAACATCTACAAAAACAGTCACGACAACCATGAAAAAAGATGAAACAGCTGCAAGAAGACACAAAATAACAATAAACAGAGGCAAAGAGACAAAAGAAAACCATGAAGAGAGAGGCAACAGCTGCAAGCACACATAAGATAACCACAAACAGGGGCAGAGGGACACCAGAAAACAACACACAGGTGTGAAAAACCTGCAAAAAGACATGAAAGGACCACAAACAGAAGTTAAACAGCTGCAAAGAGACACAAGACAACTACAGACGGAGATAAAACAGCTGCAAAGAAAGGAAGACAATCACGAAAAGAGGCAGTACAAGTGCAAAGACACACAAAATGACGACATAGAAGCGAAACAGATGTAAAGAGACACAAATCAATGACAAAGAGAGATGAAACAGCCACAAGGAGACACAAAAAGACACCAAACTGAGGTGTAACAGCTGCAGAGACACAAGTAAAAACAGATGTAAAACATCTTTAAAAAAAGGCATGAGATGCTCATTCTTGCTCATATGTAGGAGGGCTTTTACAGGTATGACTCAGGGGCCTACGTCTCATATTCTGACTTGTTATTTTAGTACAGTGTGTAGATTATGGTGTGTTACTCTCTTGTTTATTTTTTCCGGTGGCAGTTTTAGACAAAGGATGCGTGAGGAACAGTGTGAAGACTTCAGTGATGAGGTTCTGTATTTTACTTTAAAGTATCTTCCAGCAGAACTGTCTTATAACAGAAAGTCCTAACTTAAAATAACATAACCGATAAAAATGAACACCTGTCAGCTGTTGTACTTGGTGTTACATTTCGTTAAATTATGAAAAATAATTGACAATTTATAGCAATCTTGACACAAGTTAGAGAAGTTTCAGTTACCCAGAACAACCAGCCGCTGCAGAACCTGCGTCTCATTGGTAAACATGCAGTAGAATCCGTGTATATTCCTGGAAGGTGATTTGTGTTTTTTCCTTCCTTTTCACCAAACAGCTGATCATGTGAAAAGCTCCAAAACTGTGCTGATTATGCAGCATGTTACTCCACTCGCCCTCTCCCTTCCTCTCGTCTGCCTACAACTCCTTCTGCTCAGGGAAGTTTATAGCATCGGCTCATTCTGTAGGCTGACGCAAGAGCTGGGAAAATGAATGGGAGTGTCCAAAGTTAACTGATTAGCTGCATCAGGAAGTTTTCATCAATACTTTGCAAGCGAAACTTTCACCTCATGTTGTTACTCTGTCAAGTCATGCACTTTTCTGCTAAATCTTTCCTTTTAATGATTCTGCTTTCCCAAAATATTTCTCCAATTTCAATTTTTTTGAACATTTGCAATCTACATGGGTGTCACTGAACTTTTGTGCTTTCTTTGAAGAACCAAAAGAACAGACTGTGGTTGAACAGGCTGTAACTGATTACAGGAAAGGAAGGAGCTGGGATTTTATCGGAGCTGCTAAAAATACCAGGGCTCCACCCTGCAGTCTATTATAAGCACTTTAGTTAATGTTAGTTTGAGTGTACTATTAGAACAAACACAGCTTTTAGAAATGTACAAAGAATAAATACATTTAAAGGCAGTGACGTGCAAAGACGTCAGTTTTTCCCTCTGTGTGCATTACCTGGATTGGATGTGAAACTGTAATTGAACAATGTGCATTTCATCAAAAGCAGAAAAGTGGGTCAGAAAAGTAAACACTGGCTTTGCAAACACATCCTGCAAATGATATCTAATCTCAGAACCTTCCTAATGCTGCTGTATTTGTCCTGTGTGGCAGTAAATGAGATATTTCAACAAGCAATGAAGTAGACCTTGATCTTGGCTCTTGAGCAGGATTTCTTGTAGAGCCAGTTTTTCTCTAGCTGTGCTATCCTGTTCATCTGATGTGCGTGTGATATCTTGTGGCTGATCTATAGAGTTGATTCTGGGCTGCAGTAAACACTCATAGACACACAGCTGATGTGGGCCTTTCAGTGTGTTTTTTTTATGTTTTGTTGCTTGAATTGTCAAGCACCATTGTCACCATTGTGACAGTGGTGTATTTTGCTTCATTTTTCATTTATTTTTGCACTTGCAGATGTGAAAAACTTACCTGCTGCCCAGGTTCACGCTCTGTGCTTTGGTGCAGCGAGGCAGAACTTGAGGCATGGCAGAGCTTTGAGCTAAATGTGCTAGTGATGATGTGCATTTATAATGTTTGCAACATATTTCATCTTCGTCTGAAGTGTTGCTGAGTAGTCTTCTGCAGACATCTGTGGCGAGGAGGTCACACTGCAGCAGCATCTCTCCATCTCTGTATCTGTGAACTTGTTACCCACCAGAGATACCACATTAGGAAGGTCTTGCTTTTGTTTTTGTCTTCAGAAGGAAGCCTTCACCACAGTACTTTTGCACAAAGTGTTCTGGTCTGGCTACATATTTGCAATGAGAATTCTTCTGCACAGAACTCTTTGCCAAGCAGACTTTACTCTGCCTTCTGTTGATGCCTAAGGTGCTGTAGCTTCCAAAATAAACCACAACAGATTCATTTTATTTATTTTCTACATTAGAAAAAAATGGAGTAGGGGTAGTTTGAGCTGGCCTCACCGGGAGAAGCAACACACATCATAATTGCTTTTAGACTTTACTCTGCTTTCTAGTCATGTGTAGCTTTTATTTAAGTGTTGTAACTTCCAAAATAAACCACAGCAAATTCACTTATCGCCAAATATCAAGCAAAAAGCTAAATAGAAAAGGAGAAAGCACACAATTAAACAAGGATAAAATAAGATTCCCACATTTTAATTCAGTTGGTAAAAGTGTTGGTTTGTGTTGAAATGCTGTTTTCCATTAGGTTACTTTGCAAAAATGTATTTTCAGATGTTAACATAATGCAAGTGCGACATCGATATTTTTCAAATGTTGCTTGAATCACTTATATAAAACATATTTGTGATGATGTGACAAGATTATAAATGACCGATGCTGAGACATTTTTTATGACTAAAGTGCGATTTGGCTGAAGAAGACACTATCACTATTGAAACCTGCACAATATTCAGTAAAACTGTGTGTAAGTGTTAAATAATGCATTGTTTCTGTTATATCTTTATAAATTTAAATATCTTGTCAGACATGAAGCCTGACAGCTGATGTGGACTGATGATAAGACAGCTTGATATTGTGGTTAGTTAAGTGAAGTGTGGAGGGCAGGAAGTGAGCAGTTTCTTACAAAGAAAGAAAGAAAGAAAGAAAGAAGAAAGCGAGCAATATTTAATCAATATGTATGTGGATAGAGATTTCACACAGGTCGGACCAGACGCCAACAACATTCAGCAGTCATGTTAATAACTACAGATCCCAGCTGTGAAAGCGCTGATCTGCTCCAGCGGAGAAGATCTGAGTGTTGTCAGGGTTTACGGCCAAGTGCAGGACTCGATGAGAATGACCTGAATAAAAAACAGCAACGTTATTACACGTTGTCTTTTATTACCACCACTGCTGTAGAGTAACAAGTACTAACAGTTAGTGCTAGTGGTGGGATCACACATACAAAAAAAACATAAAATAGACTCCAACTGTCAAATACATTTCACACAAGTACCTCATTTGAATAAAAATAATGTATAAAAATAGCTAATAAAGAAAAAAGTTTCCAAGATTATAAGATTTATTAATATTTTTAAGACCATTTGCTGATTGATGAATTTTTTTTTGTGCTACCACGAGAAAATGGAGACAGAACAACTGCCAAGAAAACTTCGACAAGAGTGGACACAATCAATGGGGCTGTAAAAGTTCTTGTGAGAAAAAGTAATGAAGTCTCAGAGTGACCTACTTCTTAAAACCTTTCGGAAAACTTGAAGATAGCTTCTCAAATCAACCACAACCACAGCTCTCGCAAAGACAGAAATTGTCTCCACTCAGTGGTTAGAATTTAGAGTTAGATCGCCCCTCTACCCCTCAAAAAGAAGAAGAAAATCCACAGTAAACTGCCAAGATCAATGCTATGTCTTTTTATTTGTTTTCTTTATGTGCTATTGATCTGGCAAGGGGAAATTCTGTTTTTGTATTTAACGGGAAGTTGGGGTCAGAGGGCCAGCCACACTAAAGCAGCCCTCCAATCAGTAGCTTAAATCAGGATAAAAACCAACCAGGTAAGCAGTTTGAGTTAAAGAATACCACAGCAGACTGCTGAACATTTGAAGTTTTCTAGTTCCTTCTGTCAAGTCTTTCTTTTGTCGTCATGAAGTCACAATACTACAAGGATTTTTTCAAATGCAGCTGGTTTGAATGTGTTTAATAGTTTCACATTCAGCAGAAGTTCAGGACATAAATGAGACAAAATGTCAGACGCTGCAATGTCTTTATTACTCAGCATGTGTAATGATGCGCTGCATTTATTCCTACGTGGGTGTTGTAAAGTGTTAAACAGAAATCGATGAGGGCTGCAGTGATAGTACATTATTTTGGGTTTCTAACCTGTTAGCTGGTTGATCGGGCTGATGGAGGGAAACTCCCACCTCCAGCAGGCGACTTGGTGATGAGGGAGGCCGTGACTTGTGATCAGATATCGCTTCTTTTCAGCCCATCGAAGGGAACAGATCTGCAAATGAAGTCATGAGAAGTTAACTATGGAGCCTTTATACACAGTAAAAGCATCTATACTTTAAGTCTGAAGAACCTGTGAATTTGTGCTGATCGACGTCAAACAAGAGCTTGAAAGTGTGTCCCAGATTCTCAGCTCTCCATCTTTCCATCCTCCTCCTGTAGCGATCACCTGTCTCTGCCATGGACACCATCCCATCGCCTAACACACAAAACGCACAAAATGCAAGATCAGCTAGTGGTATGTTTTAAGCTTCTGTATAACGACAGCTAATATCTGAAGCGTAGCAATCAGCAGCATGCTAGTGAAGTCTGCACAGCTTGAGATTAGTCATCATCACGTTGTACAACCGAGTGTGCAGCTGTTTGCAACATGTGTCATGGTTGTGCCACCAAAACTGTGAACCATGAGAAATGATGCAGGTGTACTCCAGTGAAGAAAGTGACACAGATCAGTCAAAAGATGCACCACCAAGTCATGTTTTTAGAGGTGAGGCTGCACAGATGGTAGTATCGGTTGGTTGGTGCGTCCAGCATTCACAGTTGAAATATCTTAATAAATATTGTGCAGATTGCAGCGATATTTGGTGCAGATATTCATCTTCCCATCAGGACGTCCTGTAAGAAGTTTGGGTGACATATTTTTTATCAAATACGAGCATAACTAATGACATGAAATGTGAGCATGAAAACATGTTTATGAGAGAGACTGTGGCAAAGGTAGTGTCTTTATGTTAAATAGTAGAATTATTGCTGTCATTGTAGTCATGTTAGCATTTTTGCTCAAAGTACAACAGAAAATGTTGAAATATATTTAATGTGGCTTTTTTCAAACAGAAAGATTTATTTAATTTCATGTGAAAACAGACCACTAGAATGTGACATTAATTATGAATACAAGGCATTTTTTACATTTTTATCTCAAGTCAAGTACACTGACCTTAACAGCGCTGGGCTGTTTCATTGTAGCGATTGGCTGACGTGACCTTTTGACACCTGTGATGTCACCATCCCAGATATGCAGGTGACCCTCCGTGGAGCCGCTGGCCAACCAGTTGTCCTCCGGTGACCACTGCAGGCTGCAGATCGCCTCCTTCTGGACGGCTACGCCCACTAGAGGTGTAGAGGCCCGAGGGTCGAGGTGATGGATGTGTCCCAGAACAGAGCCGCTGTTCTTCCAGCAAAAATACTTCATTTAATAGACAGTTTACGCTCACTGAACACTTTATTAGGTACGTACTGCTAGTAAAAATTGGACCTCCTTTTTCCTTCAGAACTGCTTTAATTCTTTGTGGCATACTTTCAACAAGGTGTTGGAAACATTCCTCAAAGATTCTGGTCCATATTGACATGATAGCATCACGCGGTTGCTGTAGATTTGTCGCCTTCACATCCATGATATGAATCTCCCATTACACCACATCCCAAAGCTCTATTGGATTGGGATCTGGTGACTGTGGAGGCCTTTGGAGTACAGTGAACTCATTGTCATTTTCAAGAAACCAGTTTGAGATGATCTGAGCTTTGTGACATGGTGCACTATACTGCTGGAAGTAGCCATCAGAAGGTGGTACACTGTGGTCATAAAGGGATGGACATGGTTAGCAACAATACTCAGGTAGACTGTGACGTTTAAACCCTGCTCAGCTGCTACTAAGAGGCCCAAAGTGCGCCAAGAAAATATCCCTCACACCTTTACGTCGTTGATACAAAGCAGGATGGATCCATGATTTCTGAATGTCACAGCTGAAATCAAGACTCATCAGACCAGCACCAACCACCATGCCACGTTCAAGTCACGTAAAACCCCTTTCTTCCCCATTCTGATGCTCACTTTGAACTTCAGCAAGTTGTCTTGACCGTATCTACATTCCTTTTTCTACATTCATTTTTTTTTTTAACATATATAATTTTAATACTAGCAGTATTTCCTCACATATACTCTTTTAAGTATCCCTGCCTCCTGATATTCTTGGGTCTATTATCCAACCAGTCCAGTCTGACATTTCGAATTTAAAATGCACGTCCGGACAGCTATATACACATTTCCCTCACAAATATGTTATTTTTATTTATTTATTTTTATTAATCTGATTTATTATAGACTCTTTAAACAAAAAAAAGATGGCTGGCTTGTGCAGTTATGGATCCACATGTGGGATGATCCTGTGTTGTACTTTACAATGGGTTCAGTGTATTACCAGGATGACAATTATTAATAGTTGCCCAAATAAAACAGTTTAAAGACAGTTTAAAAACTTCTAAACAGTTTTATTTTTAGACTGGAATTGTGTTATTCTGGCTTTGATGAAGGTTATAAAGCTGAAAATCATACTGAGCCTTTTTCAAATAATGAATTTTCTGTTTTTAAAAAAAAACAAAAAAAAACAAACTGTACCTGCTAAGTAACTGCTGCTTCCAGGAAAGGCCTGCGACCACAGACAGGTGCGACAGCAGACATCTCATGCTCTGCTTCTGTTCAACATCCCACAGCTAAGAAGTCAAAGAGAGACACCACAAACCGTCATCCTGCTGATTCAGCCGATTGCTGCCCTTCCCCCTTCACAGACCCCAGACCACAGTTTGTGTGAATCAGTTTCCAACCAAATGCGTTCATTTACTTGAAGCTCCGGAGAACGTACCTGTATCTGCCCTCGTCTGGTCCCGATGCAGAGAGTTCTGCCGTCTCTGCTCCAGCACAGAGATGAGATGGACTGACGGTGGGTATGTCCTAGTTGTGGATCCAAATGTCCCACCAGGGCACGAGTTTCTGAATTCCAAATGTAAACGGAGGAGGCCAGAGCTAATGCAACCAAACCATCACAACTACAGTCGAGGAGATTAGTGTCTGAAAGGAAAGAGATGGGAAAAAAAAGACTACAGAGGCTTTACTATGAACAGAATAACTCTTAACTGTTAGCTTTTTATTAGCTAAGTTTTTAATATGGGTGTATTTGCAAGTCAGAAGCTATATTTTGCTGTGTCCTTAGTAGATTCTTCTTTTAACTACAGGGTCATTTCACCCCATGATAGTTAGAAAGACTGATAACAAGACATTCTAGTCATTTCTTCATAGCTTATATGGCTGTAAACATGATTTTGAAAACTGAAATCACCCCAACACACCCCATACTCATTGTTTTTGTAAACCAGGGCACAGAAAAGACTCTTCTAGTTTTCATATTTCTTGTATTTGGGTCAAATGCGTACGCACTTTGCTCTAAATGGCACTTAAAAGCCTCCGCCATAGTGTCAAAAATGAGATTCTGGGGAATAAATTCCTATTTTTTAATGCTGTTGTTATCTGAAGGTAGTCATTTTGGAAAACCTGAGTTTAGCAATACTGGAATAGGCTCATAAATTGCTTAATGTACATATTCCAGTGTAAAATCCCTGTTGCTATTACCAACAAATGAACAAAATCAGTGTCTTCATTAGTAGCTGGGTAAAATCGCGTCTGTTTTTATACTGCACTGAGAAAGTCATTCAATCCCATATTCAGCTAAACTAAAGTCTGATATATGTTGTCCAGCAACTACTAGCAAGGCTGGTATGAGCCATCTTAGCCATAAATCACTCATAAGTCACTTCTCACACACCAGTTCTGCTGCTATGTATTCATCCATCGTTTAAAATAGTCCCTCAACAGTTACACATTTTTTCTGCTGTCTGAATAACCTCTGCTTAAAAATGACAGTGCCAAGCTGTTACAGGAAATTATTAAGACTTTAAGAATGTCTTGAGAATGGACTTGTTGACTCATCGTTCAAGGTTATTATCTTCAGTAGGAACAAATAAGCTCAGTGTTAAGTGTCACACACAGCGTAGGCAGTACTGAAAGGTCACCAGTGTTACTTTTTAATGGGATGTGTTAAAAATATGAAAAGCATTTAATATCACCAGCTTCATCCTCTGAACTCAGAAACAGAAAAAAAAACGACTGCTTTTTCCACATGTATTTGTAAATATATTACAGTATGTATTTTTTCTTACAGTAATCATTCAGCAGCGATGGCGCCCCCAACTTCATCACTGACTTTCCCTGCAGAGTCACAGGGGCTTCGTTCAAGATGTCAAATGGCTGCAAATCATGTCTTCTGTCATCAGAACCTGCAAAGGCAAAAAAACAAAAAAAACAAAAAGACAGTGGTGTAAAGCACATATGCACCTTGGATCTGCTGTTGTTGTTAAATGAAGCCAGTGCTTGTGACAAGTTTAAAAGAAAACCAAACATTAATATAGAATTGCAGCAAACATCCACATCACACCACTTTAAACACTTGTTGCAGATCTTATTTAAACTATCTGCTGCACTGAAGCAAGGACATACACAAGCTGAAGTGCTCATGTAAGGTTAAATAAAGCTGAAAAGGTGTGTTTTCCCAATATGTTAAAGCTGTGTGTCTAAAAGTGTCTGAGGAGAGTTGTCCTTCAATGTCTGGATTAAGGATTTACATCAAATTATTGTATCTTGTTCTCATGATGTCATGTTTTTGTTCTAAATATATCCAGCCCTCCATAAACACCACACAAGACAAGGCGGATGTGTGACTATCTTGTAAGAGATCATGTAAAAAGACAATTGTATCAGCAACTGTGGACATAAACACACACTTTAACAATGGCTTGACATCATGCAGCATCACTCCACTGATTGACATTCAGATTATCGAGTCATTCATGCTGTACCAGCCTGCTGTGATATTCTGCGTTCTTTTCCTGCAGCTGTCCACACCCATTCCTGCAAAAGAGGAAATAATACTGTTTAGATGAATGGGGCAGATATTCATTTTTCTTCTAACAATGAGAATTAATCAAAACTTTGCAGGTTTTCTGACCAAATTGGACCACGTTTTATGTATTTTGTGGCATAATGGCACTTAAAATCGTAGTTTTATCCCACATTTATTTTAGTGTCAGTGCAAACTAGGTAATGTTCTTGATCTTAAATGATTTTACAGCTTTTCTGATTTCATTTCAAGTAATCTTGGTAAACTGAATGCTTTTCTCTGATATTTTCACCGAAGTTAAAAAAAAAAAAAAAATTCTCATTTCATCTGATTTAATATTTTTTCCTTCTCACTGGAGGGATTCTAACACCCCCTTAAATTTTCCCATCTCTCTACACGGCTTTCATTTTTGTTTTTCTTGTAAGCTGGTGACACAGCAGAAAACAACACAAAAACCCCAATGAAACTACAGTGATACAAGTCCCTGAAACAAACCTGTTCAGTGGCATTTATTACGGCAGGCAGTCTGCTGGCAGCGACACAGCGTGTTGTGTTCGATGGTTTAAAAGCCTCACAGTGGGACACACCTTGAACCAGTGCTGCCTCTGATGAAGCAAAACAGTATCACAGGAAACTTCATCACAACAGTACTGGGATAAATACACTGTTCATGTATGGTGAAACATCTGGATGTAGTAAGGATGATTACATTAAAAAAATGGATGCAAATATAATCAGACATAAATAACTCTTACATTATGACTGATATTGATTTGTGGTCCAATGCTGATGCTTCTACAGGAGATTAATCGAATTCTGGTGATCAGTCTAAGTTTATTTTTTATTATATGTTTTTGACAATCAGCCCTGAAATATAGCAATGCAAAAGTTGGAACTAAACCTGGAAACTGGAGGTGACGCAATGTACTGACACATAAACTACCTGAACCTTTAACTAAGCTGAACAAGTAATAATAATCATACAATACAATAACATATGCACTGTGTAATAAGTCATTATTGGGCCTTATATGACACGAGTTAAGTGTTCCTTTATCCACTTAAAAAGATCATGTACAGAAGGTAAAGATGCTTTAATATTTCTAGAGGTGATAAAAACAGGAAAACCAACAGCTGCTGCAAGCAGTTTGTGTCATTATTCAGTAAAACAGCAGGAAAGGACAACAAAAGAAATCCTAAATTACAAGATTTTTACTCCTTACTGGTAAAATAAATCATTTAAAAGCTGAGTTTGGGTCACTTCTTGCTTTACTGGTCCCACTTCAGACAAGGTAACTATTTCTCACAATCAGGGTGTTCTACATTCCTCTGTGATGAGTTTGTTTTATACCTTGAGGGCTTCCCTGAAGGACTGTCTGTGCTGATTCATGGTCCTTTGGTGGAGAATCCAGCTGCAGCTGCTGACAGACTGGATCAAACTCGAAGCTTTGCTGCCGCCAAGTGGCCACTGGTGTACTGGCAGCCGGACCCTCTCTGCTGTTCCTTTGGATCCGCCTCCTGAAGCGCTTGTATGTCAGTTGATGGGCATCCAGTTGTTCCTGAGAAGACATGATAATGACAATAATGATATTAATAATGAGAATACTTTTAAAATTGTGTTATTATGCAAATAATTGGCACAAATTTCAGTTGAGACTTCCAAACCAGCCTTTCAAAGGAACCCATCCAGAGGGCTGATATTATATCTGCACCATGTTTTATCAAATATTGTCCTGTACTACCCAGTTCACAAAAAAATGTCTGTTGTTATGTATTTGTGTGTTTGAGCATGCTTTCTCAATAAGCAAAAGTAATTACACTTTTTGTGATAACTTCCTAAGTGACTATTTATTGTTTCCAAAGCAGCAGATAAGATGAGGCAGTTGTCACTAAGATGCTGGTGGTGGCGGCTATGAAGGTCTCTGGGCCATTTGAGTTTATTTAATGGTTGCTAAGATTGTTCCTAAGTGGTTGCTATGTTGTTTTGCGTGGTTGCTGTCTGGTTGCTAAGTGGTTGCTATGACATTCAGGCTGGTTGCAACCAGAGATGTTATGCAGGAGAAACTTAAAGAATCCTGAGCAGAAATCTATGACAGGATCCATAGAAGCAAAGATGGAGGCTGTATGACTCATGTCCAACCCCTCCCACTATCGACAGTGGTAAGTGCACGTCTGCCAGTATGTGGGTCCACTATAGGGTCTAAATAACAGAAATTTCATCACCTTTCCAAGTCCACGAGAGTCCACTTATACCCCAAAATGTATGGTTACAAGGACAGTCTGCACAGATACTACACTACAAAGGTAGTTTGCATGCAGGGACAACATAGTCAACATGGAAAAACTGCATTGTTATGGAATAGAAAAGCAGTATAACGACCACTACATGAGTTTAGTGTCTCCTGCTGTCTGTGTGCATCTGCAGAAAGGATAACCGAGGCCTAAAAACACAAAGCCAATCATCTGCTTTGTCACAGACGAAACAGGAAAAGCTACCAGCCAAACATGTTGTTGCAAGTGTGGCGTCAGGAAATGCTTTTAAAACCTTATTTTGGGCAAAGTCACCAAACATCTAGAGCAGTTCAGATCAGATTTGAGTAGTGATTTGAGACGTGCTGATTTATACAGTTATGGTTCCTATTCTTCCAGATGGTGACCTGCTCTGTTTAGCCTGAAAGAACTGCCTGGGCGTCACCAAGATGGCGGACGACTGAAGAGACTTGCCTATAAGGACTTTGTTGAAGCTGGCTGACTACTTAGTGTTATACTCATCTTTTTTCCCCTCATTGCTCTGAATTTAGGAATAACTGCATGAGATTAGGAAGAATACATTTTTGCAATTGAAAATGCTAGAATAAATATCTGGATAGACATAACCATGGGAATTTACAGGATGGAAAGAATAACCTTTCTAGTAAACCTGAAGATGGAGTCCTTTGTGCAACACTGGGAGGGATGGATGAGATATGTGATGACTTTGAGACTTGATTTTGATGGGATGACTGCATGAATATAGACTCAAAATCTTTTAACTGAAGGAAATGTTTTTGTGTTTTATTTATCGATTTATTTATTGATTCTTTACTTTGAAATCCTATATGCCAAGGCAATAATAAGCTGCTGTAAATGTTGTTGTTGCTTTTTACATCTACTCTCTGGATGTATATACTTTGTGTATATCTGTCTAATTTTTTGAGTGTTGTAAAAATTTAACTTCTCTCAATAAAAAGAGAATTAAAAATAAACAAACAGGAAAATATCAAAAAGAAAGAAAGAAAGAAAATGGTAGAATAATTTACATTCATCAGATGCATTCAAAATGTCTTTAATATATGTTAAATAACTATAACTGAATGATCTTACATGCAACCTTTTTACACTCGCTATTTCTTTTTTCTATTCTTACAATATATTTTTGTTCTTTAGTTTATTTGTTTGAGTTTCTTTGCAGATTCATCTTCATTTTGCACTGTTAGAGTTTTATCTTATATTTTTCTTAATCTTTATTTTATTTTTTATGAGCACTGTAGTGTATATACACATGTACATATATATTTTTGTATTTTTTTTCTTACCTACCTCAGGTTTTGTATGTTTTGTGATATGGAAATTGCTGATGCAACACTGCAACATCTGCTTCATTGAACATGTTATTGATTCCCTTTTTGTATCAATATTTATTGGAAAATGCTATTTTAGATGGGAATGACTGTAACAGTATTCTTAAATTGTTGCTCAAGCTGTTTGTATGACCCACATGTCGTCCTGCAGTTCAAAATTGACCCGTTTTAAAGTTTGAAAATTGGAGGGGGGGGATATACACATATATAATATAATCAACCAAAATCCAGCGAATTTCACTGGATTTTGGTTGATTTTTTTTTGTGAATGTTCTTAAAGAAAATCTTAGAAGTTTTACTGATATATATGTAATCACTTTAGATATTTTTAGGATTTTTTTGAAGAGTTTTACTCATTATTTGAAAATATTTACAAGAATTTTCTTGCCAAATTTGAGGGATTTTTTTTTTTTTTTGAAATAAAACTTTTAATGGAAACTTTTAAGTAATTATTGGAATTTTCTTCCTGAAGGTTTTGCAAATTGTCAGAAATTTGGGGAATTTTTTGCTGAGTTTTTGGATTTTTTTCAGGCAAAGCAACAATATTTTTTTGAGTGCCCATAAGTGAAGACAACAGGAGGGTTAATCTAAATCTTTCACCGAGAAATATGATTAAATTGTGTGCAGCTTTTATTTTGGCTTCTTTATTTTGAAGGCCCCTGCAGGTCGCTTTACGCACAGACGGTGTGCGCCTTTACGCAGCTCCTCCTCTGGTCCTCCCCGGGACTCTGGGCAGGAGTCCCCGTTCAGTTCTTCCCCCTCCAAGATGGAGGCGTTAGGGGGCTACCCTGCCAAGTCCTCCAACCCCAAAGCAAAGAAACTGACGGTGCTGTTGAGCATGACGGTCGGTGTGGGCTGTTTGTTCCTCCTGCAGACGCAGCTGGTGAAACCCAGAAAACCGAAGGATTTTTACTCTTTCGAGGTGAAAGACGCGAAGGGGAGGACGGTTTCCCTGGAGAAGTACCGAGGAAAAGTATGTCCACATCATCAGCTGTCGTTTCAGTTTGGCAAGAAATCGGTTCAAACTTTCTCCCACTCAGATCCAGTCAGTAAGATAGCAGGTTTTACTGCTTCATGCGCATTTCTGGGAGTGTTTTCAAGTAACTGCACACTGATTTCTCTCCTGTTCAGGCGTCCTTGGTTGTAAACGTGGCGAGTTATTGCGAGCACACGGAGGCGAACTACAGGTTCCTGCAGGAGCTCCACCGGGAACTGGGCACCTCTCACTTCAACGTCCTGGCCTTCCCCTGTGGACAGTTCGGGGAGACGGAGACCAGAACCAGCAGGGACATCGAGGCCTTCGCCAAGTCCACCTACGGAGTTACTTTCCCCTTCTTCAGCAGGATCAAAATAATGGGATCAGAGGCTGAGCCTGCCTTCAAGTTCCTCACAGGTTTGGCAGAAATACACATTTTATCAAATAACACAACTGCACAAAGACTATAAGAAAATGTAGGAACTCATAGATATTTATTTCTCTTGTAAATGCAAGTTTCTGGTGTATTTCTGGATACATTTGAGCAGCTGTCTGACAGAAAATAGCCTGCATTTTGGCTCAACTTTGACCAAACCTCAAGTAATTCTGAGAAGTGATAAACTTGTTCTCACCTACAGTCAGAAATTTTAAGCTAATAATGGTCTGAAGTAAGAAAGGCGAGCAGGTTGTTACATTTCTGAAACTACAACAAGCAAATGTTTAGTTTTTGTTTAACTAGACAAGTGAACATACAGTCTGTTTTAGTCACTCCTGTCTTCTAGAGGCAGCTGTCATGACTTGAACCAAAACCAGAGTGACAAACCGGGCAGAATTTTAGCTACCTATAGAGACCAAAAACTCTGTCACTGTATTGTGCAGCTGAACACAAAGTTTTAAAGCACTTTCAGACACTCTGAGGTCATTTAGAATATGTTTATGATCTTACACCTGAAAGAACAAGTCTGAGGTGACTGGAATATAAAATATAGTTTTACTTTCTACGCATTTCTTTGATTTAAGCCTTGAAGAGCTTGTTGGTGTGAAATATCAATTTAGTCTCATGGCTCTCCATATTTTTGACTTTTTTTCTGCTGCTTTGTCTCAGCAGTCGTGAGAAACTAATATTCTGCAGTATGTGAATGTTGTGTTGATGCGATGAGAGTATATTGCCATCCCAGTTTCTGTTCTAGACTAAAGCAGACATGAATATTTAGTTATTTTATACTTTATTCAGCAGGATTTTATCTCTATATTTAAGTCCTAATGAAGAGCAGTAAAAAGGGCGATTGCTAATTGTTGTTCTTGTCTCAATTATTTGCCCTACAATTTAGATTTGATGGTATTTAGTGTTTCACAGCTTCTTAAAATTCTAATTAGTCCATAAAACACAAGTGTGGGGCTGTAGTGTGTACATAAGTTGATTTATGATGAGTATTAGAAATGTAAACATGTACAATTTAAGCTATAGCATTTGGGATTTGGAATCCCTGCAATATAATGGACCAGTATTTTAGAGTCACTGTTTTAGTTCAGTCTTAATCATTTATATTCCATTCTTGGGATAATTTAAGGTATCTTTTGTTGTCTATATGATGCAGTATTACATTATTGTTTTGTTTTTATCCATTTTATAGCTTAAATGTAGCACTTTGAGATTTTGCCTAAATGAAAAGTGTATTACAAATAAAATGTATTATTATTAGTAGTAGTAGTATTTTGTATGACTGGAGGAAAATTTCATTCATTATTTAAATTGTTTGCATTGTCTGTTTGTACTTATTGTTTCTATCTTGGTCAAAAAACTTTTAAAAAACAGATTTTTAGGGTTTTTTCAATTGAAAAAATAAAGATTAGATAAATAAATCTACACTACACTATTATTAACTGTTCTGTAATGTGCTACTTTTTTCAGATTCTGTGCAGAAAACCCCAAAGTGGAACTTCTGGAAGTTTCTGGTGAGTCCAGAAGGGAAAGTGATCCGGTTCTGGCGAACAGACGAGCCCATGGAAAGCGTCCGACAAGAGGCCACAGCGCTGGTGCGAGAAATCATCCTGAAGAAACGGGTGGAGCTATGATGGCGCCTAGCGACGGATGCGGGACACGTTTTGTCCGTGTCGGTGACTGAACTGTTTCCAGTGAGTGCAGTTTGAGACGTCTCCCTGCAGAAACATGCAGGATGAGAAGATCCACTAGTGTCAGTCGCAAAGGCAATGATAGTCATGCAAGGGCAGGCTGGGGTGTTTGTGTCCATTAATGTGTGTGTGATGGCACCATCCTGTGGGGAATGACAACAGTCGGGATGAACATTCCTAATAATGACCACTGCTGCAGCTGAAGGATTGTTTAGTCTTTGACATGTTGGATTTTTTACAAATGTTCAGTGTGCCTTATTTTGTACTTTATACCATCTCTTTCTAATGTTTACATTCAAACCTGTTTCTTAAGATGAAGCATTTTAGCCCATTTTGAGACCATCAAATTGTTTAACATTCATGCAACAATAAAATGATTTCATTTTGATTTGATTTCAGGATCTTTTGCTGCAGGTTTCTTATGTTTTAGGTGCAAAAATACCCAATTAACCGACGTTTTATCTACATTTTAGGTGCAGACTCAGAAAATTGACACCAGCTTCACTGAGATATGCATTGCTGCTGATATTCTGCCTGTTATTGTTGATTTTTCTGTCCGACATCATTGATAACACACTTGTTTCTGTGTCTTTGCCATCGGGCACTTGGTAGTCTAAATATTTCAGATGCTACTGTTGACTGATAATAGTGATTGCAGACATCGTCCCTGCTGGTGTGGATCAAATGGACAGTCGAAGGGCAGCAGCAGGTAAGCTGGCACATGAAGAACCAACCAGCTAACAAGACACTGCCTTCCAGCCACCCACAGTAAGGAGCTGAAAAATCATTGTCACTTGGGTAATATCTGGGGACCTAGCATTGTTAGTGGTATAGGCTCCAACACTGATAGCTGGACAGGCTCTTCTTCAAAATAAACCTCATTCTCACCTCTGCAAACTTGCTACATAGTTGAAAATGATGTTTATTTTTGCATCCGGGTGCTTGTTTCTCTTAATGTGACTGAGAATGAGTGAGTGCGATGAAATGTAGCTGTTCAGGTCGCAGAGCAGTGTGAGCTGGCTGCAGAAACGTCAGCTAACATTACACTGCCTCCCAACCAGCCACAACTCAGACGCCCTCTGGAAATGCAAACGCACGGATCTGACTCGACTGAAGTGATGATAATGAACACGTTTCTGATACATTCGAACAGCCAAACCAAACCTAAAGGGAGTCTGTGCAACAGTATTCTCATCTACAGCCAAAAATATTCCACTAGTAATGAAATGAGAAAAGTGAGCAAGATGATTCACTTTTGTCGTAGTAACAAGCAAATGTTTTGCTCTTTCTGTGTCACAACTTGGAGGCCTTCTGTAGATGCAGATGCATGGATCTGACTGCTGAAGTGATAATAAAGAAGTTTCTGATGTATTTGAGCAGCTGTCTGCTGGAAAGTAACCTTAACATTCACTAAAACTCAAGTATTACTGTGCAACAAGAAACTCACCTACAGCCATTCAAATAATGATATGAAAAGAGAAATGCAAGCAGGTTGATGCATTTCTGAAGCCGTAACAAGTAAATGTCTTGGTATTTCTCTGAGCTACATCCCAGAGGCCCTCTGGAAATGCAAATGCATGGATCTGACTCTGCTGAATTAATAATAATGAAGATGTTTCTGACATTTTTGTAGATATGTTTGAGCATCTGTCTACCAGAAGGTAACTTCAACTTTCACCGAATCTCAAGTGATTCTGTGCATCAATAAACTCTTAAATTTAACCCAGTTCCACTAAAAGTGATAAAAGCAAGCAAATGGTTGCATTTCTGAAGCCATAACAAGCAAATGCTCTCCAAGTCAGGCACTCTGTAGATGCAAATTGATGCATTAGACTGTGTTAATCTGATGAGCCAGATATACACCGATCAGCCGCAACATTATGACCACTGACATGTGAAGTGAATAATATCAATCATCTTATTATAATGAAACGTCCTGCTGGGAAACCTTGAGTCCTGACAGTCATGTGGATGTTTGACATGTCCCACCCACCTAAACATCGCAGGTCAAGCAACCCCCTTAATCCCCATGGCAACAGCAGTCCTTGATACCAGTTGTCACCCTCAGCAGGAGAATGAACCCCGACACACCACAAAAACTGCTCAGAACTGGCCCGAGGAACACAACAGAGCTCAAGTGTTCACCTGGGTTCTACACTCCCCTGATGTAACTCTTGCTGAGCATCCATGATGTCAGGATCAGCCTGATCTAGGTAGATCCCACCCTGCAACCCGCAGGATCCACAGGATTCACTGCCACCATCCCCAGAGGTCCAGTGTCCATGCCCCACTGGGTCAGAGAGGTTTTAGCAGCACAAAGGAGACCAACACAATACTAGGCAGGTGGTCATAATGTTGTGCCTGATCAGTGTATATCACTATGCAAAATGTGGAATGTAATTTTCTTTCATTCACAGTTTTCCCTCCTTCTGGCTTTACATTTTCAGGCAAATGAAAGGGGTTATGTGGCAGCAGCTGAGGTCAGTTTGTGGCAGCAGTGAGGAGTGTAGCTGGCAGCTGTCGATCAGATAACACACAGCCTGCAGCAGGACACTGCCACACCACCACCACCAGCTCAGACACACAATGCACCGTTAACCTGAACATTTTCACTGTCTTAATGCAGGTTTGCTGTCTTACCTCTGAGGGACGGTGCCTCCTCTTTCCTATGAAATCTGTCAGCATCCTCCTGATCATGGAAACAAACACACATCATGTGAAACCACTTCCTCCTGTAGTTTCAACGAGTTAATCAGCAAATTGAGGAATAATTTATGGTATTTTATTATCCTATACCACCAAAAAAAGCTAATGTATTTGCTCTAAGTTGTAGTTAGAGTTGGTTAGAGAGGAACAATCCTGTGTTTGGAGTTGGAAGTGGTTGCCTGGATGCAGCAGCAGCAACAGCAACAGGTCAACTAAACACCATTTATTGGCTCTTTAACATTATTTTCATCATCTACTCACCAGTTTGTGTGGATTTCCAGTCTTTAATTTCGTCTCCATCGCCTATTACTTCAGTAAAACCTCATTTTCCTCTCCTCCCAGCCTGTCTGAGGGCTCTGGCCCGTCCATGCCTGCTGCACCTGTTGTCTCCTGTGCTGTCGGGGCTCCTCCACCTAAATACGGTCTCCAGGCGGACAGAGAAGCGGGAAGCTCCGTCCTCTGGCCTGCTATTGGCGGTTAGGTGCGTTTTTTTTCTTTCTGTATTTAATTAAGGAGACTGTTCTTCTGTTTAGGGATTCCCTCCGCGTCCTGGTTTCTACTGGAAACAAATAAGCTTGACAGAGTAAATTAAAAAAAAAAGAGCAGCGCGGTGATGTTTTAAAGGAGGCGGCAGTTTATCGGTTAATGAGCTGATCCAGACAAGGACAACCTGCTAGACTTTGATTTCTGCAGGATGCTGACGGTTTGCACAGTTTATTAGAGGTTATTAGAGATTCAGCGTCAAGTCTGACTGCAGAAAATAAAGGTTAATATGAGAAATGGTGCCAACGTTCCCAGTAGGAATAACACGAGGATAGCTTCGGCAGTGTGCAATGATCAGATCCGTGAAATTAAAATGAATGTTACGCGAATGTTTTGGAAATAATAATAAGTGGCATAAGTTTGGTGGTGTTTAGTATTATTTGATGTTATTGTGTAGCTGTTAATATTTCATTCCAGCAACTTTGCACTGTGATAAATTACTGGTAAAAAAAATACACGAAAATTCTAACAATAGTTTTGCTGTTTTTCCAAAATACCGTAAAATGATAAAATCTGATGCCTTTTTTCTCTTTTACATTAAGTTAAACGATTTCTTCTTAGTTTCTAAATATATATTGAATAGACTACGATTTGTCTGATTACACAAAAATGTGTAAATATTTGACCTATTTTGGATCTAAAGTTAAATTTAATAAGAATATAGTTCATGTTGGTTTTGAGTAATTTTTTAAAACTTATCAAACTTAATTTAATTAAAGTTATATTAACTCAGAGGCTAGACTTCTGTAAATTAAGTTAAACATGAGTTAGCATTCGGAGTTAAATTAAGTTTAATATTATTTATTTATTTTTTGTTAGATGTGTGATGAATATAGTTAGAATTAAGTACAAATATTCAAATATTTTCAGTAATTTTTGACAATTATTCATAAATAATGCACCTGACCTCAGTGTAAAGATTAATTATCAAGGCAATTAGTAACAAAAAGTAGCACTGTTTTTAAAAAATTGAATCCTGTAAATTCCCCCCCAAAAAACAAAATCTGTAAATAAAGATATTTTAAATATAAATGTAGTGTAATTTTACAGCCAAATGTTGTAAAAATTGATCAGCTGGATGTCAATAAAGTAAAACATTATTTATCATTTTTTCAGTCCTTAATATACATTATTTTCCCTTTGAATAATAGCAAATAACTGTAAAATAAGAACATTTTTTGGACTGATTTAATGACAGGAAAAACAGTAGACTTTTACAGTCAGATACAGCAAAAGAATTAATAACCATTTGTGAAAATATAGATTTTGATGTGGATTTTTTTCTTTGAACACTTATTTCTGGGGATTTTTCATGGTTAACATGTAAATTGGTTCTTTTTTCCCCCTGTAATTTCCCTACTTGTGTGTAATGTAACAAAACAGGGAACATCTGTAAAATAACAGCATGTTGTTCAAAAAGTTACAGTCAAAACTGTATAATTTGAATTAAGTTTGAAATGTAAGTTGCTGCTTTTACAAAAACTATCATGTGCACCCAAAGTTTATCGATTAGAATTTAATTAAAAGGTGATTACTGGTCCCTTGAATTACTTTGTAAAACTGCGTTATCACAGTGGACAGTAAATAAATCAATAACCTGAACAATCACACTATTAAATTAGATCAGTCTGATTCAATAAATGCCGCGTAACAGATCTCCAGGTAACGATCACTGTGTTTTTTGCGGGTTCAGGCGCAACGTCCGCGCGTCACACCGTTTAATGAGGAGCTGTGTGGCGCTAAGTGCGCAGAAAGGCGCGTTCTGGCACCGACCACCTGCCACCAACAGATGCGCTCACACCTCGACCTGGAGCCTGAACAGGTGCTGAACCAGAGAGAACCAGCAGGCTGCCATGTATAGGACCATTAAAAACCCTCTGCTGGGTCAAGAATTCAGGCTGCTGTTTATCCAAACACAGAAACAAAAAGAATGTATGTTTTAGAAAAGGCTGCAAGTCTGAGATTTGCATTTTATTTTTGACACTTCTATTGACTTCACCCATAGACTGTACTGTTAATCCATTATTAGATGTCTCAGTAATCACAAAATGACAAATGTTAAACTATTTTTTTTGCTACACGTACATTTAAATATGAATACATTCTAATTTAATAGAAAAGAATAGAAATATTTTAGTAATTCTGTTGTTAGAGTTGCAAGCAGGAGTAAAGTGACCACCACCATAATACAAATAAATAAGAAAAATGTCCTAAAGTACAAAATGTACACTAGATTGTAAAATATATTATGGATAAAAATGTACTAAAGTTAAAAATGTGCCATAAGGTGTCAAATGATAAATATGAAAATATACAAAGAATGAGGAAATTAGGGAATCTAATTAATTTTATATTTGCATGTGTATTAATTGTGACGTTCTCCTCATTTATTGCAGCTTTCTTAAAAAAAAAAAAATCAACTTGCCAATAAAAAGGTTTAAATAAAATCTTAGCTTTGACATAATCATATTTTCCCAGAAGTCTTTGCACCTCAGTAATTCTGCCCAGGATCAGGAAGAATAAATGATTTTTTTTTTCTTTTCCCGCGGGACTCCGTGTGGTTTGCAGCCTCCCTCCAGGTTTGGCTTCAGTCACCTTAGAAACTCATTGTGTCTGTATTTTTCTTTGCCCTCCCGCAGTTTGGCGGCAGCTTAACCGGTCAAATGTGTCACAAGCAGCTCAAACAAAGCTCCTCGCTCCGGTGCTGCGCTCTGCTCGGCGACAGACGCGTTTGTTTGCAGTCCGAGTGGCTCAATGAGCGAAGCTGACAGGAAGGTTTGAGGAGAAACGTCCTGATCGATGGACGTTGGCAGCTGGAATTCAAATAGTAAAGTGTTTGGTCAGTCGCTGCTAAAGGTGCCAGAATTCTGCATTGTTGCTCAAAAAGTCATGGAAAAAAAGCCTGAAAAAAACATCTGAAAGACCGGTTGTTTTTTTAAAAAATATATATATTTATTTCATTTTTGGAATTCACCACTTAACATTAATAGACCAAATTACAGGTTGGACAAATCTGCTGATATAGAAAAAAATGCACCTTTGATATGTTGCCTTCTGTAGTTTATTTTTTCTTTAAATTTTATTTTTATTGCACAGCTCTACTTGTTGATGCACCATTGCAACAGATTTTGCAAGATGCATGTACAAAAAACAGTGTATGCATTTTCTAATGTTAAAGGTGTCTGAATTCTGCTGCTATATTGTGTTATTCTTTTTTTTGTTACACAAGTCTACTTTTTGATGCACTGTAGCAGTAGTGCATACACATATTCCATAAATATGCTTTTAAGAATCTACTGAATATACTTATCTGTCTTAGTGGGTCTTTGCTGAGGCATATTTCACTTTTAGAAGTGAAAACAGTGTAAATATTTTATATCTGTGCCATAATGAACAATGAAACTTGATTTTTTTGGGGGCATTTTTGCAAAGATTACCTTCATATAAAGTGATGAAAATTAAACGAATCCAACTTGAGTTGATCCAAATCATGTCCCGTCTAATTTGTTGTTAATTGTTTATTAGTTTCCTCAAATGCATCTAACTTCCTGTTGTGATGTAACTCAAACAAAAAGTCAAACCTGTGTTTATCAGACGTCCATCTCACTATCAGATTCTTCTTATCTGCATTTATACATCTTGTGCTCATGACAGCAGCAGTAGAACTGTAAAATGTCCTCAGCTGAGGGGCAGCAGTGTTGCCTTCACTGCCCTAAAGTAAACAGGCCCAGGTCTGGGGGAGTTTAAACAGGTGCCTGACCTGAGGTTTGACATTGTCCTGCAGACCTGCTCACCTCATCTGCTCTTTACAGCTCCAGATACATTACAGATACCCAGAGGTCACAAGGTCACATCCTCTCCAGATAAGCTCATCTCTTCTGCTTGCTTTGATTCCTTCTCTTTGGTTTCCTTATATAGGCTTCCAAAATCTGATTCATAAACATTTTTGGGACTCCTGAAGTTTTTTCCCCACTGTGACTTCTGCTGTTTATAAAGCTAAAGTGTCAGCAGGTTGGTTCAGAGCTCCAATAAATCATGTAGTCTAGACAAAAAGAAAAACTGTTTAAATTTCCAAGAAGGATATAAACAAGGATGTTGGCTGCAGCATTCATGACTCAGTGTCCTTTTCTTTTAAACCACGCAGTCAGGCAGACAAAAGGGAAGGAAGTCTGTGCTTCTTAAAGCAGGTCATGGGGTTACATGTGTTTCACTGCTCAAATAACCAAAGTTCACACTGAAGACAGATTCTTTCCATTTGCTTAAATATCACCTAAGGCCTCTGTTCATAATAATTCCATTCCAAGTTGTCTGCAAAAAAACCCCCCCAAAACATACCTTTTTACACTCTTTAAAATGATTTTATTTCCAAATTTGCAAATCATTGATATTTTCCAGTACAAACATCGGTAGTGAGATGCAAAAATATAGAGGCATGTAAACAGAAATGCAATGTAAACAACAGCATAGGCAGTGTCATTTCCTTTGTAGAACGCCACTTCTGACAGATTAGCTTATGAGCTACCTGAGGAAGCCATCATTTAATCATTTACAGATATCAGTATAGATTATCAGTTAAGC
The DNA here is from genome assembly GCF_022539595.1 of Amphiprion ocellaris. Lineage (NCBI taxonomy): Eukaryota > Metazoa > Chordata > Actinopteri > Pomacentridae > Amphiprion > Amphiprion ocellaris. The sequence continues at coordinate 33,292,822 of NC_072771.1, forward strand.
ATTAACAGCTGATGCCCACCCACACTTCCTTCCAGCCTTGTACAGACTCAAGGCTCCTTCATATCACTAATCAGAACCACGTCACGGCTACAGCTTTACATGCTCATCTTTGAATTCAGCTGTGGTTGGGAACCCAGCGGAAGCGGTATCCACCTTGTTGAGTCCTGGAGGTAAAAGCATGTCCATGAGGAAACACCTGAGTCCTTATGGTGCAGTGTTCCCTAACAGAGGTTCTGAAAGAGGACACACTTTCAGCATCTTCTCCATCGAGAGTCACGCTGCTGTCTTTGGATGTAGTCGTCTGCAGGCCTGAGAATGCTCCGAACATCCGTACAGTCTCTGATTCCTGCTGCAGTCTTGTTCCTGTAGCGCTGCTGTGCAGAACAGCATTGCAGCGAGTGCTGACGTCCCTCAGCATGTCCTCCACTGAGTCAGAGGACTCGGTTTCATAACCTTCGTCCATTCGCTGCCGCTTACAGGGACTCAGTGAGGTTTTATCACTGCAAGGCATCACTGGTTCTCTGACACTGGGGTCTCTGACTGTCATCAGTTTCTGAAAACGGTCAAAGAACAAAACCAGAAATAAATGTTTGACATCATTTCTAACAGTGCAAGTGTTGGAGGTTGCATTGTCTGCATGTTTAGTCTGTCTCAATCAAATTCTTACTTCCAGCACTGATGCCAGGTGTTTTGCTCTACTGGCCAGCTGCCGGAGGTGAACGTTCCTTTCCTCAAGGGAGTCAGTCTCCTCCTGCTGCCTGTTCAGAGTCTCATGGAGCTGCAGACAAAGCAAATTTGTTCAGTTCTGCTTCTGAGATTGAGAATTTTTAACCAATTCATGTACAATCTTTGAGTCTAGGTGACTGAAGAGTGAATGGCAAGTGTCATTGGGGGTTTCTTGGGTAAACCCAGGCTTATCAAAATATTAATATTTCATTATTGCATAACTTAGATCACATATAAATATTGTTCTGTCATGTACACCAAAGTCATCAAGACAAGACAATAAAACAAAAGCGGCCGTGCAGTGAGGATTTACCTGTTTGTTGACTGCTATGGAATGTCCGGATGCGCTGCTGTAACACTGTGCCATGTCCTTCCAGGAAGCTCCATCCTGAGCGATCAGGTGGCCTTTTTCTGTGGATGAATCTACCAGGCTGTCCTCTGGAGAGAATTCCCGCTGAGGGGTGAGTGGAGGTATGACACATCCCTGAAATGGTACCAGTTCAGCTGGAGACAGACTGCTCTCCAGCGTGGCAGGAGAATCTGTAAAGGAGACAAACAACCAGAGTAGCATGACTTTAGAGTGGATGATGATGATGATGTAACAGTAACAGCAGCAGTAATAGCATCTTTTCTCACCTGCAATGAAATCCAAGGCATAATCTCCAAAGTCTTGGTCATCTGCATCAGATTCGTTCACCTGTGTATGAATAAAACTGAAGGTTACCACATATATGGATGTATTTTTAAAAATCCATCCACAAAAAATCGTCACAGATCTACCTGAAAGTGCCACCAGGACCAAGCAGGATGATGTTGCTTAAAGGCAGAATATGTCTTGGTGGACATTTCTGTGGACCTTCAGTGTGTAATGAGCTCACGGTGATCTGTGCCAAAGAGGCAGTTTGTGGAAAAACTTTGTGAGGTCCGACCAATTAGTAGGCTGTGTGTCATGAGTAAACTACGATGCTATTCGTGCAGGATTCCGGCACACCGTGTCAAACATTAACAGAGGGATGCAGACCTGCAGATCTGCCAGTATGTTACATCTTTCAGCACTATTAGAAAGGCTTGAAAAAAAAAACTGATGCCACAAAACGCTACTGGTCGAAATAAGACAATTTCTGTTTCGATGTTCTTTTGCCTCACCTGAGAGCAGAGGGAGTTTCTCTCCTGTCTCACCACAGACGCACAGTCTTCCAAATCATTCCATGCAATTGTTGAAAAAGCTGAAACACAAATCAGTGTAACTTGACGACTGAACCGTCGAAATGCAGCATACTTATTCACACGTGTTTTCTTTTTTACTTAAATGCACTGAGATAGTGCATGAAACTCCACCCTGACGTCAGAGATGCGCATACCTTGTTCAGTGACGCAGGGGAGCTCAACGTACACAGTGACTGGACTGCTGCTTCTTGGCACCAACACTGTACCCTGCAAGTAGAAAGTATTTTTACTAAATTTTCAACTACACAGAGCATTTTTGATGGTGCATCTTTCATATAAAGAAAGATGTCATACCTTATTGTTTCCTGCAGCTCTGCTCCCCCGTTGGCCCCTCAGGTTGGGACAAATAGCCCCAAACGCCCTTCTCTCCTTTTGCATCTCCATCAGTTCGGTTCTGTTTGCAGAACTGACGGGACATGATTTGATTGAGAGCTGATATAGTCGACATTCTCCCGGTCTGTGTCTCTCTCTGCCGCGGTTTCATGCTTCTGACCCAATCAGATGCACTTATTCGGTCTCCAGGGAGTGACAGCGTCCTCGGAGATTAAATTGGTGCAGACTAACGGTTTCGGTCTGAAGTGTAGAAGTGGTACCGCGCGTAACGGCGCCATTGCAGCAGGTGCCCTCCCTCCAACCTGCGGCCAAATATCCCCTGCGTCAGCGGCTGAGTGATGGAGGTCACGTAGGCTCATACTCACTCATATAAACTCACCAAACCTAGCTTTATTTCTCTCAAAAATGACACAAAACTTTTGAACGTTCTTATTTCTCATTACATATTTCTGTTGTTGTTATTAGTAAATTAATCTGTCAGTGAGTTTGTGGCCAGAACTGCCCGTGCGTAATTTCTATCCAACTGTGCGTAAAATGTCAACTTAAACTAGGCCAAGACTTGTTGCAACATTTCAAGCCAAGTGGAAAAGGAAAAGGGCAGTTACAGCAGACAGCCCAGTAAACACTCGTGACAAATGCCTCAATTAGTAAACAAACAAGAGCAAGTCTACTTAACGCTGAATGCACCTGTGTGGTCGACACTGTGTCAGCAGGTCGAGCTGCCACGCGTAATGGATTATCAGATAAAGACACTCAGTGGGCCAGAGTGTGTTGGCACAGGTCGGTTACAAATAATACAGCCAACGGTAAACAGAAACCGTTCGTAAACTGACCTTCAAGCAAACAGGCCAATAGCCTATAGGCTGCAAAAATCAGGACTTTCAGAGGAGTGTTTATTTCTGTTGTTATCCAGCCTCACAGTTACAGCACAGTGGAGTAGTTTATTAGATTTATGTCTGTCAGAACGAAGTGCTGTCTGCTGCTTGAATGGGTTTATCTAGTCTACTTTTCAGCAGCCAAATAGAGCTGTTTTTCAACTGCGCTGTGTAGTCTCCTCTGTTTTGCCTATGAAATTCAGTAAAATTGCCAACACAGACGGCATTTCACTGCTTTTTGTCAGACTTTATGATTCCTTACTAATGTGATCAAGACATTCAGATACCTGGCAAACTTATTTCAAGTTCAGGTGATCTTTAAACATCATACAAAATGAAATTGTAAGTTCATATTTTATTATAAGAGTTCAGAAGCCAGCACATATTCATTTTTGATCATTTATTTAATTACAACATTCAATTCATTACAACACAGTGTTCAAATCCTTCAGTAAAGAGATTGTAAAAGTGACATAACTCATAAACCTGCAGTGGATCAGTGCATATACAGAACGAATTACTCCGTATTATCATGAATTAAAGATAAAAATAATATATTAATATACTTTAACATATGACAAATAAATAAAAGAAACAATAATACTAAGTTGGGAAACATCCAATGACTGTATATGAGGTATATATGAGGTTTAGTAAAAAGGTTTGCATAAAAACATATTTCCAGTCATCACCTTCATCAACCTTTAATAAGACACTTTACCCTCACTTCTGAGTTTAAATAAGCTCTAGAATATAACCAAAAGAAGAGGGAATTTGGCATTTTATCATCTGAATGTGGGTGGAAAACTTGCAATCACATGGTGGACATCGCTTCCAGAGTCTCCTGGTTTAGTGACACCAGCAGCTTCAGGTTGTCTTTGCATTCCTGTGCCAGATTGTGGTTTGAACTCTTCTGACCATCAGGCAGGTCCTTCATGGCCAAACAGTCGCCCTCAGAAAGCTCAGGGTTTTCAGATGATTGGCCAGAAGGTGGTTGTGCACATGGTTCATCCACAACACTGTCCCACTGGTCTTCCTGAGATTGAATGATTGCAGGATCTTGTTCAGTTTTCAGTAACTCACTGGCTAGAGTCAGTGCACAGCTGGCAGTCAGAGATGGTGGGTATTTGTTGAAGGCATAGTCTGCCAGACTCAACTCACACACCTTTTGTGCGAGGTTGCTGCACTGCCAGGGCCTTCTGGTATCTGGATTCATTCTCAGAAACCTGCCGGCACTCGTTTTCTCAGTGACAAGCTGGCCAGCCTCAATGCAGTTGGAGTAATAGTCTAGAAAAAAGGCCAGTGTGGGCGCAGCCAGGCGGAAGTTAAGACGAAGGAGGATGAGACACTCCAGGTTGCAGAGCTGCTCCTTGGTGAAAGCATCACAGCACAATGACAGGAGATGGCTGATCTGTGGTGAGCACACCTCCACCTGCACAGAGCAGAGAAAAGGAGATAGCTGGTTATGTTGAATGACATCCAAACATGTAAACAATCTGCTTCTTACACACTCTGTGACGAACCTGTTTACTGGCGAGGAGAAGTGCAGTGACACCCAGTAGCTGGAAGCAGTCAGCAGCGACCGGTGTGGAGGCCAGAAACCTGTCCATGATGTTCACGGCCAGACAGCAGCACTCGAAGGACAGACGGAAATGTTTGTGTACAGGGATGAGCCAGCTGACCAGCTTACACCGAGCCTCCGCTGTCAACTGCAAGTAAAATACAGAACCATTGATATAAGCAGCAAATAGAGAGTACTACATTCAGAAGAACAATCAGGGACAGTTACTGATAGACAGTGTGTGTGTTTCCTTTTAAAGTATGGGCAAAAATATAATAAAGTGCTTTTCACCTGCTATTTCATTTTACAAAATATATTTGTAAATCTTTGTGTATTCTGTCAGTTATGCATTTGTTTACTCAATGGACCTGAACGGTCTTCTGTCTGAAATACTGTCTTTGCCTTAACACATCAAGCCATAACGAGCCCTGTTGCTCGATGACAAAACAATATTTATGTGTAAACTGTAGGCCTGTTAGTGCAACATGTAAAAACCCTGTAAAATAGTCCCATCAAAAATGGTAAAAGTCGTGCATCAAGGGTACCAAAAAGAACTCATGAAAAATGGTGGCATACTGCAACATCCACAAACTACACAAATCTGCAAATAGACATAAAACTATGATATTTTCAGTAGATTTAAATCCAGTAAAAATTAAATTTTACTGTCATAGTTTGTTAAAAAAAAAAACAACAACAACAACAACAACAAAAATGCTATTTGCAGAAGTATAGATGTTTGATGTGGACATTATGTACAGTTTTGGACTTTTTTTTCATGGTCAACATGTGAGCTAATATTTTTTTCTGTAAATTGACGAACTGTTATCTGTAATTTAACAAAACAGGGAAAGTCTATAAAATAATAGTTTCAAAAAATGACATGCCGTTTTTTTATTTTGTTAATATACATACTTTTCTCTTTCAAACAAAGAAAAATATCTTTGATAAATTTACATTTTTGCTGATTGAAATACTTCAAAAATACTGCAATTTTATCATTAAACATAAAAGAGTGAATTACAAATTGTAAAATATTGATTTTTGATATAGACATGATGTGCAGTTTTGGACATATTTTCCCCATGTCTAAAAAAATGTACAAATTTTAAGTCCTTATATGCTCAATTTGTCCGTCAAAAGACTGACAAACAACTGTGAAATAATTATATTTTAGCAGATTAAAACACTGTAAAAACAGTGTAATTTTATCATTAAACATAAATGAGCAAATTTGTAAGAATACAGACTTTTAATGTGGACATTATTGTTTTTGTTAATGTTTGCATGTAAATGAATACTTCTGTGATTTATTGTCTGCAATGTAACAAAACAAGCAAAATCAGAACCCCCCCCAAAAAACAGTACATTGTGTAAAAAAAAAAAAAGAAATACAGTTAGAAACATGTCATTTCCTCACTGTGTAGATTTTTTTTCATATAGTTTTAACTGGGTTTAGTAAAAAGAAGCAGAAAATAAGCCTAATTCGTGCAAAAGTAATAATGTCGTACACATTTCTACATTTCTGTGCCCTGTTTTCCATTGTGGCTACATTTCTGTGTTTTCTAATGATAACTCTGTACTAAATGTTTAACATCCTACTTGTGGTTGTCGTGCCAGGCTTCTGCAGAGATGAAACTGCGCCTCCTTCTCCCTCTGGATCCTGAAACCGACGTCTCCATACTGAAGGTACCAGGTGGACGGTTGTCCTGCTGCAGACTCCGGTTCCTCTGAAACTTCTGTCCGAGCCGGGGAGGATATCAAGTCTTCCTCGAAACCGGAGTCACTCAGTGTGGACAGAAGTTTCTGTTTCCTGTGTCGATCTGTCCGCCGCTGCTGAGCCGTTGTGAGAACGTCTGGTGAAGGAGATGCGCAGTTGGTGCGTCTCTTTTTGCGCACAGTTTCACATTCCGCGTCCATTAACGACACCATCTCTGCAGCTGAATGTCGCTGTGGCCGGGTGGGTCCGGCTCAGCTGTTCTCTCCAGGATGGATACTGGCTATGGGATGGAGAGGGGAGTTCTGTCTGCTGACGTCACTTTTCCCGGGGTCTTCCCCGCTTGTGCAGCTCGCCTTCTCTCCTGTCGCCCCTGGCAACCAAAGCCAAACAACCTCCAGACAGCAGCAACACAATATAATGTTGACTTTTCAGCTCCATCATGGTTGAGATGGAAGTCTCACTGCTAAATAAATGAGAGTTTATAGATTCGTTGTCCTGATTATAATTGATTGAATATAGATTTATGTGTTACCGGACAAAGATGTTAAAAACTAATTTATAGTTGACCTAGATATGACTGAAAAAACATTGTTATAGCAGTCAATATCAGGTAATACTGTATTTAAGATGATTTTTTTCTTATTTTAATTGGACACTGAAAACTTGGGTCATTGAACAATCTACTCACAATCCCAACTCCCAACCTGATGCAAATCCATAAACATCAACACTCTTCCTATAATATGTAAAAGAAAAAAATATATAATGATGAAACCCTCCAAACACTATGTCCTAAGATTATTTTATACAGGCATTACTGTCTAAATGGGATGCTTTCACTGTCAAAAGGGCACAACTTGTATTTTGCTACTAAAAACAAACAAACAAACAAATAACCAACCAACCAAACAAACAAACAAACAAACAAACAAACACACAAACAAACAGAGAATGAACAAAGAAAAGTAAAGTCAATATTTACATACAATAAAAATACAACAATGCAACTAAAATACTACGAACAGTTCAAAAATGCCCCTTCTCCTTTCATAAAATTCAAATAGAGCTCTGAAAAAAATTACAAAACAATTTATACATCATAAATATATAATATTATGTAAATTATTTAATATATAATATACATATTGTATTATTACTATTTATTCAATAATATAATATAATATAATATAATATAATATAATATAATATAATATAATATAATATAATATAATATAATATAATATATGGCAAAATATTGTTTGTCAGGTTATGTAAGGGTGTTAGGTTATATTTGTTCATTATTATTATTATTATTATTATTATTATTATTATTATTATTATTATTATTGTTATTATAAAATAAAGTAAAACTAAATGAGAGAACGTCCTCAAACAGGAGCATGAACAACAGCAGAGATTTGTGGAGATTTTAAAGTGTATTCAGTTCAGTTTTAGATGGAGGCTTCCTGGCTGCAGTGTAAAATATTATTAATAATACTTGATGTGACTTTATGCAATAATAACAACAAGAGGAGCCAGTTGTGCTGTTTTTAGCGGTGGGCGGAACTTTAAGGCTGACGATTAGAAAACACACAGCCGATACGTCACCTTTCAAACTCCAGTGCAAGACAAGAGATCATGCCAAGTCAGACCTGAACAAGGCTCCAAGTATGTCCTCTGTACGCGTACAAAAGGTAATGTAAGGACTTTAATAGCATTTATAGTTAATTATTACTGCTGTTTACCTGGCAGCTTCCTTGACCGCAGCTGCAGTTTGGACAGCTCAACAAAAACTATGAAATAAACAGCAACGCTAGCTGTTGCTAGCTGTGTAGCAGGCTGCTGCCCTAGCTAGCAAGCGCAGCTATCATTAGCCTGACTGTGGCTGTATGGCAGCAGGAACTACCGTTAAATGTGGCGACTAGCACTCGTTTGTAGACGGTGTGTGAGGAACATACCTGATAACATGATGTACCGTTAACTAGAGGGAGCGGAAGACATTAGAGATAAATCACACAGCAGAAGCTAGTGAGCTAGCTGAAGCTAACACCATGCCATAAACAAAGTCAGGTAGTTGGGTTAGAGGGCTAACGTTGCAGTTAGCCAAGTAACTTGGATCGTTGGGAGACGATACATTTGAACGTAAACAGTGACCGTTATTCGTTTAATAATATTGGTAAGGTATCCCGAGAATGGCCAATGTTAATACTGGAGTCATAATTTCAGCTTACACCTGTTAGCGTTTGTAGCCAGGTAGAGTCGTTTAACAGTTAAGTTGAATGTGCAGAAGTCAGACTGTGTTAGACGAGGGTTAAATTTGCTAGATTTATCTCATGCTGCCTGTTGACTCAGTATCTGCACCTCAGCTGCAAAGATCTGCAACAATCTCCTGTGAAGTACATGTCGAGAAAACCTGCAGCCATTGAAAGTTTCTTTAAGTTTAGCACATACAGTTTGTGTTAGTGGTGTTTTAACTGGACTGTATCTACATTACTTGGGCATTTCATCCTCTAGTTTTAGCACAAGTGAACCATGGATAAACCCAGCAGGCCATACCGGGCTAAGCAAGGCAGCTGGGAGAGGGGAGCATCAGCACCAACGGACAAGTCAGAAAGCTGGAGGATGCAGGACCATGTTCGAGGACAGAACTTCAGATCAGAGGGAGGCCAGCAGCAGGGCAAGAAGAACCAAGGTGGGCCTTACTGGGCAAGCCCCAAGAAGGGAGGCCTGGGGCCCCTGAGCTACTCTCCAGGTGGATTTAGAGGTGGTCACAGCCCCTCTCAGAGGGATGACCTCCGGTGGTTCTCAGGTCCTGAAAACAGTGGTGGAGGTCGAGAAGATAACTGGAGAGAGCGCTCGCAGCAGCAGCACTGGAGGAGAAGTACCCAGGGAGAAGGTACAAGGGAAGACAGGGAACAGGGAAGGAGAGACATCCCGGATGATGGTGCAAATAATTCAGGTGAGGATGTGGAAATCAGACTCTAGGGAATGAGTGTAACAGTTAGGGCTATCTACACCTAAAATCTAAAGCAAGCTGTCGAAGGTGGAAGTATGAATGGAGAGCTATTAAATGGAGTGCACTGCGATTGTCCTGATCACACTGATAAGTGTGACTGTAAGACCTGGCTCTACTGCATCTTCTATGTCATAAACAGTTCTGACCAACACAACCTACCTAGAAACATTGCCATACATATTTTTGACATGGTAATTTTTTCTTTTCAAGGAAGAAAATGGAGAAACAGAAACAAAAAGAAACCTTTTTCTGAGGAGAACAGGGGCCCTGTGATTGAAGAGTCTGCACTCTCAGTCAAAGAGCTGCGCAGCCTGCGGCAAACAGAGAGGCGGCTTAACAGGGAGGAAATCTTCTCCCTGAAGAAGGTAAAGATTCTGATTATCATACGTTTTTTTTCAATTGTAGTTAAACCTGACAATGTAATTTTTTGTAGTTACACTTGTTCAGTGATACGTTTGAATTGTTTACAAGTTGCTTGCGAGTTAAGAGCATCTGTGACAGTCTCAAAATATTTTTGCATCTAATATCTGTGCTTTCCTATTTTTAAATTGGTTCAGAAGTCCCACAGCAACCCTGGTGCTCTTTACACCTGCGCGCTGTGTGATGTTCTCCTGGAATCAGTGTCTGATGCTTACAGGCATATCAGAGACAAACGACACAAGAAAAGAGCCAGAGTAAGAAATTGCCATTTTTATAATAAGAAGCATTTGTTGATAGATGGCACTACTATACTGTCAGAGTGCAGCAGTAGTCTTCATACATTCAAAGCTGAGGTGACAACCTTTTTACTTGTGTGTGTTTGTGTTTATAGGAGAGGCAAGAGCAGGTGATGCTGACTGAGATTCTGCCTCCTGGTCCAGAGCAGATCGGTGCTGTGAATGCTGCTCTTCAGGCTGTTGTACAGGAACATGGAATGAATGACCAGGATGTGGAGAAAAGACAATGTGTTGTCTCCGTCATGCAAGACCTCCTTCTGTGCGTCCTGCCTGGTAAGATGTCTTGACTGTGAAATATTCATTCAGTGACGGAAGCATGACCTAAATAAAATCTTTCTGCTGTAAAGCAAACAGGCAGCTAGCTTGGTTTGTTATTCTGTTAATTGCGTTTTAATACTAGTAACATTGTTCTCTCTCGTTTTCTCATTTGTAGAGATCAGGCTCAGGCTGTATGGATCATCTTGCACGACATTTGGATTTAAGGATTCTGATGTCAACATTGACATTCAGTATCCACCTCACGTGAGTAGCCCAGTGTGAGTTCAGTAGTGTGAATACTAAATTATTACAGCGTTGCTATCAATTTTAAGAATTGCTGAACTGTGGTAAAATAAGTTAACTCCCTAACTAACGCCCTGCAGAATAGAGAAATCTGTACGATGTTAGGAATTAATAGTTTTAGGTCGGCAATAGGAAGATGTAAAATAACAGCATGAGCATGTGATATGACTGTATGTGGCAGAGACAAATAATGATGGCGTGAATGGCAAAATGTGTTGCATTCTTTACATCTTAGGTTTCCACAGTAATTGATTTGTGAATATTGTGCTTGTAGGATACAACACATTCATGTTATTTATTTATTTATTTATTAGTTTATTTAATAGGGACAGTGCATATTAATGAACACATGCAACAATAGCAGTGTAAATATGCCAGATTATAGCAGAAATGCTAATTTCCATCTGTAGTCCCCAGGCAGGTGACAGAAAAAGAGAAACACATCACAATACAAACAGAAGAAGAGTTACACTAAAAATGTTCACAGGCCTGGTTTTCCTTAAGCCACTGTTTTAGGTGAAGCTTAAATGTGGCAAGTGTTGGAGTTTCTCTAATAGATGATGGTGTCCTTTTTATATTGTATGTTGTATAAAGGCTTTGAAATGGAATGTATTCACAGATGCATCAGCCAGACGTCTTGTTGTTGGTTAAAGAGACCCTCTCTGTGAGCCGTGAGTCACCTTTATATTCATTCCATTGCTTTTTTTCTGTATTAAAAAATACCCCATTCATCGAAAAATCAATCATGTGTTAAACTATCATAAAAGGTTTCGATTTAAAATGCCTTGTTATTCCTTTCCCAGCTCTCTTTGTTGATCTGGAAGCTGATTTTCATGCCAGGGTGCCTGTGGTCATCTGCAAAGAGAAAAAGAGGTCAGTATATACTGCAGTTGTTCATAGTTGCTAGATTGTTTTCTTGTGAGGTTTGTCAATCAAATTCTGTGATTTAAAGAGGCTTTGAAGTCCTGATCTTTGACAGATTCTGGGTGACCAGTTTTCAAGGCGTTGTGAAACTACCACGATGGGTTTTCTTACATGCAAAGAGAGAAAAAAAAGACAGTTACTCATCTCATGCTTTCATTAGCAAAAATGCACGAGCATTAAAAACCCCTAATGGAAACTGAAACTGTTATTTCTTTCTACAGTGGCCTGATCTGCAAAGTCAGTGCAGGGAATGAAAATGCATTCCAAACCACCTCCTATCTTTCTGCTATAGCCAGTCGGGAGCCTCTCCTCCTACCGCTGGTGCTGGGCTTCAGACGCTGGGCCCAGGTTTGTTTCTACTGTATACCATGACCTTTGACACATTAGCCAGGCAGCTAGTACAAGAGGCCTATGTTATTTGCCAAATGTCACATTTTGGTTTTAGCGTGTGATATTTTTGCTTCTGGTTTAGATCTGTCAGATCGACCGTGCAGAGGAAGGAGGGCTGCCTCCGTATGTCTTCACCCTCATGGTTATCTACTTCTTGCAGAAGCGCAAAGAGTCTCTCTTGCCTACGTACCTGAACCAAGAGGTGTGTGCTTCTTTTCATCTCAACCCTATGATAAACAAAACACCAAGTATTAGTTTGGCTTTTGGTATTGCTAGTTATTTTCAGTGGAAATTAACCTAAGCATCTGATTGTCTTTAGATCAAGATGTTCTCACTCAGCAGGCTGTCAGACTTCAATCTCACACATACGGAGGATGGATATTTACACTGGGCCTACACCCCTTCCGCCAAAGAATCATCGCAGCCAGCAGATGGCTCCACTATAAAGGGGAAGGTAATCTTGATGACACAAATGTAGTTTCTCATCTTCTTAACTTTTGGCAACTGGATATGATATTTTTTTGTGTTTTTTAAAATTAGTGTGCTTTTTCTAGATCAGATTCTTTTACTTTGCTTTTCACTGTGGTTTAAAAAAAAAAAAAAACTTTCAGAAGCCTATACACCAAAATGCAGAAAGTTTAATTTGAAGACAAGATTGATTGTATTGCCATTTAATCAGTGAATAGAAAACATTATTTTGGGCAAATCAGAGGAATGTTCCTGAGAAAATTTGGCATGTATTTAAAAACTGGTAATAATGCATGTGTGTGTTGTCTGGTTTCTTGCAGATTCCTCTGGTGTTTCAGAGCCCTCATCCGCCGGTGGATGTTGGGCTTCTCTGGGTTGAAATGCTTCGCTTCTACTCGCTGGAGTTCAACATGGCTGACAATGTGATCAGTGTGCGAACCAGTGTTGTCCTCTCCCGAGAGATGAAAGACTGGCCGAAAAAACGCATCGCTGTGGAGGGTCAGAAGCTTTCTCAAATGACTTCTTCTTATTTGTACAAAATCAAGCTAATGCATTCATCTTGATGTAATTGGGAGTTAAAAGGATCACATAAAAAATGTTTTTTATGCGTTAATTTTGACTTGGGATGTTTTGAACGAGGGATAGACTGATTATCGGCCTGCCTGATTATTGTGGCAGATATTTGGCATTTTTCCAATTATCTGTATCATCCATCCATCCATCCATTATCTATACACCGCTTAATCCTCACTAGGGTCGCGGGGGGTGCTGGAGTCTATCCCAGCTGACTCAGGCGAAGGCAGGGGACACCCTAGACAGGTCGCCAGTCTGTCACAGGGCTACATACAAAGACAAACAAGCACTCTCACATTCACACCTACGGGCAATTTAGAATAATCAATTAACCTCAGCATATTTTTGGACTGTGGGAGGAAGCCGGAGTACCCGGAGAGAACCCACGCATGCACAGGGAGAACATGCAAACTCCATGCAGAAAGATCCCGGGAAAGCCGGGACGTGAGCCAGGGAGCTTCTAGCTGCAAGGCGAAAGTGCTAACCACTACGCCACTGTGCAGCCCCTATCTGTATCATCTCAAATGTTTTTTTAAGCAGAGACTGCAAAAACTAAACAAAAAACACAAGTCATTGCCACAAACCAGGAAATTAGCTACTCTCACAGTGGTTAAAGCTATACAAACAGCTAGCAGCTAGGTTGGAAGGCAGCCATATCTTACCCTGAAAAAGTGTCTGGAAAACAATAATTAATAACGCTGTAGGATATGGACCTTAGTGGACAGTAAAAATGATAAAACTGAAAGATTTAGAAAATAGAGTAGAACTGCAGGAGACAAACTGATCAATGTCAGTTAATCTCACATAACCAGAGAAGATTGTCCTAATTTATTCACTTTTATTTCTGTTTTACATATTCAGTTATAGTCACCCTTATTAATGAAGACGCCTATCACATGCTGTTTAAAACATTACATACTGGTTCCAAATATCGGTTATCGACCTTTCTTGATTACCCATAATTGGGATTGGTATTGACCCCGTAAATCCCACATTGGTCAATCAATATTTTGAATAATAATCAGGGCTAGTAGAACTATAATAATAGCCAGGTTGAAACAACAGTCATTAATGGATATGTTAATATTTTTGGGTTTGTTTGTGGGATTTTGTTGATGAGAATGTTTTGATATTAGGTGGTCCTGAAAAGCTACAAATTTTACACAACCCTAGATTTGTTCTTAGAAGCCTGTTAGCTTTTTAAATGTTGAGCATAGTTTATATTTACGTTGAATACAAATAGCAAAGAAAAGCATATATTTGTATGTGGTTTAACTCTGTCAAATGCTTCTGTTTGCAGACCCATTTGCTGTAAAGAGAAACGTGGCTCGCACGTTGAACAGCCAACAGATGTACGAGTACATCCTCCACTGCCTCAAAACCACATACAAGTACTTTGCACTGCCACTCAATACGCCAGCTGCTAATCACAAAAGAGATTCAAAGCGAGGATCTGTTGAAGGGGCCGATGCTAAGGGTCTGGGTGAAGAGACTGAGGGACTGTCAGGTTTCAGTCAGCTCAACATTCAGTCACAATATTCAAGTCATCCTAAAGCTGTACAGAACGGTCCCGAAGACTCTGACTGCATTATTGAGGAAGAGGAGGAAGTTGAAGAATACAGTGACTCCGATGAAGAGAGGGAGAAGGAAAAAGTGGACCCGGGCAAAAGCAGTCTCTCTGAGGATGAGGAGGACGAGGAAGATGTGGACATTGATGTGGACACGCATAACCGTCACCACTTGGACAGCGTCACCACAGAGGATGAGGAGATTTTCCCAGTGGATGAGATCTCAGGGGAGGAGCTTTTGTCTGACGAAGAGGGTCCACATTTGGACACGCCTGTTTCGATGGATGAGGAAGAGGAAGAAGAGGTCGCTGGCAGTCTTTCACCTCCACCTTCAGCAGAAAGTGTTAAAGATGAAGGCCCAGAAAATAAAAAACAAAGACAGAGCAAACTGTCTTATGAGTTCACCAAGCAAGCTTTCACCAGAGGAAAGGCAAGTTTGACTTCATGGCTATTCTCACTTCAATGAATATCTAACTGATAAATAATCTTGTGTGGATCATCCAAGTTAAACTCCTTTCACTATCTCGTAGTCACACATGGTCGTCTGCAGCTTGTGCAAGCGTGACGGACATCTGAAGAAAGACTGTCCGGAAGATTTCAAGAAAGTGCAGCTGGATGCTTTACCTCCAATAACACAGGAGTTTCACAGTGTCCTCAACAAAGTGTGTGAGCAGTGCTACAGTGAGTATTATGTGATTGCACAAGTATTTTAAGACGTAAATTTTTTGATGTGTGGCATAAACAGTGGGACTCAAGCCAAGAATATATATTTTTTATTCTAAAATAATAGAGTAGAGTAGAATTCCACAAACTCTTAGTTTCTCGACCTTGTTGTAATTTGGTCGTTTTCATTTTGTGTGTTGTGAAATTTAACCATTAGCATGAACAACCTCTGCAGGTTTCGGTAAATTGCTTCTAAAGTGTTAAAAAAAAAAAAAAAAAAACCAACAGGGAGTTTTAAATGGAGCTGGCACAAAATAGCAGCGGAAAACATAATAAAACACATGTCAGTATTTGGATATGTAAAAAAATGTCTGACATAAATTTAGATGACAAAAAGTGTCTTTTAAAGCAAAGCAGAACTTGCATAAAGAACCTGAAACACCTTTTGGAATGTGATGTGTTTCGCATTGATTAAACTTTAGTTATTCAAACAATATATATTGTTTTTTTGTAAAATAGATTTGGTAACAAATTGAAATTCAAGATTGCAAAGTGAAGTCACCACTTATATCCTTTGTTCTTGCAGCAGAAGTAGTTGTTGCAATCTGCACTCAATGCGTATTAAACAGTTTTAGCCAATTTATTAAGTGTTTCCTGTGCCTGAACCGTCAGTAGGTTTTGTGTCCTGTTAAATTACTTAATCACAAAATATTCTGAAGTCATTTCTTCACTCCCTTTTCAGGCGACTTCGCCCCAGATGAACTGGAAGTGGGTGTAAGAGAACACATCCTTCAAGACCTGGAGGCCTTTGTCAGACGACAGTTTGCTGGTATAGTAAACTTCCCTCTTTACACTTTAGCAGCGTCTAGTTTTTCCAAAGTAGACTTAGCATGATAATACATTTCATTCACTTCTCCATGAACTACAAGATGCATAACAGAGTTTGTTTTGGATTAAAATGACAAATGGTGTTTTTTTTTGATACACAGGAGCCCGACTACAGCTGTTTGGATCATCAAAAAATGGTTTTGGCTTCAGACAGAGTGACCTCGACATCTGCATGGTGCTGGAGGGACAGGAAACCATAGATGTAAGTTAGTTATTTATTTATATTTTACTCCCATTGTTTGTTTACATGAGTACATCACATTTTATCAATCTACTGTTCAGCTATGTTTCTGTTGAGGATCAGCCTTTATTTGTCCTGAGTTCAGATTTTTGTAAGAAATTGACCACTTTAAAGAAAATGTATTTTATTGTTAGAGAAACAAAATAAATGTGTTGATATCTAGTCTCAGGCAAAAGTCAGTTGTATGTAATTAGTATGGTGACTTTTTTTGTTATTCTAAATTTGAATCCCTAATTTGTGTTTTTTTTTTTTCCCTTCACAGGATGTTGACTGCATCAGCATCATTGAAAGCCTGGCGAGATTACTGAAGAAACATCCAGGTAAGGCATAGCATGTGTGGGTGAAAGCTGCATTCATGTACTTCTTGTGCATCATTATATATTTTTGTTTGGTGACTTACCACCATTATGTATTTGAGTTCTTAACAAATGGCAACAAACTCCTCCGGTTTATTTCATCCTGGCATATTTCCCATCAGTGCGACTGTTGTATGGATCATGCAAACTATGAAACTCTCCACCTCCACCAGAAAAATGGCAGCTAATAGCCATGTTAACTTTTAATCAAAAAGAAAACTTTTTTAAAAATGATTAATAGTAACTTGGACTTTCTGCTTTTATTGTTCATATTCTGGGTGTGTGATTAATTTCCTGGAATCTCTGTGAGGCAGAAAGATCAAAGTTAACATGACCTACCTAGCCACCAAAGCCATATTTATAGTAAATATACCATGTTGAAATAAACTAGAATTATTCTTCAAGTAAAACTAATGATCAAATGAAATTCCTGTGTGTGTGTCCCATAATTCTTGGTAAAGTAAGAAAAGAAATGGAACCTAACTGACAAAACTAAAAATGGCCCTGTTTCCCTTTTCACCTGTCTTTATATCTACACCCTGACACCAGGTCTGAAGAACATCCTACCCATCACCACAGCAAAAGTACCCATTGTGAAGTTTTATCACATTCGCACCGGCTTGGAGGGAGACATCAGTCTCTACAACACGCTGGTAGGGTTCCTTCTGTCACAATAAAATAAAATTGATCAAATGATCAGTGGGAAAAAAATAACTTTTTAGTGACAAGTTTTGAGACAAATCTTTTTCATTTCAGGCCCTGCACAACACACACCTGCTGGCTTCATATGCTGCCATTGACAGAAGAGTGAAGATCCTCTGTTATGTCATGAAGGTTTTTGCCAAGGTGAACATGCTTTAGCTCTCGCAGCCAAAGCATATTTGTAAAATATTCATAAAATGCACCATTTTGTACCATTATATTGATCAGCATAACTGTATGACCACCATATTTTTTTCATTCCCTTACAGATGTGTGACATTGGGGATGCTTCACGTGGCAGCCTCTCATCCTACGCTTACACTCTCATGGTGCTGTTCTTCCTTCAGCAGAGAAACCCACCAATTATCCCTGTCCTGCAAGAGGTACAAATTTAATGTCTGTAACAATGTTCAAAAAGGCTTTTATGTTTCTTTTAACTACGTTCTATGAAGGCTTGCGTTTTAGTTTTGCCATGTGAAAATATTTTACTTTTTTTTTTCATTTTCCTTATGATTTTGATATGTTGCAAATACTGTGCTGCTGGAGTCCTTTTTGTAGAGCTGTAAAAATCAATTTCACTCAGATTTGTTTTGGTGCAGTTATTTTATTTTGGATATTAGGTTACAATGTTATATTTCCAGTCTTACAGTCTTTACTAATTGGTTTATTGCAGATCTATGATGGAAAGAAGAAGCCAGAAGTGCTAGTTGATGGTTGGAATGTGTATTTCTTCGATGATTTAAAAACGCTAGTAAGTATGATGTGTTTGTGCATATTTCTATGTGAACCTGTTCAGTACTATAATGAACATCTAACACTGTCTCTTAATAACACATGAACGTTGTCGTCTTCCACCTGCAGCCCAGTCGCTGGCCTCAGTATGGGAAGAACTCGGAGTCAGTGGGGGAGCTGTGGCTTGGCCTGCTCCGCTTTTACACTGAAGACTTTGATTTCAGAGAACATGTCGTCTGTGTCCGACAGCAAGCCCGCCTCACTACCTTCAACAAGCAGTGGACGTCCAAATACATTGTCATTGAAGGTTAGTTTCTGTGACATTCAGGACACAAAGTTATACAATAAAAAGACGAAGGAAAAATGAAAAAAATAGAACATATGCATCACTACGCTACATTTCAAATATTCACCTATGGAACACTGAATGCTTGTCACACTTTTTGAGAAGTATTGTTAAAAAATTTGCTCAATCTAAATGACTGTATGGCTTCTTGGACATAGTTGTATGTGTCTACGCTGGGGACAGCTATGAAGGATTTGGAGGTCCATCTGTCTTAATCTTGTGGCACAAACATCCATTTGGACTCAAGGATGAATGCATTATTTTTTGGTGGTCAAAATTCACTATGACCACACAGTTTTTGGCCATAATCAAGAATTCATAGACTGATTATGACAAATTTTCAACCAAAGGTCCAATAGGATTAAATGATGAGGTTTTATTTCCAAGGGGTCAAAAGTCAACTTAGCTGTCAAAAACACTTCCCTGGCTATTATTCAACACCAAAACTCAGGAACAGAAGGGTTCCACAGTCACTGAGACTGAGACCATGTTTGACATTTGGTTTTCTACTAAATTGGTGAGACTAATGTGTGGTGATTGCATAGATCTTCTGTGCTGCTGGGCTCAAGATGTGTGCAAAGTTCGCAGTTGAAAAGTTCTTGCTTTTTTGCAGTAACATATATTTTGTTTCTCTCAATGCACTTATACACTTCAATGTCTTCATTACATATATTATGAGTCTAAGCAGACATGGATGTAAACTGCAACTTCCCCGACCGGCTCAATCATATTAATGTGATGAGGTAATTGCAATCATAATTTCCTGTTAAATTGTTTTGTTTTGTTTTCCCTGTTCATATTACAGATCCATTTGACCTGAATCATAACTTGGGTGCTGGTCTGTCCAGAAAAAGTATGATTATTTCCTTATTTCTGTCTTTTACCACTTTATTTTTCTTTCTTTTCAGAGGTTTTATGTCTTCTCACGTGCCCTTTTTTTTGTCATCTCTCATCAAAACAGTGACTAACTTCATCATGAAGGCTTTTATCAATGGAAGAACAGTGTTTGGTACACCGGTCAAAGTATTTCCTCCTATGTATCCCAGTCAGATGGTGAATATTTGCTGCCTAGACACTATGTCTTCATATTGTGGTGATAGTGATATTTTAAGCACTGACATTGTGATTCATCTGCATCCATCCCAGGAGTATTTCTTTGACCCAGAAGTACTTACTGAAGGAGAAGTGGCTCCCAATGATCGCTGCTGCCGCATCTGTGGCAAGATCGGCCACTTCATGAAGGACTGCCCGATGCGTAAGAAGTGGGTATAAGTAGAAAGCATGTCCGATTTAATCAGTGTTCACTTACTTAAATGTCTGCCACGTTAGACTTACATTGTGAATGATTCTGGCCCAGGTCAAAGCACAGAAGGGATTCAGAGAAAAGGCCAGAGCACCTGCGAGACAGAATGGATACAGCAGAGGATGCTAACGATCAGGTCAGACACAAGAGTGAACACTGGAGGAAAAGAGATGCACTGGAGATGCGCTGCTGCTACCTCTGTGGATCAACTGCCCACATCAAGAAGGACTGCCAGCTTTACAGAAGCCCTGCAGGTTCACACACTTATTTCATTGTTTCATGTGACATTAGTAAGCTCTTTCAATAGATTTTTCGGTTAACCTCATAGGTAGTTGTGTTCATTCGATAACCTTACTTAAAATCTAAAAACAAAAAGTATGTGTGTTGAGTAAATATCAATAATGGAGAAGAGGTCACTTGCTTCTGTTTGATCTTGAATTGTCATTTGGCAGGTAATTTGAAGATGGAAAACTTTTCTTCTCCCTCTTCGGCCCACTTGAGGAATTTGAGAGAAAAGGAGAAACAGGTGTGTTTTCAGTCAATGAAAAATATTCTATGAATAAACATCTCCTTGTTGACACTGTGGTTGGTTGGTATGTGCACTGCTACACCTGTGCCCCTGTTAATCTCCCATGTTTTTTTCAGGGTTTGCCTATACAAGAAGAAAAGAAGAAGAGAAAGCAGCAAAATGTGATATTAAGTCCACAAGCAGGTATTTAAATTTACAGCCATTGAAAGATACTGTCGCCCTGAAAGATTTATCACTTCATTATTATATAGTTCATTTAACATTTAGTTGATTCACAAGCTCACTTATTTTCAATTAAATATAGAAAGTAATTAAAAATATTCCACCTAATTTATCAGAAAATGATGCACATGTGCTACAAATGATTTTTCCATTCATGACAGATTTCTCTTCCGCACGCAGTGTCAATCCATGTTTTAATTATTTTTCCATTGTGACCCCAACAACTTGTTTGAGCCAAAATATGTTTATAATTTGTGGAGACTGTGTGCTCTGTTTACTTTATACAAAGACATTATTCTCAGAGAGCAAAGAGTGTCTTGTTGTATTCTGAGTCTACCGTCTTGTTTAGGGCTGGTGAGGAGAGAGAATGAGGGCATGACTATTTTGCTGCAGGCTCAGATTCATCCATCTTTCTCCGGACCCTGGAGTGAACGCTTGCTGATGTGTTGTCTGAAGTGTAGCATTTTGATCCTGCTTTTTCTGTTGTTTTCTACGTATATAAGAACGTAGTATTTGAGGGAAGCAGAAAAATAAAGCAAATACAGCTGCAAGTTTATCAGAATTCCCCGATTTGCCATCTATCCTGATTACATACATGTATTCTTACATTACAAAAGTGGCCAGTGAGTTTAATTATATGTTTGTTGCTTTCTGGTGTGTTTCAGGTAGTTTAGCCTGCAGAAATATGGGTCGCTCGGGTCACAGGAAGAGCCCAGTGGAATGAGCAGCAGCTGTGGATACACAAACCCTGAGATTCTACTACTGTCCAGGCAGACAGCAACTCAAAGTCCAGAAACCCTTAAATCTGAATGGTACTGTTGGGCCAGTGTGAGCCCGTTAAAAGCCAAAGCTAGGACACCTTGACTTGAAGCCAAATAGGGCCTTTTTATGTGTTTCTTTTTCTCCCCCTAAAGCCCTCCTCCTCAGAGGAGCTTTTTAAAGCTTTCATTTTAACAAGACAAGCCATTATGCATGCACCTCATGTCTTTCTTTACCTACTCTGCCAGTCAAGATTTTCTTTTTTTTAAACTCATTACATTTCACGCAATGTCATCGCAGATTCAGTGTGAAATCTCTTAAATTCAAAAATGTAAATAATTCAGAAGTGTCAGTGTTAGATGACTAATAGCTTAGATCTCCAAAATAAGGTGTCTTTTGAAGAAAGCATACTGTGTATTTGTCCTATATTTGATGCTAACACTTTATGACACTGTATAGATTAATCTGTCTGCACATACTGGTAAGCCCTGGTGTTTGTAAATTATGCTACAGCTGTAAGACAAATGAACATGGCGATGGTATGCATTGTTGTCTGCAAGTCAAGTGGCTTAAAGTCAGTTAGAATCATCAAGATTGAGGCCATTTTGAAATAAGCTACAAATCATTTTGCTTATTCCTTATTTTCCAATTATAAGGGTTGTTAGGATGTTTTGGGGGATTTAACAAAATGGCAGTGTACATTTCATATTGGCCAGGAGCTTTTTTTATTGAACTTATTTTAATTTTGGTTTAATTTGTTCTCTGTGCTGACATCTTTCCCCTTAAGCCTTGAAATCCTCTCTACCTGCAGTGTGTCTCTGTGTCTTCTTTGTTAGAGAAACCACCCCGTAGATACATTTTTCAGGATCATAATTTTGTCCTGTGAGATAGCTGGCCCACACCTATTCATGATTACATACTGCCCCGCAACTGCCTGCAAGTGCGAACAGAAGGACAGTAACTGTACTTCTCTGCTAGCCCCATCTTGTTTGTGTTTCTACACAGGCTACCAAGGCTGGTAATAGTAATGCAACAACACATATTAGTTGACAAAATTGTGTAAAAGATTGTCTGCTTTCACTTGGTGGTAATTTTTTTAAAAGACAAACAATCGACTGGTCCAGCTGATGGCATACACTGCTGCAAACACTGCACTCCTTAACTAGAGGTAATCTCAGTTAGTTCATTGGAAAGATAAATGTATTTATTTGCCACAGAGGCTTCCTGTCATTGTAATGATGCCACGGATTGGTAGCTGCACTGTGAGGGTCCTCGCCCTTGAATTCTGTTGCTGCTAATTCTGTCTCAAAGACCTGCTTATCATTCAGCTTTGAATATGGACCGTCTGGCTTTATTGTCATTCTAATATTGATGAATTTTATTAAAAAAAAATAATTTGTTGTGGTTATTGTAATCACATTTCTCATTTTTAAAGTAGGTTTGTTTTAACACCAGCCTTATTGTGTTTCTTTTCGTTGGACTCAAATGGAAGGTTTAGTTTGGTATTAAGGAACCCTGATCCTGCCAGGAAAAGTTGGCTTGCAATCCATTTTGTGTGTCAAAAAATTCATTAAAATGAAATCAAATACCAGTGTGGAGTTCTTTTTTTAAATAGCTCTGAGGACAAAGGATTTGTCATACTATATAGAACCAAAGCCACTAGTGTGACCAGACATTTCCAAAATAAGATGCAATGACTGACAAAGTTTTAGTTATGGTTAAATGAGTAACTCTGCATATTTACTTTTTTGTGTAATATATATTAATGGGCCAGTTTACAAGAAACTGGATATAGTGTACATTATTACACGAGGCGCTTTAAGCGTATTCAGAAAGGTATTAGTGAATTTCGTCCACCCTGATCTCTGGGTGTTATGATTTCTATCTAAACGTCTATCAGAAGACGCAAAATGTAGCCGAGAAGAACATCATTATAGAGCCAGAATGTCATTGCTGCAAGTTATGGAAAAGTGTTGTTGGTGGACGTTTAGTTAAGCGTTTCTTTGTGGTAATGAATATGACAAGACAGTTGAACAGGAGGGATGATCTAGGAACAATAAACAAGAGTATAACAGAATCGGCAGTGCTTCTGTAACAGTACAATATTATAAGAAGGTTACGCAACAGAAGCTGATGAAAACTTGGCATACTTTCATCTGTCAGGCCATTGGCTGTCGCGCCTGTCTGTCACAATAGTATCCAATCACTGAGCGCGGTGACTCTTAGGGGCGTTTGACTTTGTTTTTTACACGCCTGCGCAATTGTATGTTGTGATTTTAACATTAGCAACATGTCTGCCTCCATGGTGCGAGCGACCGTCCGAGCGGTCAGCAAAAGAAAGATACTACCCACAAGAGCCGCACTAACCCTGGTGAGTTATTAATTTATGTTATAAACTCACGTACGGCACTTTTTGTCAGTCCAGGGTGTGTCCCTTAAGAAAGTGCGGCGTTAACGGTAGCGACTGTTAAATTGCTTTAGTTGTGTAAGTTAGCTAAGCTAGCTCAGCATCTGCGAGTTCACCGTTACACCCAGAACAACTCGGTTTCATTCACGAGCTTTTTTGACAAATACGATTCATTGTTCATCATGTTGAAGAGCTTATATTAGGTGCTGTACACGCTATAGTGGTTCTACAAGAATGGCGTTGGGCTTAATTAGATGCTAACGTTACTCGCAGGACGCTCACTAAGCTGTTGTTTGGTAATGTGCCTTTGGCTGTTCCTTGACAGCGAACTGCATATTAGCAGTTAAACACGTACAGAAAAGTGCCGAGGCGTAATTGATGAATAAAGCTGTCACTAATAGCTTGAAATAAATACTTAACTAAATCTATATTTTCGAAGAATTTTAGCTTTCATGATAGTAAACGCAGCTTCCAGACATTAAATTTAGCATTTTCTTTAAGTTTAGAGGATGGTAAAAGAGAGGTTTACATTGATCCAGCAGAGAATATCCTCAATTTTTTTGTCCCTGGCAAGTCCCATGTACACTTGATCACATTTTTCTCTATAGTACAACCAAAAACGTTTTATTTGTTCTGTTGTTCCAGTTTAACCGGTGATCATGCTGTCTGGGGATGTTTGTTTACATATTGCTTTCTCTGTGCTCCATTTCTTGTCTTTAGCAGAATGATCACTTGCTAGTGGTTTATGCTGTTTAAATAGGAACTTCATGATGTAGAGACTAAAATTTATGTGCTTTTAGATTTCTATCATTTCTAATAGACATTTTTACTAGAGCACTTCTCATGGACATGCTAAACATACCACTGTAATTATCTGATGTTTGCACCAGTATCTGAAACTCTGAACAAAAATCACTAAGCAATGTGACCCCCAGTTAAACTGGAAGACCGGCAACATGCCAAAAAAGTCATTATCTCTCAGTTTGTATACATCTACATCTGCTTTTATCTTGATCAAACAGTCATAACCTGCAAATACACATAACCCTTTGTATGGGGTAATTGCAAAGATATGGATTGGTGAAAGCTCTCTTGTTGCAGAGTAACTGTGACACCAACGAAATACTTGTAGTTTATAGTGTAATGAGGCATATCATTTACATTACAGTCAGTATTATCGTATTGATTCCGATGTTTATGCTGTATGTGTTTAGTATGTCTACTATCCTGGTTTATATTTGGAAACTAGACTGTAATTAACATGATTTATGGGTGAATTTTATATTTATTCTGTGGGCTGTAATCTTTAAAATGTAACCCTTGTGAATGAAAGCGAGTAATTTTATGCATTATTTTATGTTTGAGTCACAATGTAGGGGCTGCAGTTACTTTTTGGCAAGTGGAAAACTGCTTTATATGAATTGTATAGATCCTTTATAGCTGCTTCAACTGGTTATAAGAATTGGATTGATCATAATTCAGTGTAGAGACCAGGTATAATAATGTGACATGGATAATGGCAGAAGACACCATTTCTTTATGAGTGTATTGGTTAAAGTTAGTTGTAGATATAAACTTATGGATACAACTTGAACCAGGAGCACACAGTCCTCTGAACCCGTATATCAACATTTATGCCAAACGTAATGAAAATGAGAACACTAGTTATCCCCACATTGAAATTATCATGAAACAGATGCTCAAATGTAAAAAAATAATTAAAACAAATGTTAATGTAATTTTAATTAATCGTAAAGCGTAATTAACTGATTGCATGGCAACGGATTAGTCATTCCTAGTCTCTGGCTAAACGGACTCTTGTTGCTAGCCAACCACTGTGTACAGGGTAGGAGTTGCTCTCTATGATAAAGAGGAGTTTTGACAACATCTTCTTACTTTTTGTAGATTGTCTAGATCTGTCCCCTTGACCAAGATGGTCTTTTAAATGCGCTTTTCCTGCAGCAGACCACAGTGTAGAAAATGGCCACCACAGACATGAAAAAACATGCACAGCTTGGTGCCACACACATTAAAAGACTGGAGCCTCTACAGGAAAAAGAGCCGACTCTGGCACTTCCTGGAGAGAACTGCAGAGTTTTTTTGTCCAGTCTAGTTTCCCACCCAAGAGATAAACTGACCTATGTTTAAACCTGTAGGATGGACTTTTTAATTCAGTTGTTGCAGTAGCTATATGGTCTTCAGTATGAAACTAGACAGTGTTGTAGTTCAACTATATTATATTCCCACAGATCTTGGTTAGATACATATGCATGGCATCTAACAGGAAAATTATGAATAATGTGTGGAGAAACATAATACTGCAGGGATCGAGAGCTCACTGTAGGACTGGATGAGTATCAAAATGTTGTTAATCATATCCTGTGGCCTTTATGGTTGTCCAATCCCAACTCAATTGAATACAAATGTGTGATTAAGGAGGCACCTTACTAAAATGCTTTAGGTAGGTTGCCCCATTAACTTTGTCACTCATTTATGTCTGTGATGTTCTTCCCTCAAATATGCTGCCATTCTTCACTTTTAGCTGTTTGATGGAGCTAGTATGCCAGAAAATAAACAGTAATTAAGTACCCTGTAAATGAAATAAAATTCTGAGTGTCAGAAGCTGAAAGTAGTGGCTTGTTGTCATGGGCGTGTGAGTATCAGCTGATGAGCTCTGTCAACAGTACTGCTGCAAGATAAAGTGTTTGTGGTTTGCGCTGATAAAGGTAGTGCACTGAAGTAAACGTAATGTAGCGGGATTTCCTTCAATACTGACGCAACTGCAGATGTGTCATATAAGGATTCTGCTGTACTTTTTACTTTTGCCCTCAGGGACAACAATAGCCATAAATGTTACTAAATGATGCATCAAACATGATATAACCATATATCATTTTATATATCAATGTGCTTAACCATTCTACCCTTCAAAAAATTCTATAAAAAGAAATGGGAATTTACAATTTAGTATCAAATATTTGTGTTGCTGGTCAAGCTATTTACTACACACTATAAAAGGGCCTACAAGTTAAGTTTTAGACATAACAGTGTAGTTATGAAACAACTCCAAGCTGTGACACGGTTGGGATGTACTCTACATTTGGAATCAGCAGCACATACAGATGGTCACATTTAAAGGGCTTTACGAGATTAGCACCTTGTGGCTAATGTAGTTCACCTCAGTCTCCCATATGACTCAACATTAGAGCCCAAACATTTAGGATCCCTCTTTTCTGTACCCACAAATGCTCTGTTACAGGAGAAGCTATGGAAGTGCAGGTCATTTTGAAAAAGCTGAAGTGTTGAACCCTGCAACAGTGTGTTCACAGTGAAGGAACAGCAATGGGAATATAAACAAACTCAGCCTGTTTCTGCATTGTCATTCTTCCTCTCACTGTTGGAAACAGTCACAGTTTTACCAAAATAAAAGCTTCCATCTGAATCCTTTGTATACCCTACCTCTGAATAGTAACACTGTACCTTTTATTGTCTTATTGTAGACTCCAGCAGCTGTGAGCAAGGTCAGGTTGTTGCTGCAGGACAGACCAGAATATGTGAGTAACTGATATGGCCATCATTCACTGCAACATCATCCTCAAGAGGACACAGCTTCACTACATCTTTTCTAAGAGCAACAGATTGCTGTGTTGTTTTGAGCTTTGCATTTTCAGTAAACCAGGATGATAAGTTACTTTTCTTGAATATTTAGGCACATTTTATTTTCACTTATTTAAATGTGAGCCCACACTGTCACTGTGTTTCTTCCTTGGTGAAACATACTTCTTTTTTTAGGAGACAGATTGTGAAATTGAAAGATCATATAAGGGAACCGGAAGTCATGTCTGGTAGGAGGAAATGACAGGAACATCAGAAAGCCTTGCATGGGACTGTGGCTCAACATGTCAATCTGTTGAACAGTGCTAGCGTATCAGAGCCTTTACCCTTGTCCTTTTAAAAAGCCATTGAATTAACAGCAACAGAACAGTCATTTTGAAACACTAAAATTTTACTGATTTGTTAATTTACTCTGAGTCACACAAGCTTTAGCAATAAAGAAAAATTTAGGGGTCAGGTGTTTTTTTTTTTGCAGGGCTGATACAGATTTTTAGTAATCAAGGAGGAAGATAAAGATATTTGGAACTGATGTACATTTACAGTAAAAATTAAAATCTTAGTGCCAGAATTTAGAATAAGACACATTCCAGCACAAAACTTAATTGAAATGACTTAATTTATGATTCATATATCTTTAATTTAAGAAGAACTTTTCAGCGTTTATCCTTGAGTGTTGACAGGCTGCTCTTTGTGACATGTAACCAGTCAGATAGTGCTGTTGGCAGTAAACTGCTCAAGATCACAGTTGTGACTACAGATAGAGAGAGAGATTGGCCTCAGCATCAAAGCTTTTATACTTTAGATTATTATTATTTTTCTAAAATTGGTTCAAGGAAATGCTGAATATCGGATCCCATAATCAGTCAAATGAGCTTTGAGTTGTGTAACAATAATCCCAGAGAAATATTGTAGGAATAATGATTTGTCTGTTGAGGTGTTATTTCAATGCAGTTATGAGATTTTCCTGTTGGTTTTAGTTAACCCATCTACGTTCTTTCCTCTATTATTTCTGTTTGTACTGAATACCTTAGAGGAGATTTGAAGACAAGTGGATGTTAACATGCATCTGGTTCTTTACCAGATCGGTTTGAAGGTTGGAGTTAGAACACGTGGCTGTAACGGACTGACTTATACACTGGACTACACCAAGGAGAAAGACAAATCTGATGAAGAAGTTGTACAGGATGGTAAGCTATGTCCTACTATGAAGACCGCAGATATTGAAGACCTTTTTATAGATTGATTTGTGGTGTGCTTTTCTAAGTGGAACACTGCCACTGGAGGGTGCTAAAGTTGGAAGTTTTCATTAGTTTTTGTGGGGTTTAAAGGTATTTAGAGGTGTTTAATGTTACGTACTCTGAAAGAATGACTACCCTGAACACGCAACAAATGCACACCATTCGCAGAGTGGCTGCTAGAACACTACACTGACAGGAGTGTGAAGATCAGCTGCAAATGTTAAAATTGGCCAGTCTTCTATCTGTATTTTTAATGTGAGGTGTGCACAGACCTTTTACACAGAAATGGGTTACAAAATGTGTGTATTTTTTAGAAATTAATCTATCCGTATAGAGGGAATGACTTCTTTGTATAACGAGTAACAAAACTGAAGCTCACGGTCTTCTACGTGATGTCAGTAAAATCACGTATTCTGCTGCTCAGCTTCTCCACCACATATGTTTTGTGCTCAGTCCAGCCTGTATGTGAGGTTAAAACCTAGTGATGACTCTACTGTGTCCCATTTTCAGGTGTGAGGGTGTTTATAGAGAAGAAGGCTCAGCTGACCCTTCTGGGAACTGAGATGGACTTTGTGGAGTCAAAGCTGTCCAGTGAATTTGTCTTCAACAATCCCAACATCAAGGGCACATGTGGTTGTGGAGAAAGCTTCAACATGTGAGCGTCACGGAGCCTCCGTCCTCCCGCTCCCTCCCTGCTCTAAAACCCCGTCTCACATAGAAAGACTGAGAGACTGTTGAAGAGGAAGTCCGACATGAAGTAGTACGAGATGTGGACCTCCCTGAGTTCCCACCACTGCTGTTACTGCAGACCGCTCACATAAACCTACACCTGAAATCCATGTATGAATCGTCAAGCTTAGAGGAAGTTTTCAACACCATCTGTGTCGTCAAAACCATCTCGACAAAAATGATTTTAGGTTCAGATCCCACTGATTACAACAACTTTTTTTTTTTACTCTCGGCTTTGCATCTAGATAACCTTAGGACCTCAGAAGCAAGGTGTTATTTTTTGCTTTTGCTGCCATTTCACACATGCGCACATTATTTTGTGAAATTAAGTCAAACTTCACTGTGACTTTTACATGCAGGAGAAAATGGTACAGCATGGCCTGAGAACGTGGTCACTGCAGCTGGGAGTTAATGAGGTTTAAGTTGAGGACAAAGCATGATACCATTGGTATCCTGTTTTCAGGTTTGAATCCATCCACCCAAACCCTTAGTTAATAAGCCATCATCAGCTCTTTGATAATCACGCTGTAAGACGGTGTGCTGTCCTCGTGTCCTGTACCACTAGCACGCAAAAGTGGAAGAGTGTCTTGAAACTGTTTTATCAGTTTGTAAAATCTTTTGAAAAGTTAAAAATTATATATTTATCTCTGTGTGTGTGTAAATATAAAGAATGTAAATCCGTTGAACAACAAATACGCACAAACAAACCCAACACAACGCACAAAAACATGTATCCTTCACATAAAAGAACACAAAGTTGCCGGTGGTTTCTTCTTGCTTGATTGAAGCCAGAACTTTGTGTTTGTATAAATGGCGTGCTCTTAAGATGTAACCTGTGCAATACGTCTGTGTACATATGAAATAATAAATCATTAAACCAAGTCATATGGTCTCTGTTTCATGTCCAACTTTGCTACCTGTGGGACTGCTGTCATGGAGACGGACCAGTTGTCAGTAGAATCTTTATCATAGTTGCCATGGAGACAGCACAGTTGTCAGATTCTGTGTCAGTGAAGCATCATGATGGAGGCTGATCAGCTGTTGTCCCCTCTGATCAGCTGACTTCAGGCAGAGGGAGAAGGAGGTACAGTCATTCTGAAAGATTCATTACTGTTTAAGGATTTCAGCACAATAAATTTGACATAAGAGTCACTTTGCTTGACTGTGTTTCAGGTTTTTTGGGGGTCATGGATAATCTAAGTAAGGATGGAGATTCTGACAGAGGAGAATTTCATGGCCTGAAGGTATTGAGAAACAATGCTTACAGAATTTAAGTGGTGAAAAGTTGCGACTTCATGAATGCTGTGAGTCTGTAAAGGATACCGTCAATATCAAGGGATGCACAGATCATCTGGTTTTGACTTTATGTTTGGAAATGCGTTGTTGCATTCAGGAATTCACATAAATCATGACATTTCATAATGACCACAGTTAGGAAAAATGTGATTTAGCTAATAATTACAGTTAAAAAGCTATTTAGAACTGCTATATTTGATATTTTATTGGCTGCTGTGGATAAACAAAACTGTACATACAAAATTAATATCAGCAAAAAAGTAGCTCACAGCAACAAAAAATACACTGATAAAATTGCGAGAGTTGAGCAAAAATGTTAAAATGGATCAAAATAATGAACTGAATGACAGAAAAGTTTTACTAAGCTGATGAACACACGTTGATTGCTCCGCTGCTAATATGGAAATGTGGATTATTGTGTCACGCCTTAGATGTTGGCACTGACCTGTCAGGGCCAATATTACATTTATTGTCTTCCATCCTGCAGAAGCAAATTGCCATGATTTGAAGAACCTGCATCAATATCAGCATCAAACATTAGAGTAACATTATACTGAATGAGACCAGAAAAGCAGAATCTAACTCATATGGAGGTTTTGCTTTGTGCCTTTCTGCCCATCAGACATGAAGTTTAATCTTTGTTGCTTTGGTTTTTCTTGTGTTGTCTTGACTTCCACATTCCCCCTTAAGCGCCTTTTTCTTGTGGCACTTCAAACTATTGGTAGAACTTCATTTACAGGCAGTTACTTATGATAACATAGCTATTTAGTGATATTTCAAGGTCTGAAGAGCTGGAGAAATGATTAAGATCAGGAGCTGTCATTAGCTGGCCACTTCTAATGACAGTTCATTGTCAGTGAGACGAAATGACTTAAGAAGAAAGATTCTCAAACTTTTGGACAAGTCATCATCACTGTTATACTATCAGTATAGTATTTAAAGAATGTTTTAATCTGTTTTCTGCAGGGGTAGTATTTACTTATGCCCTTTTGAAGAAAATATGTAATTTGGACACATGTATGAAAAATATTTCATTTCTGTGTCAGTGTCTGAAAATCTTCTGCCTGTCTGTGCTGTTTCTCAGATTTCAGACCTGATAAAGGCTTTGGCTGAGTGGAAATCACCGCCTTGTGCCACCACTGACCCCCGCCTCACCAGCACCACCTCCATCCTGAGGAAAACAGTGGCAGGGAATTCTTACATCCACGGTAGCTTTAGATCCAGAGCCGTCCTCCCTGAAAACATCAAGCAGCTCTCCCAGTGTCAGTTCAAGAGGCGAGATTATCTAAGTGAAAGTTTATCTGCTGCAGTAACTGATCCTGCTTCCATCACTGCAGTGGCCTCATCTCAGGAGGAACAACGGCAACACAGTTTAACCCCATCAAATCCTGTCTTTCCTGCACATGTGGCGGAAGAATCTAAAATGTTTTCCTCAGAGTCAATCCTCTGTGTTGGAGAGCAGATTACAAAGCCGGAGCTAGTGCATGCTTGGAACAAACAGCAGTCCTGTGAAGCACAATGGATGCTGCCTCAACAGGTTCTCCCACCTGGTTAGTAAACAGCTGGTTGTAACCTTCTTAAATACACAACCTTAGTGCTTTCCTTCCACACTCACTGCCCCGAGGCTGTAGCTGTTTTACAGTCAGTTTTCAGTGTCTTATAATGAAAATCAAATCAATAACAAAGTAATTCTTATAACAGGATATGTATTTTCCTAAACCATACCTTACACAGATTGGAAATAAAGCTTTACTATGTTAATAACTAATCAATAATGAGACACAATGTTAGCTTCTGGATTTATGAGTTGTATAAAATCACAGACACAGGCCTGGAAGAGCTGCTTTATAACTCATTCTGCATTCTGACATGTAGTAAATTACAAATATGAGTAAAGGTGATTATTTTCTTTATGATCGATGATAAAATTTTAAGATTTCTGATCTGAATATTAGCGTCTGTTGTTGAGATCGATTATGCAGACATTATTGAGATCATAATAAGTAGAAATTAAGTGAGATGTGAAATGCTTATTTTTGATATTGTGATTTTTGTGACGACAGAATAATAATGTTAAAAGGGAAAACATAGTATAGGAAGTTGTGAAATATTCCTTCCCACAAAAGCAAAGTTTCTTTTGCTGAGCACTAAATCCATTTTGTGATCACAGCGAAGGCCTTGTGTTTTTCACTGTCAGAGGAAAAGACATAATCTCATTCAGCAAAGTGTTTTGATACATTGAGAGACCATTTTGTAAATTAATATTGGATCTTTATCATTCCAGGGCCGACCAATGAGTGGTTCTTTGAGGACTTGACGGACCTCCAGAGGAAGCTGTTTTTAGGTGCCTCAAAGAAATCTGGAGTCCCAGGGACCTCTCAGATAGAAGGAAAAACTACACGCCACCCCTGATCTTTGCTGCCCAGTTGAAGAATATTAAAAGAACAAACAAGATAAAAATCCAACTGAAACGGCAGAAATAGTTTGTGGCAGACTGATCATTGTTCCAGAACTGACAACTAAAAACTTGTATTTAACTGAAGAGTTGAAAACCACATAGAAATTCACAATGCAGAAAATGAAAAACGCTAATAAAAAACTGTTTTCTTTTCAACACATTTCCAAAGTAAGATCATCTTCAGCAAAAGACAAAAATCCATTATGTGCTCTATGTGCATAAAGCAAATGGAACTGTTTTTTTTCACAGCAATACATTGAGAAAAGCCAAACATTTAAGTGAGATTCCACAAGTCCAAAGATGCTTCCAAATTTTGTTTAAATATATGGAGAGTAATATGTGATCTTAAAAAAAAAAAAAAAAAAAATAGAGAAAAAAAGAGAACAACTAGGAGCAACTGTGATCGAAGTATCCTGATTTGTAGAGACATCTCAGCACATTTAAGCCCAGATTCTGGGCATACAAGCTACAGATCTTTTTACATACAAGCACAATTCCTCTAAAAAATTTGTTTACATTTATTTTTAGTTTGAGAAAATAAAATATGTCAAATGATTTTATATGTTGGATGGTCAGGAACAGCAACTGCAAAACCAACGAACATTACCTTTGCACACTTCACTCTCCACACGTATCACGTTGTGAAATTAGCAGGTTTTCCACTTGTTGCTTGGCAGCTGGTTCAGTGAAGGATGTAATGACAGCTTTAAAAGCTGTTTGTTGTGCTGGAAGTGAGGAGAAATCAATCTGTACTGTCACTGCGACCCTGAACCACCTCGACGAGACACTCTGGTGTGTGGTAGAAGTCAATATGATTTCACAGACAATAGTCACTATTTGACTTTTGTCACATCCAAGACTAACAATATATTTGTTATAGATTTGTTTGGTCAGTTTGTCAGGCTCCTCTCTACACTTCCAGACTTGGCTCGGCTGCTCAGAGCTGCAGTTTGAGCTGCAGCAGACACTGACTGAATGTTAACATGATGATTAGCAACAACTTGATTCGAATCCAGCTGCAGTCATTTTACAGGGGCAACCAGTCCTGGGTAATTACACATAATGATGAAGATTTGGCTTAGAACTCACTCTGACGTTCTCACCTAAAAAGCTAAATGACTCCGACCTCCAGACACCCCCGCTGCCCCCACCCCACCAGCTCTGCTGGTTTATAACAGTGCTTTCATCTCAGACCTGCAGACAGACCAACAGCAGCCCATCGCAGACCAACATAGTGAGCAGAGAGACACAACACAGGTAGGAGAAGCTTACTGAATGTGCGTAAATACTTAATCTAGCTTGGTGTGGTGTCAGAAATCCAAAATATCCGGTATTCATTTAAATAACTTGAAGAAAAATAATAAATCATGCATGCACTGTATTTAAATCTGCTGTATGTATGTAACAGACACTGACTATGTTATTCATGTGCCATAGAAACATTCTTGGCTTTGGTTTGTGAAGATGATTGCAGACTCAGCAGCCAATCACGATCCAGACTGTGGCTCTGTATGCAACGAGTCCTCAGCTCTGGAGGGTCAGGGACCACCGGTGCTGGTCGACGCCTGGCTGGTCCCCACTTTCTTCAGCCTCATCATGCTGGTCGGTCTGGTCGGGAACTCGCTGGTCATCCATGTGGTCACCAAGCACCAGCAGATGAAGACCGTCACCAATTTCTACATAGGTAACATCTCTGCAGTGCAGTAGGATCAGCTTTCACTCCCAACCACTTCTTGGTTCATTTGTGTTCCATACATTTGCAAGTTGCAGTAGGTAAAGAGTTCCAGTAAGTTTTATTTGACCATTACTATGATTACAAATCACAACCAACACCACTTCTGTTATGTTGATGCTTTCACCTTGATTAGTTCCATTTAATTTGCACTATTTCACCAAGATTATCCGCTCAGCATCAGTATTGCTTTCCAGAAAGTCTTGGGTGCAAAGACTAAGACAATTAAAAACAACATAAAAGCCACATTCTGAGAGAAACTTGCCAATTTTACTGAATGCATCTCATGTCGACACATCCTAAAGTACATTTCTCTGTTTAGGAATCACTATTGTTGGTTCTCTTCCAGTAAATCTGGCTACGACCGATATCCTGTTCCTGGTCTGCTGTGTGCCCTTCACTGCCACACTTTACCCATTGCCCAGCTGGATCTTTGGAGAGTTTATGTGCCGACTGGTGAACTACCTTCAGCAAGTGAGAAACATAAACACACACATAAAAATAACAGTCAGGCTAGGAACATTTGGAGAAATAACAGTAGAAAACAACATCGTAACCATTACAGCCACTGTAAAGATGATATTATACCACATTATTATTATTATTATTATTATTATTATTATTATTATTATTATTATTATTATTATTATTATTATTATTATTATTATTATTATTATTATTATTATTATTATTATAGCATAGTAACCAAAATCTCAATTCATGGCACAGCAATAATAATTAGATTTTCTTGAGCATTATACAAAGGACAGAATAATTTCAATTAGATTTACTGCTACCCAGCTAGTGCAAAAAACAAACAAACCCTAAAACAAACAAAAAGCAACAGCAAAAACAAATCTTTCACTTAAGTAAATATGATTTATTAAATGATGCTTTTTACACTAAAATTTGCATCACACATATTTGCAGTTATTTTCATATGTAAAGAAAAGCTAGATGTTAAGTAAGTGTGTGCATTCAATTTAATTATTGCATAGTGTAAAATAATGCATAATGTTCCTAAAATGCAATAAATTCATTGTCATCGTGTTATAATGGGGTTATAATGAATTACAAAATATTGGGTGAGCTACATTATGAAGATGTTTATAATGAAGTAAGTAGTCTTTGTGTGTGTCCTTCATATAGCACGTGCAGTATACACAAGAACCAGCAAAAAATGTATTTGTGTATTACATCCTGCACAAAATCCTCCAGATTTGTACTACATTATAATGTTTTCCGTTTCTACAAGGCAAGCTAAGAGAAATGTTCCTCATGTAGTGTGGCTATAAACTAGAACTGAGAAAATAAAAGCTCCTCGTGTGTGCATGTGTTTCAGGTGACTGCACAGGCGACTTGTATCACTCTGTCAGCTATGAGTGTTGATCGCT
The DNA here is from genome assembly GCF_022539595.1 of Amphiprion ocellaris. Lineage (NCBI taxonomy): Eukaryota > Metazoa > Chordata > Actinopteri > Pomacentridae > Amphiprion > Amphiprion ocellaris. Next base: position 33,329,090 of record NC_072771.1, read on the forward strand.
GCTACGTGACCGTTTATCCCCTGCAGTCACTGCGACACCGAACGCCCCGCATGGCTCTGGCCGTCTCTGTGTCCATCTGGATAGGTATCACACACATTTACACACACTCGCAATGAGACAGCGGCAACAACTCACCCTCAGATTTGAATTACATCCTGCATTAAGTTGAAATCAGAAAAGATGGAGCAGCTGATTTTGGTGACAGTGGCAACAGGACATTTCTCTCGGCATGCTCAGTGTGACAGGCTGAGAAACATTCACAGAAACATGCCTTTAAAGTTACTATTTAAGCCAGTTTAATCACTATTAAATCACAGTCAATACTAGAAACTGAAACCCTGAAACAGGGGTGTCAAACTCATCTTAGTTCAGGTTCCACATACAGCCCAATTTGATCTCAAGTGGGCCAGACCAGTAAAATCACAGCATAATAACCTATTAATAACAACTCCAAATATTTCCTTTTGTTTTAGTTTTAAAAAGTACATGTACATTCTGAAAATGTTCACATTTAAAGACCTATCTTTTTACAAAACATTATGAACAACCTGAAATTTCTTAAGAAAATTAAGTGCAATTTCTGCCTCAGTTTATCATTTACACATAACAACCTACAGATCACAGTGTATCTACAAAGGCACAAAACATTTAGTCGCAGGTATCAGGAACTGAACAATAATATAGTATTTTACTTTATGATCAAAACTACTTGTCAAGATCTAGAGATTATTTTAATTTTACATTAATTTCCACATCTTTGTGGTAATCCTGACCACCTAAACTGACACATTGTACAGACTAAATTGGAACTATTAAGGAAGAAAGTTAAGTTATCCCCCTGTCTTGTGAATGTATGAAATTTATACATAAAAAATACATAAAAGTTGTGACACAATTCCACCAAACCAGACTCTTTTGTACTGTAGCTGCTGACTGACATTATATTGCATAATGGTCAATGTCTTCAAATATTTTCACAATAAGGATTCATTTTCACCTCTGTAATTCTTAAACTTTGTAAAGTCATCCCGCCGGCCCATGGGCCAAATGTTTGACACACTTGCCCTAAAAGAAATGCATTATTTCTCCATTCCCCTTGTCTTCTCCAGGCTCCTTGCTCTTGTCCATCCCTGTAGCCGTTTACCAGCGTCTGGAGGCCGGTTACTGGTTTGGTCCTCAGACGTACTGCACCGAGGTTTTCCCTTCAGCTCGCCTCCAGAGAGCCTTCATCATCTACAGCTTCCTGGCCGTCTACCTGCTGCCTCTGCTCACCATCACCGCCTGCTACGCCTTCATGCTCAAGCGCATGGGCCAGTCCAGCGTGAATCCCATCGACAGCAGCTACCAAGTCAGGGGAAAGGTTCTCGTTTCAAAGCCACAACATATTTCTGATCTTTACAGAGACATGATAAAGCCACTCTGGTTTTACAGCTCCAGGCTCAGGCAGAGCGAGCAGCAGCAGTGAGGGCGAGAGTCTCCCGGATGGTGGTGGTGATGGTGGTCCTGTTCCTCATCTGCTGGGGGCCCATCCAGGTCTGCATCCTCCTGCAAGCTTTCGGCCTCCGCAGTTACATTCTGTACAAGGTGAGTCAAGTTAAATCATCCTTATCGTGCATGTGTGTTGGCAGGTAGTCAGGGTTCAACTGAATTTTTGAAGTACTATTCACTCCTCAGTCAAATCTTAAGAGACAGCCATCATACACAACTTATTACAATGAGAATAAACTGTTTTTAGTGGGCTTACGATCTCCAATAATCCATTGAGGGCAAATGAATCTTCACAAATCTGCTTAGAAATGATACAGAAACAACCTTCCTCATGAACATCAGATTTTTTTCTTGTTTCATAATGATCAGATTTAAACATCTTCTTCAGCATCACTGTAATCATTATGATTGTATCTAACTTTACATGGTGCAAATATACCAGAATGTAAATAGGCTATAGGCAGTCATCCTCAGAAACATCCTTAAATCATCACCAGAGTAATTATTGCGCTTTGGGGAATAAAGCTGTTACTTTTACCTTGTGATCAGTTTTTTGAAGGTTAACTGTGTGGAACATGGCAGAGGATGGACACAGGAGTTGATGTGTTTTTGTTTTTGTTTTTTGTTTTTTTTGCTAAAAGCATTCTCATTTGTAAAAAATAAAAAAAGCAATAAATACAAATGTTATTTTCCCAGTACCTCATGCTCAATCGCCTTTCCACATTAGGCGCTATGAACATTTTTTGTCAATATCTGTCCTGTTTGTACACTGTAGATGTCGACTTTAAACTCACGGTGCTCTTCTCTCATTATATAAACGCAATCAAGTTTTTAGAATTGTAAAATTTGGCCTCACTGGACGCAATTTAGGCTTTTGAATAAGCAGTTTCAAGTTCAGATATGTTTTATCATGAAATTAATTCAAGTAAATAGTTCAAATATATTACATTACTCTATTGTCAGCAAGACCTACATGGAGAAGAAGAAGAAGAAGAGAAAACAATTTATGGCAGAAAACTGAACAATAAATTCAGCCTCATTGTTCCCCTTTCAGACAGTGACTGTAAACAGCAGGACCGTGGTGACAGAAACTCTCTAGTTTGATGCCTTCCGTCTAAATCTGCTGCATTTTGCCTCCACAGCTGAAGATCTGGGGTCACTGCATGTCTTACTCCAACTCCTCCGTCAACCCGCTGGTTTACGCTTTCATGGGCAACAACTTCAGGAAGGCCTTCAGGAACGCCTTCCCCACCATGTTTCTGTGGCGTTCGAGGGCGAGAGTCAGGGTGGGAAACCTGGACGCAGAGGACGGGGGAGAGATGGATCCGCAGGCACCCAAAGGAGAAGACGAGATGCACTTTCTTTCATCTGGCTCCTAAAGGCCACACGGGGCGTTCGGACACTGTGCACTCATTGCTTATTTATGGTACGTTGTGGAGATGAGAGGAGTCAGCTCAGTGTGATTTATGTGCAAAGGCAAACACACACATACACAGTTGTGTTTCTGCGGCTTCAGAGGGAATTACATTGACCTACATTCATTTCCTGAAGACTTACTCTAACCTTGACCATAACTAGTATTTGCTATACTTTAACCTTTAAACACATCTTTACCTTAAAATGTAATGATTTGCATTATGGAGACTCGTTTTTGTCCCATAATGTAATTGTATAAAGTAAATGAGTAAAGAGATATAGGTCACAGCAACAAAAAATATCCACCCACAGGCACACAAACACACACTGTGTAGTGATTCCTGCCATGTGATCTCTTAAAATGGACAAACCAGTCAGGTGCCTCTCGTGACCAGCACGAGCTACTGAAATACAATTATGTTTGTCACATTTTTCCAGATTTGGTGGACCAGTGCACTCAATTTGTCAGGTTGAGCTCGCTCTTGCTTTTAGCTTCTTTGCAGCTTCTGGTGAAGGTGACGAAAAAACGGGACAAAAGAAAAGCTGTACAGGACAACAACTGTAACTCTGGATCCTTTGTGGACAGCAACATCACTAATTTGAATTATTTAAAGACTCTCTCCTGCAAAAATCAAGTTGTTTTACCTTGTTACAGTGTCCATATGGTGCTGGAAGACATATCATAAGCAAAATAAGCAGTCTGTGCCATAAAAGTGAAATGCAGGGTATCGATGGCAATCTCAAAAACACAGAATTACACTTCTGAGGAACAAATCTATCCAAACTGCAGAGATTATTTTAATGGAAAACCTTAGATAGATACTTTATTCATCCCATTTGGGAAATTCAAGGTGTCACACATGTTACAAATAAGAAAAAGAAGAAGACAAAAAAAATTGTGTTGGTAGAAGAAATAAGGTTCATTATTGTGCTGGTATTTACAATAATAATAATAATAATAATTTAGATATCTCAGGGTTTAATCAATGATTGAAAATGATAAAGTAAGGCGTGGGGTTAAACCCTTAAGCTGAACAAATTCTACGTGAACTGTTTTCTTAACGTTGTTGTCATTCTTTTAAGTGAACCCTTGCCTTTGTCCAGCACGGTAGCACAGCTGGGGCCCTTAAATATGGAATCGTCCTTTATTTGACAATTAATTGTTGCGCCCCATATTGATTCAATATTCACTCAGAACTCTGATATGTTAACAGCACAAGTTAATGTACTAATTGTGTGAAGATAAAATTTAGATTTAGATTTAAAAAAAAACAAAAAAACAAAACGTTTGTAGAGAATTTCTTTGTTCAGTATTCTGCATTCAGTTATTTATGTTTTTCAGAATACAGTATTGCACACTGGTTAATCTTTACATTTTTGTTTTATTAGTATAGTTTCACTGTTTAAAATGGTGCCACTTCTTTTCATACATAACCTCTGATCATAAAACAATACAAAAAATCCCAGTTCTGTGCATTTAAAGCTTTAAATATGACTAAATGTTTTTTTTTTCTAAATTAAATATACTACTGCATGGGTGGTAGTGGGCCCGAGGAGCCGTGGTGGGAGTACTTTATTTTCATTTCTGAAAGGTGGCAACCCTAAGCACAGCTCTTCTAACTGGTTATGTCTGATTAACTGAAAAAACATTGACCTATTTCAATTTATACAAGACTGTCTCTACACACACCTTTTACTGTGCTATTTAGTTTATTTAATAGTTAGACTCAGACTGTGCTGGTCTGCTAACTAGCGTATAGTGGGGAAACATGCACGAATATAGGACACTGCATTTAGCTAAAACCTAAAATGTGCTTTATCTAAACACTGCTGTAGGAAAGCTGTAGATTTCAGGTGAGCTGCTCCTGTGTGATGTTAATGTGTGTAGCAGGAACATACATAAGGAAAGGAAGGTGAAAGCAGAAACACGCTTTCATTTAAACAAAAGTAAAAATGTTTAAATAAAATATGTTTTTCTGCCCCACATAAAGGCTCTGCACATTCAAAAACCCTTCCTCTTGTCATGGCTTGAAGAAAAATCCTGTATCTTTACAGAAACAGCTTTAAATATTGACCAGCACCACTGAATTATTGCTGATGGAACACACGTGATGTTGCAAAAGAGCAAACAAAGGTGGTTGTTGTTTTTGTGTATCACCTAAATTACTTGTAAGAGGAAGTAAGTGTTAATTTTACAGTTAGACACCTTGAAACACACTCATTCAAAGATATCATATTTTAAAGTTCAGTTCAGTTCAGTTTATCTGTTTGCATGTAAGACTTTAATACAATGTCAGAGGTTTATTATAAACTGCTTTCCATTATTCTACACTGTGTGGTTCTGTCAGCTGGGAATATAAGAAGCTGTACGACACTTCCTGCTGCTTTACGCGCTCTCATTTCAGTGGCGTGACAGAGGAACCAATCAGCGGAGCGCCAAATCAATATTAGCCAATCACAGCCGTGATGGCCAACCCTGGCCAATGGGATGACTGGCTGAGAGTTAGGATCCTGGTGCTGCCTTCAGGTGACACCAAAAATACCAGGTTTTACCACAGAATACACATGAAGGAATAAATACTGTACAGCAAAATGCCACACGATGATTAAAATGTTCCAATGCATTGAACTATATTTAGGTAGTTTATTATTTTTAACTACAAATAACCTAAAAATTGAAATTAGATTATTTAACTAATATGAGTCCTACATGGTCTAAATCATTATCTGAGGCCCAGAATGATCTGTCAAAAGACCACAAAGTCAGTTGCACATAGAAAATCTGGGGTCAAGAGTCTAATTTTAGCACAGGATGAGGCTAGAACAGAATGAAGCTGCCATAGAAAATTAGTTGTGTGATTAAATCTAGGACAGCTTCGAGCTGAATGATCCACAGTCCTTGTTTTGTTTAAAAATTTGTACAGAAGTTTATCCATGGTTAATATGAAGCATCGGGACTCTTAATAAGGTTAGTTATCCAAACAGGTCAAACCAGGAGTTATGACCTTTATAGTGTGTGTTCATGGAGGCCTGTTGTGCATCCAGTGATGGGTTTGCCTGAAATTTATTATACCTGAGATGACTCTAATTTGTTGCTGTTGATGTACTTTTAATAAAACATGCTAAATATTTGTTCTTGCCTTGTTATTTTTTTCATATTTGTAGATACATTGCATTTAAAATAATCAAAAATCCCCATATCTGCTAAAGTGTATTGTGCATTGCATTTTATATTTTTTTCATAGCATCTTAACCTTCTAAATCTGTAGAAATTGAAATTACTTTAATATTTATTTTGATCAGGTAGATGTGTATTCTATATAATATTGTAAGACCTTAACCTTGATATTTTATGTAAATTGGGTCTTTCCCATAATTTTTGATTTTTTTAAGAAGGCATAAAACACCAATCTTGCTTCTCTATAGGAAAGCATTTAAGCTCACGGTCTGTTGTTTCAAATGTGCTGTAGAAATTACAGTGACTTGACCTGACGTTTGGAAATCCTTTTTAAGTGGGGGTTACGAATTTCCGGAGGCGTCCCTGAACGCATCGTTTCGCAGGCAGCTGTCATCCACACCGACGAGGAGCAGCAGCAGAGAGCAGAGCTGAGAGGAAGACAGTCCACAGCACCGCAGAATCCCACCGAGAAACATCCACACAATCATTCCACATCATGGATCGGGAGCAAACCATCAACTTTGGAGCGGGACCAGCAAAACTCCCGCAAACCGTGAGTCTGGATCTACATTCTGTCTGTGTAGCGATTAAAATCGGCGAAAAAGCTGGAAATCAGGAGCCACCTGCAAACTCCCTCAAAGCTAAAAGACCCTTGTGCTGAGAGAATTAAATTTACTGTGATGCAGGAGTCTTATGCATTGCAGATTAGTCTTTATTTTCGACTTTGTGGTGTTTGATTCTGATTTAGCGTTGTTTGTAAATCGTTCTTTAAAACTCAGCTGTCCCTGTGGATCTGCTGCCTGAGCTTTGAATCTGAGGCTGGCATGCAGTCATGTGAGAACACGACTGCCTTTCTGAGGCTTGCCACTTGCGGGCAGCTCCAGCAGGATGAAAACAGTGTGTTGAGTTGCATCAGCCTCAGTCATTCATGTGGAAACCTGCTTCTTTGTGCTTCACGGGTGGCAGCAGCAGATCCAGCCTCTAGATGGCAGAAAACCAGCTCCCCACAGGATCCACTCTCCAGTCTCACTTGTCACATTTTGTGCAGATTTTATGGTGAAACTGCCTCATTCTGCTGTGTCTGCAGCTGAATTAGCTGTTTCAGTTTTGATCCTTTGCATTAAACTAATTTAAAAATCATTTTTAACAGTGAAATGTGCAGTTTCAGTCCCAAGCACAAAATGTACTCTGAGTTTGTACTACTCTGTGTGGGGCTTTGTGGATCCTGATAATCCCAACATAGTCAGACAATTTGATTATTGATAAAACTTTAAAACATATGACAGGTAATTCCACTAATGTGCAGTTGCTATGTATGCTTATTTCATAATTCTACGTCTTCTTGTTTCCTTTTTTGTCATTTTGTGCCCTAATAACTGAATTGGAACCAAACCAATGTATCTGTTTGCTAATATTATCATCCGATATTACAGATATTTCGATATTAGCATATATACGGTCCAATATACTCAGTTATACAATCCTTTTTTTTTCTTTTTGTACAGAAGATAATGCAACAAAAGTTACTGAGTGTAATTTTAAACAGGTAAAATCACAGCAAACTGACACCATTTCATACAGACAGAAATACTTTGCTGGAAAGGTAATCAATAATGACCCTGTCATTTTTCCTTCACAGTAATAAAATAAATAATATTGGCCATTATAGTAATATCAACATTTTTCTCCAAGACACTCCAAGAATCTGTTTTGGCATCCGCCCCAAAAATCCAGTATCATTTGAGCTCTTAACTAAGTATCATTCAGCTCCACAATACTTGAGTTAGCCACTTCTCCAAACTCAAAATTTTGTACAAAGCCAATTTATTGATTAGTTGATCGACAAAGCATTAAAAGGCATCAGTTTTAATTACAATTTAGGTCTTTCTCAAGCAGAAATGCAAACATTTTACTTTCATCTTGCATGATTGTAAATTTAAAATCTCTGAGTTTCGGTGCACTGGTCAGACAGGAAGGATGATTACTCTTCAGAAAGTTGTGATTAATTATTTTCTGATGTTTTGTAGACCAGATGATTCATTGTGAAAAACAATATTCTGCTGATAAATCAGTGCTAATTGTTAAATTGAAACCTTGTAAATATGCATAACATAGACTCTAATTAAAGAGAAAAATATAAAGTTAAGTTAAAATGCCTCTGTCACCTTGGTTGAAGTTTGATTTACATCTGACTTCTTGTTGCAGCTCAAACTTTCTTTTTCAGATCTCTTATGAAACATGTCGACCATCATCTTTTCTGTTAGTGTTTTTAAGAGATATTATTCTGTGTGATGTGTTACAGGTGCTGTTTCAAGCACAGAAGGAGCTGCTCAACTACAGTGGCTCTGGAATTAGTGTTCTTGGTGAGTAATGAATACATTTATTCACTAAAGGAGGCCTGTGTCTCTGCTCACTTAGACTAAAGCTGCATTAAGAAAGAATGTTTTAACAACCAGTGTGGACAGGAGGCAGAATTACAGCAAGTAAATTGGTTTAAGCCTCCATATAGACACCTGAGTGATGTTTAAAGACTACTCTTAAAATTGTAACATTGTGCTTTTAGTGCACAGAAACAAGTGTTTGTTGGTGATTGTAGTCCATTTCTGAATCACTTCATCCACAGTGTGTGTTTACTGTGAGTTAAAGACCAGGTGCATTCATTCATTCTGCTCTCATGGTTGCTTTTTCTCTCTCTGGAACCTGTGATTTAGTCATGTTCCTGTATTAAATACCAAAAACTGAAACACAGTTTGTTAAAATGTGAGTATATATCAATGACAGTGAGACTAAATGCTCATGTTTGTGATTCTGTCCAACCAGAGATGAGCCACCGATCATCAGACTTCAACAAAATCATCAACAAAACAGAGAATCTCCTGCGAGAGTTGTTGTAAGTGACTTTTAGTACTGAACCATCTTCTTTTTTATTCTTGCATCATATATCTGTTTTGTCAGTTGCTATTTTATGTGATGTCAACATTGTTTTTGAAAGAAAAAAGTCTATTTTGCTTTTATATGCTGTTGTAAAATTGAGAACTTATTTTATTTTATCTTATCTTCTTCAGTCTTACTTTACTTCACACCATCAGGACATGTCCAAACAGCATTTTTTTTTCTTGTTTTAGGTCAAAGTACACATAATATTTTGGTATTTAAAGTCTGAGAAAATAGCATGGTCTTACATATGAATTCTTGTGTGAGATAAGTATAGGAACAATATTAATAATTAGCCGTACAAGCCCAAAAAATTTAGATGGTGTTTGTCAGTCACTTAGGTGTGTTTCTCCGTGGAGTTGCTAAGAATGTATGGATTGTGAAGGATTTTCTAAATTTATAATTAATGCTATTTTAACCAAACCGAAGCTATTGTAAACGTGTACGTATGGGACTTCGCTGAGATAACATATTTGTAGGTAAGTACAGTCATAACTTAGCATGCAAATAAAATCATCGGACAAATAAACCGTATTAAAGTACACAAAAAAAGAGAGGCTTCCTGAAGTCCCAAAACCCAAACATATAAGAAAATAGCATAAAGAATCACCATGAAAACCGAAAGCTAAAAACACAATGTGGAAACTGGTGTTATATTCATGTTAGATTAATAAGTGGTTTGAATTTTTATCCATTATCAAATCATTTTTAAAGAAAAAGACATTATGCAGTCACTTAAATCTACCTTTTTAGTAGTCTCGCTAATTTAGGATTAATAACTACATTAATTTTACCATTTGCATTAAATGCACAAGAGAGAATAACTATGGATGAACAAAGTACGGCTGCATGTTTTAACTGTGACACTTTACCTGCACCAGGGAGATATTGTGTCTTGTACAACCTGGATCTTTGCTTGGTTTAAGAATCAGATTATTTTTTTTAGTTAACTGCTGCACACAGTAATGTCTGCATTGTATATGGTGTTTTAACACAGAAGATGTTTGTCTTCACAGAAATATCCCAGACAACTACAAAGTCATGTTCCTGCAGGGCGGCGGGTCTGGACAGTTCAGCGGTGTTCCTCTCAACCTGATCGGCCTGAAAGAGGACCGGTGTGCCGATTACATAGTGACCGGAACGTGGTCAGCGAAAGCGGCGAAAGAAGCAGAGAAATACGGAAAAGTCAACGTCGTCCATCCAAAGTTGGATAGTTACACAAGTAAGTGTGTGGGAGTGAATGGAGAAATATCTCGATGCCATTTTGGGTGAATAATGAGGCCAATACCATGTTTTTGAGGGCAAGGTTTTGATTAAATAAAAAAATAAAGTTCATTTTAATTATTGTCAGCACACAGAAAACTTGTTGTAGATCTTTTAGGAGATAGTCATTGTCATTCCGGCTGCATGTGGACTGCCTCGCTGCTCAATCAGGCCATGTGTCCAGACTGTTGCGTAATAAACAATAGAGACGACTCGCAGTGAAAGACTCTGGTATGCAATCAGTTGTTTCCACATGGTTGTGTCTGATTGGTGGTTTACATTGGGGCTCCTCTTTATCCAAATATGCAGAGGCAGCTTAATAAATGCTGTTTAACACTAAATCTGAGGTATGTTGCTCCTATTGTCCGTCGTCTAGTTTTTCTTAGACCTGAAACACCATCTGCTCTCCCTATAAAGAGGAGTTTCTCCTTTTTATGTGCAGCACCTAAAAATTTGGACAGAAAGTCAGCCGACTCGTCTTTCTTTTCCACGTCACTGGCTAGTGGAGACAAAAATCCTCCAAATAAAAAGATCTAGAAAGACGGCAAGTCCTTTTCATCTTCAGTTCTCGCTTTAGGCATGTTTTTACAAGGGAGAGGTTTGGTGTGGAGGACTGCATTTAACTGAGCAGGAAAACTGGTTTGAAGAATGGTGGGTGTGTTCTAATTGCACAAGATATCATGAAGCCAAATTATTACAAAGACCATGTGCACTCTTTGCTTGCCACTGAGGTTGGGATCCTCCTAACACTACCAACAGCCTGACATATTTGTATTTCAGTGGAAACAATCTGATGGATTGAAATTAAGGATAGATGTCCATCCATCCATTATCTATACACCGTTTAATCCTCACTAGGGTCGCGGGGGGCTGGAGCCTATCCCAGCTGACTCAGGTGAAGGCAGGGGACACCCTAGACAGGTCGCCAGTCTGTCGCAGGGCCACATACAAAGACAAACAATCACTCTCACATTCACACCTACGGGCAATTTAGAATAATCAATTAACCTCAGCATATTTTTGGACTGTGGGAGGAAGCCGGAGTACCCGGAGAAAACCCACGCATGCACAGGGAGAACATGCAAACTCCATGCAGAAAGATCCCGGGAAAGCCGGGACGTGAACCAGGGATCTTCTTGCTGCAAGGCGAAAGTGCTAACCACTACGCCACTGTGCAGCCCCAGGATAGATGTCTATTCTGTTAATATTAGCATTATCACTGTGAGCAGTCATGTTAGTATTTAGACACTTTAGTCCCACAGAGCTGCTAGCATGGCTATAGACTCTTTAAACTGGTATAACTTCTTAAATATGTTGTGTTGTTGCTCCCTCCAGAAATCCCCGACCCCAGCAGCTGGACCCTGAACCCATCGGCCTCCTACGTGTACTACTGCTGCAACGAGACCGTGCACGGCGTGGAATACAACTTCACACCTGAAACCAACGGGGTGGTCCTCGTCAGCGACATGTCGTCCAACTTCCTGTCCCGACCTGTGGACGTGTCGAAGGTGAGAAGAAAGAACAGTTGACAGTCTGGAAAACATTCATTATCCTTCCGCTGTAATGGAAATTGATGAGAAACAACAGAACCCATGGAAGAGGCACAACACGACACAAGAAATACTGCTGCTAAAAAATAATAAAATGATAATTTAAGTCAAAATAAGTACAGTTGTAGGAATAAAACACAATAGAGAAATCACAGAGCAGAGTTGTTAACATGCTATAACATTAAGCACCTGTTTGCCTGTTTATATACCATTAGCACAGCATAGCATATTGAGATTAAAATTTAAAGTACGACAATGCTGAATTGAGCCTGGCAATTTGAATGTCCTAAGCTAACCAGAGTAGAGAGGATAAACGCTTTTTGACTTGGCAAAGGTTTTCCCCTTCACACCACGTTCAAATGTTCTTCTTCCACAAGTTGCTCATGTGTTTGTACAAAACGTTGTATTTTGTTGTGTCCTCTTGCGTTGTGTAGTTTGGTCTAATCTTCGCGGGTGCTCAGAAGAACGTGGGTTGCGCCGGCGTCACTGTGGTCATCGTGAGAGAAGACTTGTTGGGTCACGCTCTGAAGGAGTGTCCCATCGTCCTGGACTACAAGGTTCAGGCTGAGATGAACTCTCTCTACAACACGCCGCCGTGCTTCAGGTACACAGCTTCTCTGTTTTATATCTGACTGAAGATTAGCAATATTTGTGAAATGTACATGTTTCAAAATTAAATTGAAAAATACAAAACATTTTTTACTGGTTCCTGTTGGTCTTGTGGAAATATCAGCTGAATTTTTTTTCAGGCGCACATTTGCTCTGTTGCCAAGAGGTGAGCATAAACTGTAAATAGAACATAAGAAATCAACAGCACTTCTACATTTCACAAGTTAACATCTTCTAGGGTGTCAGTTTAACCTTCTGAACCACAGTACATGCTGGCAGGTTTAGGCTTATTATCTTTAAAAAAAAATCAATAAAAAATAAAAAAAACTTCAGTGACTGAGTTGAACTGCTGGCTGTATTTACACAGAGGAGATTGGAGATAAGTATGAAAACAACTGAAAATTAAAAAAAATAAATAAATAAATAAAAATCTCTGTTATGTAGAGCTACCATTTTTATCATTATTGGTTATACCTGTGGGTACATGGAAAAATATTGTACATGTTGATTACAAGTTTTGAAAATTTGTCCAAAAGAAAAAAAAATTGAACAACTTAAATTTTTCCTTGCTCAAAAAATATTATGGCGTTCTCTCTACATCTGGCAAAAAATGCTGTTTCCATAGAGGTGAAAGACTCTATGTTGCATTCAAAATGAGCTCACAGTGAGGAAAAATGTGCCTAGAAACTGGAGCCCACATAGTTAATTACTACAAAAACTGAAGTGCAAAACCACTCAAAGCATTCCAGAGGTTCATGTGCTGGACTGTTTCTTGGTTGAGAGCTACTACCTGGAGTCTCGACTGATTGTCTGGCAAAACTAAAACAGCAACTATAAACTACAGCTGCTTCAACCTGTTATGTTCTTTTTTATTTGCTAAGCTAACCAGCTGCTTACTATATAGCCTTTGGTATAATGTACAGACATGGGATTTACTACTTTATTGTATGTGACTATTTTGATCTATTTCTACCTTTGTGTTCAGCATCTATATCATGGGTCTGGTTCTGGAGTGGATTAAGAATAATGGCGGCAGCGCCGCCATGGAGACGCTCAACAAGCAGAAGTCCGCCATGATTTATGACATCATCAGCGCTTCTAACGGTTTCTATGCGTAAGTATTAAAACGGCAGCGTTAAAACAGGAAATTCAGAGAGGGTCAAGACATTCTGGGAGTATTATACACTGTAAAGCATCAGTGCCAGTCTAGCTGCACAGTCTGTTTCACTCTATACTGGCAACATTTAAAGCTGAGTTGGGCAGACATTTTCTGGTATTGAGGAGCAAATTAAAACCCGTATTAAATTCTCACCATATTGTAACTCAAGTGTTAAAGGAAAACACCCTTCTATGCCTCCTCTTGGCTCTGTTTTCAAGCTTTAGGGTATCTATCTTGTGACACAACACTCTGGCCAACCACTGGTCTTTTCAAATTCTGTGACTCAGTTGGTAAAACAAAAGGTTTGATCTCGGGTCCATCTGCATGCTGAAGAACCCAAAGTTGCCTCCGATGGCACATTAGCACCTTGCTTCACAGCTCTGCCACGATTCGTGTGTGAATGGGTGAATGTGAAGACACTAAAGTAGAACAGTGCTGTTATTTTTGTCTTTCTTTAGGATTTATGGCTTAATAACTGTCATAATACACACAAAACATGAGTTCTCTCTACTTCTAACCATAGCTGTGCTGCTTCAGTAGAGGTGCAGGACTTTATATTGCAGTGAAAAATGAGCGTATAGCGAGTAAAAATGTGACAGGAGCAGCAAAGGCCCAGAAACTGCTTGGGGTCCAGAGGGTTTAGTAACAACGTACTGCCATGTTCACCTGCTCAGGTGTCCTGTAGAGACGGCTTGTCGAAGCCGCATGAACGTACCGTTTCGTGTGGGGAAGAAAGAAGGAGATGATGCTTTGGAAAAGGAATTTCTGGAAGGAGCATCCAAACGTGGAATGATATCACTGAAAGGACACAGGTCAGTTGTCCCAGTAATACCTACTTTATTTCTGTTTCATGGGTGCTAACGATAATACAGCATCTATGGGGGTATTATGGTAGCAAAACTATTTGTAAATGTGTATGGAGAGTTGCGGCATAACTTCTGAGGTATGCAGCCAGAATGAATGAGCCTGTGAGCCTGAGCTCAGGGCACAGAAACCCTACAGTTACAGATACAAAATCTCACACATGTAAAAAGACAGCCAATTTTAAGGCCCGCTTGATTTGTAACTGGTGATTTGTCTGTATGTCCGGCACTTGTAGCCAAATACTGAGACTTTTCTATCTATAAATATCTGTGTACACATTCACAGATATTTGTATGCATTGACAAGTTTTACTACATGTGCACATTTTAATACGGATTAGCAGATTTATTTATTTTTTTGCACATTAGAAAACCGAATTACTGACACACAAATTTTGAAGACATTTGCAGATTACATTGACAAATCTCAGTACACATTTACAAATGTCACTACAGACACACAGATTGACACACAGTTCTCATCCATACACATTTACGAACAGTTTTGTTACAATAATTCCCCCATAGAGATCTTAATTTTGTTTACATGTAAGGCTAGATGCACAAAGAATTAGTCTTCTCCATTTGCAGACCTCAAACTTGACTTTGTCTCCCCCTGCAGGTCAGTTGGAGGAATCCGTGCCTCCCTGTACAACGCTGTAACAGTAGAGGACACTGCAGCCCTCGCTGGCTACATGAGGGAATTCCTCAAAGAGCACCAATAAAACCGACTGCTGCTGCTACGAGTTGATTCATGTCACACGGTGGCATTTTGCTACTTTAGTTTTTAAAAATCCTCTTGTTTACTTCTCGTTGAGATCCATGTTGGATGTGGAAGGTGTCCTTTTAGACACCTGTTTTGTAACGCCAACCCTTAGTTTCCTAAAAAGCCTAAACTGCTGTTCCAAGTAAAGATTTAATGATATCAGTGTATCATAGAATTACTATTTAAGTGAATTTGTTGACTAACAGTGCTTTGATGTACATATGCTGTAGGTAATTCTTGTTCAAAATGTGTTTACATTCCAGTAAATCTTACTGACGCACAAAAACATATGTACTTTTTGAAGTGTACTTTATTGGCTGAAAGGCTGTTTTCCAGTGGATGGATTTCTGTACCTTAAGACTTCCTTATTGATAAGATTTAGCTTCAGAGACCAGAGAAGCACTGCTAAACTTCATTCTGCTTTGCTGTATTGTGGGTGGAACAGTGTTACAACAAAGCACAGAAAAGATATTTATGACTTAATGAAGCACTCCAGCGCTGTCTTGACGAAATGCCATACAGTCATGAAAGCAATTATTAGACCACCCTTGTTTTCTTCAATTTCTTGTTCATTTTAATGCCTGGTACAACTAAAGTTACATTTGTTTGGACAAATGTAACGATAACAACAAAAATAGCTCATGAGAGTTTAATTTAAGAGCTGATATCTAGACATTTTCCATGGTTTTCTTAACCAAAATCCCTCAAGTTCTTACATCAGTAGCTGTGGCATTGTACTGCCAAAAACAACTTTTAGGCATTCCATGTTTTCTTTTCTGTCTGTTTTAGTCACATGATCCACACAGGAGTTAGTATTGATTCATAACCATTGTTTTTGATGACTGTAGTCATGTTCACCACCAGCTTCTGAGATTGTTCTGCTGTCACAGCAGCCCATTCCTGTTGCACAAACTCAAACAAATTTGCTTTGTTTTGGAGCTTGTGGTTCTCTGTTTAGCCTTTGATGATTTTCCACAGGTTTTCAGCTGGATTTAGATCTGGTGATTGAGCTGCCAAAGCATGGTTCCAGTGTTCTGGTTCTCCATCCAGGCTTTAGTCGACCTTGCTGTGTGGTAAGAGGCATTGTCTTGTTGGAAAATCCAGTCATTGGAGACAGGAAAGAGTTTTCCAGCTGATGGAAGAAGACTGTTTTCAAGAGTAGCCCTGTACATGACCTGGTTCATTTACCCTGTTCTACCCAGACTGAAACAACCCCAGATCGTCACTGATCCACCCCCATGTTTTACTATAGAGGCAGACAGTCTGGTTTGTAGCTTCTCCAGGCTTCCTCCTAACCAGTAAGGTAGCTGGAGTGGGCATCAACTGAAAATTGGCTTCATCACTGAAGAGAACCTTAGCTCAATCCTCAACAGTCCAATCCTTGTGATCCCAGCAAAGAGTAACTGTCTTTCCTCTGCCTTCTGAATGGCTGTCTTGGAGATCTTCCGTTTTTTCACTGCCTGCCTCTCAATGCCAATTTCTAGCAGTGCCACAATGGCTGCCTTTGTGGCTTCACATAATTCTTTTGTTTTAGGCATTATTTGAGAACTGACAACTGACATCGGAGTTGTGCTGCTTATGAAATGAAATGGCCTCTTATATACCCTGGGAACACAATGAAGCTGAAGCATGTCAAATAGGACATAAAGTGTTATGGAATCAGTTGCAGTTTTTGTCGTGTTCATTGTGTTCTTCAGGTTATATACCTTTCATGGAACCAGGCATTGAAATGAACAAGAAATTGAAGAAAACAAGGGTGGTCTAATCATTTTTTCCATGACTGTATAACATTGGAATTGTAGTAGGGAGAGCATGGAAAAAACTTTCACCTCCACCAAACTAGGGAAGAGGCAAAAAAAAAAATAAATCTCACAACCTGGTAACTAAAACAAATAAAACCAAATTTTATCTATTTAAAGTTTAACAAAAGATCCAGCTTACTTCTGCTTTTGCTGGAAATCTATGCTAGAGCATCAGCTGTCTGCATCAGGAAACAATCAGCTGAAAATCTTCCTCCTTTCGTGACCTCCAGTGCTTCAACTAAGTCTCATCTGGCTGCTGTGATGTTGGGTGAACTTCAGGGTGTGTCAGTGTGCCGTTGCATCACTTCTGGTGCATTAAATGTGAAACTTTTGCCCTCAGAGTGCAGCGAAAATTTATTTCTTTTCTGATAGCCTGCTGTCAAGTAACTTATCAATAACAATATTCAACACACTACAAGCAGACTTAGTCCTTTTGCCTGTGAGGTTAAACCATCACCTCCTACTTCTTCACTGCCTGCTGACAGGAGAAGCAGCTCAGTATGTAGGAGTGAGCAGGAAGCATAACATCAGCAGGGCAGCAGGATGGTTTCTATCTGAATGTCCAGAGGCCAGTCCCTGCTGCGTTCGACCCGCCGAGGCTCAGCAGTGTGTTTAAACATGATCTCTGACCTCTCGGGAGGAGAAGTAAAGAAGCAGGAGGTGGCACAGTGAGAATTTCAATACAGGAATCAGTGGTGAAACATATCCTGAGGTGGTACTAAAAATACAAGATGTTTTACGTAGGTTTAGTTCGTGGAGATTGAAGCATTTTTTGAATAGAAATGTATGTTTTGAGGAGATGATGCGAGCTGGGGTGAGTGTGTGTTTGCTGTAGCTTTGTCTCTCTTTCCTGTCTTTCTAATTGACAGAACCTGCAACAAACCTGCCAGCAGCTCCAGTTTATCACTAAACAAAAATGTTAGGCTTCTGTGGCTTATAACCTCCCTTTAAAAATAATGCACAAGTTAAAAAAAAGTTGGATTGCAAGAGTAACAAGGTTAAATTGAACAGGTTTGACATTGCGAGGATGTATCATTTGTCACGATATTGTTAAATATTTTCCTCCCTGTTCATGTAAGACTTTTGTCCTTTCTTTTCTCTAGTACTTTAGGCAGTTTATACAGAAAATAAGAATATTAATATTGTACAAAGAAGTGTTACAAAAATTTAAGCAGCCCAGCAAGATGTAGTCTAGATGTAGCAGGCACTCATTGAAAAATATGCACTAACAGTTGATCATTTTTATTTGTAGATCACCTCTCAAAGCCCAAAGTTTGTCACAGTTTTTTCAAATGAAAAGTCAACAATTGGAATATGACATATAACATTAAATCAAATGGAATCACTATTAATAACACACCTGGAGTACACAAAGGTCAAACAAATCCCATTAACGTGAGATAAAAGAAAGGAAGACGCAATTTAGGTAAAATCAAGAAAAAAAATGACAGAGAGAAAAGTCTTAAGGTAACATATATAGATTTAAGACAGAATACCCACTCATAACCCAAAACATGCACGCTCAAAGGTATCTAGTTGCTTTTGTGCCAAATAACCTCTAGGTGGAAGTGTTCATCAAGAAACATATTTTTGCAAGCCCTAGAAGTGGTCAAATGGGAGTCTATGTCTTTTTATATTCATGTTGGGTGTTGTTCACAACGTTTAATCTATATATATATATATATATATATATATATATATATATATATATATATATATATATATATATATCGAGACTGATAGACCATGATCAATAATATATTAAGAAACAACTATAATATTCAATAATTAATACACAAATAGAACTGAAGACGCTTTAAACAAGAAATTGTTGTTATTTTCTCATTTTAGAATAGCTATTTGTGTTTTTGTTAGACACTAGTGTGGCTTCTCTGAATAGGTCAACTCACCACTGCAGGCAAAACATCCTCAACTGAAGAAATAAATCAGTATCCTTTCAGAAAATACACATCTCTGCTTTATAATGGTTTGGGGATTGTAAAAAGACACACTCTCCCCATTCTTTCAGTCCTTCCAGCACTGAAAATACATCTTTATCAGCCACAGAGAAGCATGCTGTTCACAGTTATTGTTGTAATGTACATGATATAATTCATTCCACTGGACCTTTTAGGTGATAAAGTGGAATAATTCCTCTCCAGATGGTACGATAAGGTTATTAGTGCACGGTGGGCAATAGAGTGTTAATAGAGCATGTGATGCACCTTTTTGTCGGTGCTTTTATCTTTAATGCTTTACAGCTCTGTCAGTGCATGAATGATTGTATGGGTGGCATAAATGGCAATTGAACTACTAACCTGGGAGTCTCTCAGAGTGTTTTTGGGCTTAAAATGTTGCAGCTGGCTTTTGTAGAAGTGATGTTTCCTATGTCGTTTTTTTTTTCCCTTAGAAATTGTGCAGAGGATTTTGGCCTGCAACATTGGTTTTGAATAGGTTCAAGACATCATATATCCATAGTTTTTACTTACTGATTTAGGCTTTTCTGTTTAATGCAATTCATACAAAGTCAATTTAAAATTTAAAGCTATTCATTTGATGATTTAATATTAGCCTAAAGCTTTTGCACATCACTGTATCCTTAAAAGGTACGTGTGTTCCTGAATCCAGCTGGTGTCCATACACACACACACACACACACACACACACACACACACACACACACACACACACACACACACACACACACACACAAAAGCACCTTGCCATTTTCTTACTTTCATTTTGAAATGTAATGAAACACAAGGTAAAGTTGATCCAGGAGTTATTATTTTATATAACATCCCAGGCGATTCTTCCCAAAAAGTAATTTTGGCAGTTAGCAAATATCAATACCAAAAGCAGGGGAGAAAGTCGGAATGCTGCTGTTGACTTTGGATCTCCAGGGTGGGAGATGTTGGACCTGCTGCAAAGGTTTGTGTGCTGAAAGGTAAAAAATGTTCCACCGCCGTGAAGTATTGCTTTAAGGCAGATTTGTCAGTATGATAAGACGCTGTCACATATTGTTCTTTGCGTTTATATCTGCAGTGAGTCTTTCAGTTTGTTAGTTTACGGTCATCTTTAACTCTGACTGAAAGCATTTGCGTCCCAATGAGCTGCAGGAACTTTGGCATCGTGCTCATTTTAGTCTTGTAATCAATTAATGGTTGTTTGCCACCTCCTGTTAGAACCCCAGAGGCATCAGTGCACACGTGAGCTCCTCTACTTCCACCTTTAGTGCTGCTTCATTTGGCAGCTGATCTTCAATGTGCAGAGACTTTGCATAATTAGCAACTTCATCTCAACAGATTTCTCTACTATTTTAGTTTATTGTATGTTTTTGACTCTGCTCCTAGTTTTACTTAAACTGTCTGTCTCAATTCACAACCACTGAACCTGGAAACATAATGAACAAGATAGCAACTTCAAAATTTGTGATGATGTGTTGAAATCAAGTTGAAGAGCAGCTTTTGATACGGAAACCCTAATTAAAAGACTACAGCTATATGAGAGGCTCAGTAAAGTTGAATTTTAGCGCATTGGTGCTTTGGGGTCAATGCCAACATACCAGCATCAGCAACACTAACATGCTAATGATTGGTAGGCGCAATATTTACTTTGTTCACCATCCTAGCTTAGCATATTAACACACTATTTAGCACAAAAATACAGCTGAGGCTAATGTAAATGTGTTATTATAGAGGTATTATGTGGGGAATTGATATTTTGCCCTGATAAAGGCACTAGATGAAAACTACTTTAAGGATCACCACAGTTATCACAAGTCATCATGTGGCTGGCATGAACATGTACACCAAATTGAACAGGAATCAATCCAGTTGCTGTCAATACATTTAAATTACAAATGTCAGACATGTCAAATTCATGGTGGTGCGAGAGTAAAAATCTGAGGATCACCAAAGTTTTTTCTATGATTCATCCTGCAGGAACTATGAATGTAGAATGAATCTGGTAGTTTGGATAATTTCGTCAAGACCATAGTGTGAAACCAATATTACTATAAATTTTAATCATGTTTCTGATATGACTAAAATGA
Organism: Amphiprion ocellaris; assembly: GCF_022539595.1. Taxonomy (NCBI): domain Eukaryota; kingdom Metazoa; phylum Chordata; class Actinopteri; family Pomacentridae; genus Amphiprion; species Amphiprion ocellaris. The sequence goes on from NC_072771.1 coordinate 33,350,172, forward strand.
GCTCAGGTTAAAAAAAAAAAAAAAAAAAAAAAATCCCAACAAATATTTTGATGTTGAAGCTGAAGTCATGACAAAAGCTGGATGGACCACATCAAGTTGCAATGTTGCTATGGTCGGGTGCAAACTGTATATCATATTAACTTGTGGCACAAATCTGCCATAATCTCTGGATTGATCAATTGTTTGCAGAGTTTGAGCACAGACTTTATATAATGGATGCACTTTGCCTCTAGGCTTGAAACCAATACAGACATACCTTTAACCTGCATTCTTTCTAACAGCCAGCAGGAGGAGACTTCTCTGGTTGCAAAAATAAGTCAGATTGTGTTGAAGACTATGACAAAATGATCTTACTTGCCCCTTAATATGTTACCTCAGTTAACAGTTTCCTCATGAGGTTATGGTCTCCATTACTGGTTTCACATTTCCTTCAATGTTATACGATATTTAATTTGTAATTTATGGTCACAGTTAGATTAAAATAGGGTACCTTGTGATTAAAAGGCCATGACAATATTTGTGCATCGTGTCCTTGGGTTCTCAGTTAGATACACCCCTCGCTTGTTACGTTAATGTGGCCAAGGTCGTGACAGTCAGATGCCAAACTTGAGGCTTCAAACATTAGTCTAGATGCCAGTGGGTAACATTATGGTCACTATGTCCATCTTTTGTATACGGTCTCTGGATTTAAGCTTTACCAGTTTCAGGTAGATCAAGCTTTGAACAACCGTGTAGATGCTGTGAGGTTAAAAGCAGTATGACACATTGTTACTTGTCCAGCTTAGAAAAGTCAATCTGGAAATCCATGCAGGCCTCTGGTAACAAATTTGAAAGCCTATGTAGATGGATGGGGACCTCCAGTTCAGAGTGAAGTACACTAACATCCACTGTTGCTTGTTGTGAGTGACTTACAGGAAATTATGCAAAGGGATTAGTGAGAGACATTTCAATATCTGCATCTTTACAACATGAGTTATGCTCCAGGAGTGAAATACTGAACAGGTATCTTATTGCAAATCCAACAGACCTTTAAACCCCTGAAGGCCATGTAACTCAAACTAGAGAAAGAAACGAAACAAATCAGGAGATGTAAATACAAAACCCCTTTGACAATCACAGATGTAAGACTGCTCATTAGTAGAGTTAATGATGAAGCTGCAGAACTTGGACAGTCCATTAAAACAACAAACTATTTAAAAATGAGCAGCTGTGGGCTACAGCAGCCACCGGAGGACAGGATAATCAATAGCAGTCATGCATTAATTGGAACAAGCTAATGTGTTTGACTTGCTGCTGGTACTTGTGGTTCTGAATGGACGGTGCAGCTTGAGTTTGTCAGGCAAGAAATAACATCTCAGACAAAAGCAAACCTGAGAAAAAGACGTGTCTTCTAAGAAAAATCCCTGTTAGACAAGGTTAAGACAGTTATTCAGTTGAGCTAAGTTTAACAGCAATGTATTAAGTGAGAAGTATTATGCAATAATATTAGCTTTATGCAATATGTTTTTAATCTTTTCATTGAAAATCCTGCTCTTGTATCTCTATCAGGTGCACAATGGCATGTTTTTTTTTTTACTCTGTGCCTTTTATATTCCTGCAAAACACCTAACCTCTCAGTAATTTTCCTAAAAAATATTGTCCATGACCCTGCTGCAGATCCACCTCAAAGCAGGAAAAAAAAAGCAAGCGAAAGATAAGAAGAGGCAGAGGGGCTTTGAAATGCGAGTAGGGTTACAGCAGAGATGGGAGGTTGTGACAGGATTGTGTGGTGATTCTCGTCCTGTCAAGCCCACTAATGTCGAGGTAATGCCACCGGCAGGCTGCAGTAAGACGGTGATAATGAAAAACACCGGGGAAGACAATATCAAATGGCTCCTCTACATCCTACAGTGGAGATTAGTCGGCACAAAAGTAGGGTGGCAGAGGCAGAGGCAGGCTTTAGTGCTGCTGATTGAGTCTCATGTCAAGAGATCCATGCTTGCAGCATGAAAACTTAGTGTGACTGACATTCTTTATACAGTCACACACACACAGCCTCAGAAGCTGTTTTCTATAGATAATGTACAGTATATGCTGCCTGCTTTAAGAGGAAAATTGCTAAATTTGAATGCATCTTTGAACTAGTTAATGTCTTTTTCCCTTTTTACTGCTCGTTACAGAACATTTAGGACAGTTTTTCCCCACTAAACAAAAGAGAAAGATTGTATTTCTCACCAGAAGTTAATTTTTTTGGAAATATTTGCTCTATGTGACATAAAACCTTCTCCAGAGTAATTATCTGCAATATGCATTTTGTTTCATTTGTAAATAAGTCCCTAGTATCCTTTTGGTTTTTTGGTAGTCCAATATATTATACAAATGTTTTTCTCCCTTAAATATAGCAGATATGAAACAGTACTTACATTTCTTTGATCATCCACATGGAGAATGTAAATCCACTATTCCCTCTTCCCTCCACCAGTTCTTAAGGGGAAAAAAAATCGGAGTCTAGGCGATCCATTTTAAAATTGCAAATATTAAATCGAACATAACGCAAGTGACATGGAAAAGAAGTGAATAAAACGCATCGGAACAACCAGGGGATTAAGATGCACAAAATAAACTGAGCTTAGGAGTGGTAGTTGTACACATCTTTGATCAGCACTTTGAACTCTCCCATGCAAACAAAATCATGAAGCTGCAGTGTTTTCTCAAGGTTGTTCCAGGTACCAGGGAACAAAATAGTGGGAGTTATAACAGATGTTGGTCAGTGACAGAAAATTACACAACTAAGAAGGCTGACAGTTTTGCTATGTACATTAAAAATATCAGTGCTGCTGTTTCAATAGGCTTAATAAACTGTAATCTGTAAAATGCTTACAGGACATGGTCTGTTTATGTGCAATGTATTCTGTGCAAGGCAAGACAAAATTGCTCTTTTTGGCTTTCCAACGAATGCACAATTGGTGGCCTTTGCAGAAATTTGGAGGCGTCTGTACAGAATCTCTGGACCCTCTGATGATGAATTTATGTCACTGAATCATAGCAGTGTAACACAGGCCTGAGTCAGAACAACTAGGTTAAACTAAAACTAGCTCTAAGATGCTGAAACATCTGGGTGGAAAGGCAGGGTTTGGAGACTTTGAGTTTCCGGCTGTGTCACATCCAGTAAATTTGAGATCATGAACATCATAACCAAAGATGTCAGAGTTGGTCTTTTCTTGAACTATTTGCTGCAGTCCTTGTGAACTGACTAGATTTTCTTGCTCAGTTTCTCACTTCTAACAGTGCGACTGAAAGAAATAAAGCAACACACAGGAGACACAATTGTACCTGAGAACATCTGCACACTGCAAATGAGCTAGTTTGTACAATAGAATTGCTGCACAGTCAGTACCAGCACAAAGCACACAGTCAGGCCTTAATTATGAAGAGTGAAGTTCACAGAGAACCACAGTCAGCAGGGTTGTGGACTGCAGCTCTATTTTTGAAGATGATGGGACTACTGCCATCAGATAAAATCAATATGAATATAATTTCACCTTAAATGCATTTTTGATGCTGCGATTCTGAAAAAAATTGATCCAGATTAATTTATAGCAAGATGTGGGCAAATGAAAGAAGTGTGCTGGTGAGTGTGCAGGTTGTTTTAGGCACTCTTTTGGCTTGGCAATGTTGGACGATTGGTCAGGATGAATATAATCACTATGGTGATTCGTTAATCCTAGTGGCAACAACTAAAGTAATGATGCTAATGCTAAATCTAATTTTTTACCATTCCAACATGCTTCACTCAGGACCCTATGATTTAGCTTATTCTACAGGAATCCCTTGAAGCCTGTCATCTTGCACAGTCAGACATGGCGTGATTTAATTCCTTGTATCGATCGTTTTACATTCAAATAATAACCGTGTGCCTCAGTGTAAGCATAACCTACACTCTACAGTATTTTATTTTACATTCTGAATTTATTTATTACCTCTGTAAGCTCTCTCACACAGGCTCAGGCGTTGTTGGTAATTAAACACTGTTACGATCAGAGCTGCTCAGTCTCTTCCATGCCTCTGTTATTATTCAGTGAGCTCATAAAACTGAATGTCCTTTATGCAACAGTTCATTTAAAGGCCACTCTGGAGATAAAATGGAAAATGCAGGAAAAATAAAAAAAAGAAGCTTGAATCAGAAGGACACAATTTTTGTCTTTATTCTGTCTTCTGTCCTTTTCGTTCTCCTTCCCTGCACCGTACTCTTTTAATCATTTAGCCTCATCTACTTTCCCAGCACTCCTCTGCCCTCCTTATTTTTTGTCTTTACTCTTTTATCAATTCTTTATACCCACACCATCTTTCTTCTTCTCCTTCCAACACCTTCTAATAAATTTCTCTATCGTCTGAATCTCCTTCCCAGATTTTCCTGTGTGTGTGTGTGTGTGTGTGTGTTTCTGTCTCCTTCTTGTAAACTCATTGCTCCATGAGGCTAATCTTGTTAGCACCAAATGCACCATGTTCCGCTAGCTCCTCTTAATTGCCGTTGTGTTATTAATGAGTGGGGAGCGGGGAAATCACTCTTAATTAGCTTGTCTCATTCGGCAGGCATCTCCAGTGAAGCGGTGGCGACGGCGCTCAGGCACAAACACACTGGGGATAATTAAAGCACTTCACTTGTCGGAGTATTTATCTAAACCAAAGAGCAACAAGCCGTTCCTGCAATTAGCCTTGTCATTCATTAGCAGCAGAGTGCCATTCATTTGAGTGTTACGTTGTCATTTTGCCATTCATTCATTCAGCGCCACTGTGGCACAAGTGTGCTTAACTCATTCATGTGGCAAAGTCATGGCTTGGCTACTGCACATTCGTGTTTTTTGTGGTTTTGCTGTGTCAGTAACTGAGTCCACGACTGATATTGATGACACAAGAAATCGGGTGATTCTTTTGCGTTTATTGTATTGTATTGTATTTGTTCGAAAACTCCCCATTTTCCTATCTGAGACTGAGAAATAGTTTGTGTAATTGGTTTTTACATGCAAATGCGCATCTTTATGTGCAGAAAGCACCTGCTGCAGGTTTAAGTGGCCAAATAATTGTGTTTCTTTGACAGATATGTATCTGTAGTAACCAGTTTTCCTCCAATTTGTTTAAACTTACTTCTTAACTCAAATAGATTACATCTCATTTGAATTAACAATATCTGATGTTTCCTCAATTTTTCCTGTTCTGCACATTCTGTCAAATAAATCTGGAAAATATGACAATGTGCAACTATGTGTTTACTGTTAAACTGAAGTCATGAGAAAACCGGGCCTGTTCTTTGCAGAGTGTCAGTTCTAAAATTTCCCTCAGAATGAACTCCTGCTCTGGTTGCAGCATTTTGTACATGACTGGATTATCTCACTGTATCATACCAACAAAATTAGTTTTAAAACAACAGTTTTTTCCCCACAACTTGCCACTATTTAAACTGTGATTAAGCTGTTATCTTGTGAGCTACCTCTGCAATCTCCTTATACATTGCAAAATGACAATAAAGAATATTCTATTCTATTCTATTCTATTCTATTCTAGTCTATTCTATTCTATTCTATTCTATTCTATTCTATTCTATTCTATTCTATTCTATTCTATCATGGCAGCTGACTTGTCCTCTGATTCTGTTGAGGCTTCAGGTCTGCCACACCTCTTGATATGAAAGGTTTTTCTTGTTTCACCTTTTGAAGGAATAGGAAGCTCTACTCACCTTTCTTAGCAATTTCTTCAAAGAAAAGACCTACATTTTTAGAGGTCGTTTCTTAATCGTTCCACTCCATGTAGGAAATGTTTGGATCAACTTTCAAGGTCTGATATCCTTCCATTGCCACAGGAAAGCTCTAAGTTGTCATCAGCTGTGGTAGCATCTCTACCATCGTTGTCACCTTGTGAGTCTGTCTGTGTTTGTGTGTCTTGGAGACACCTGTTGTAGCGGTAACTACCAAAAAGGCGATTTAGATAGCTCTGGCAGCTGTTTATATGTATGTATGTATGTCTGTCTGTGGACACATTTTGTCAACACAATAGCATCACAACCTTGTACGATGCAGTCATGACACTTTAAAGATGTGTAGTTGAAGGCCAAGTTCAAACATGCCAGTGCTCACCAAGTACTCGTGTTGACAGGCAATAGAGCTGGTGCAAGAGGATGTCTGGCTAACCCCAAAAAAACCTGAAACTGAATTAAAACCTGCAGCTCTATTTTTAAGATTCAACCTTCAGCAGCCGCTCTGTAATGTGTGTTTTAAACGTGTGCATGTGAGTGTGAATGAGAGCACCTGCCTTTGTCTCTGTGTGACCCTGACATGTTCTTGTACGATGAGAGACCGGTGACGGTGCATTAAGACAAATTTAATTTGCACCTACAGCTAAGTGAGATGAGGGAGGAAACTCTTCTGGGGCAGGACTAATTGCTGCTCGGGGATCTGTGTTCATGTGTGCGTATTGTGTGTGTGTGTGTGTACTGTATCTCCCCGGCTGTTTCTCTGCCAATATAAACAGTTTAGTGAATATTTAATGCACGTGTTTATCTGTGTGTGTCTGTCAGTGTGTGATAACAAAATGTCAGCAAAGACAGAGGAGTTAATGAGGCCTTTTTTGCCACAGGGAGTGGATTGAACAAGGTGCACACAGCTATGTGGGCACTATTTCTGTGCATAATCATGACAGCCATGAGTAATACGTGCAGCCATAGTGCAGGGCGTTAAAACAGATACTCAGATTCATCTTCAAAATGACAAACTATCAAACCTCTTGCCAAAAATAATATTGATATTGGATGATTTTGCAACCCCACATGCATAATTCATCAGACAGAGCCCTCCCAAAATAGTATTAGCCTCCTTTTATCATCGATGAAGCGTTCATCACCATCTTATATTTATGTATAATGGAGCATAATAGTGTGTTATCATCTCCTTTTCTTACAAGAAAGCTTTGTAGCCTTGTAAATAAAATGCTTGGTGTAACTGCACTTGAATTCTGAAGAGCATAAAACAAGTTATGGTGTAGCGAGTAAAAACTGCTTTAGGAAACTGCACTGGACAGTACTTGTTCCAATCCAGTGGAAACTGAAATTAAATTTATAGATTTGCACCTTATAAAATATTAGGTCTGTGATTGGAGAGAGCACTAAAAATGTCTCTCTTTCATTCTTCCACTCACAAGTATAAGAAACTGCCTCTTATCAGAAATTTGCTGGACATCTATGAGAAGTTGTTTCACTTGTAAACAGCAATGGGATGGTCCTTGTGATACTGCCCAAGTTGTTTTATACGATTACTTAAAGTAAAATCCAGTCAAACATCCTCTACAGTCATTGATTAAACCCCTAGAAACCCAATTATATGGATAATATGTGACACATATACTGTAATCTTGCACAATGTTGCTCCTGAATAGGGACACATCTTAAGTTGTATTTGGAATACTCAATAGAAAAGCGTGACATACAACAACATTTGCATTACACACAGTCTCAAACTGACCTAAATTTAACTTATAAAAGTCTGTACATGATATGGTATGTACCTTCTTAACGTTTTCACCATATGAGAATATTAATTGTTGTCCTTTTCCTCACCTCATCTTCATGTTACAACAAGACTTTTAAAGACAACAAAGAGGACTGCGTCGTTCAGTTGAACATCTTTGCTACAACTAACACTTGTGTCCCTACATGCTGATGTTCAATCTTAGTTGTCAATCTTTAGAACTGAGGCTAAAATCAAACATGAACATGTGCTTGTTTTCTCTTAATTGCTGTATATATATTTTACAGCCTGTTCTATATTTCATAATCTCCAAGCTTGCCTTACTTTAATAGCATAATTCATTTTTAAAAGCATTTTTTTAACACACATATCATCTAGCAAATCAAACTGACATTAATACATTTTATATTATTATTCTCCTTATTAACAAATGAACAACTGCTTTATATAGCTTTTTTAAAAAATAAAACAAACATTAAGAAGCTTTTTTATTAGAGTCTCCATGTTTTCACGAATGTATGATCAAAGGGATGTGTTTTAGTTGTGAGCTGATGCAATTCCTTCACTTCTTGTAAGAACAATCTAACACAATGTCTTGTGTTTGCATTTCTGAATAAAGCGAGAGCAAAAAGTACTGTCAGGGGCAAAACTTCTTGTTCTGTGTAATCTCATCTGATGTCGTGCTGCAGTGTTTCCTCTGTCTCTGCACGCTCGAGTCCTCAGCAGGCAGGCTCATAAATTGGGCAGCTAAGCCTTTCATAAAGTTTAATAAAGCGCTGTTTCGTGGCTCAGGGGAGCTGGTATTAGTGACGAGAGCCACTGCTGCCATTCCAGCAAATCACATCATCATAATGAGGCTGTACTATGGGAGTAAGACACCTCCCTTACCACCCACGCATCCGCCCACCTCCCCTGCACCCCCCCTTTGTTTTCTTTATCATTCCTCTGACACAATGCCATGTCTTCACTTCACAGCATTTTTCCAATGGGAATTTGGGGGGATAGCGTTGTTTAAACGTCGCGGCCAGCTTGGACAGGCTAGGGTTATTTCTCATTTAGTAAAGATCACAGACGCTGTAAATGCTCAGGCGGCATGCCGTGAATGCCAACACCGGCGTGATTGGCAGCTTGACGGCAGCAGCAGCATTTGCATGGCATTTAGCTGGGCGGGCGATGGCCACCCCTAACACCAAGGTGGGTAAATAAGATGACTTCCTCTGTTCACACACAATGTACACGTGCCCAAACACACACATACGCTTATGCACTCACACATGCAATCTCACTCCTCGACAAACCCTCCCCCCTCCAACTATCTTGGCCTGCCAAACCTGGAGCCACTCATAATTGTGTGGCATTTAGGCAGAGGAAAGGGACATCTAGTCGTGTAGGCGAGTGGACCACTGAAAAAGTCTGAGCCGCCCAGTTCTACATTTGAGGCTGGTATTTGAGGATGATTAGGCACAGTTACAATTTTCCCTGAGCTCAAAAAAGTGGATTATGAATCTGAATGTGAACTCGGACAGAACTTGATGATTTCAGTTTGATGTAGTTCCTTTTAGTCATGGAAGGCTGAAATTGGTTGCTTGAGTTAAGGGGGAAAATAAGCCGGATCTTTGTAATTGTAAATAGTAGATGCATAATAAATAGAAAATGTTTGTGCTAGCTTTATACACTGTAGTGCTAGTTTTAGTCCACTGTCAAGAGATCACATGTCAAAACCCTGGACTACCATGACAATCTTATATTGTCCTTGGATGACTCTCAATAATTGTTTTGTGTCTACTCACCTTAAAAACGAATCCAGTGATCCCACTGACAGAGACTCCCTTAGATCGGACAGTTATTGATTGGCAGTGATTTATTAAACACTGCACTGGAAGTGGACGTCTCTCTGGTGGAATCAGTCAAATCTATTTGGGCTTTTAACCTTCTTTGTATTATCAGGCTCCAATAACAAGCTGTCTGATCCAGTGATACAAGTCCTGTTTAGACAGTTGCTTAGCCTGGACAGGATGAGCGAAGCAGACAAACAGCTGGTTGCATAAGCACAAAGCTGGCCGGGGGCAGATGCATGGGGTCCTCCTTTATTCGGTGGTGGGAAAAGAGGCTTCCTGGTGAAAAGACAGGTACTAGAGGAGGGTATGCTGTGGTGGAAACTAACCTCTAACCCTGCAATGCAGAGTGGGATGAATAAAGTAACACTGTGCACCACAATCAGTTATTATGCTAAAGCATGATGATCTTACAAACTAATGTCAAACCTTTATGCATGTAGCAGATTTGAGACATTGCTTCTTTCTTTTTTTTTGCTGTAATTTCTTATTTAAATTTATCTGAATCATGCAATTTATAGTAAAGAATGACAGAGTTGAAAATGCTTACTGTTGTTTCAGTTTCTGAAATGTAATGCAGTCTGTGTAGTTCAGTGGTTTTTTAGTCCTGTTAATTTACAGCATGAGCAATGAATCTGGTATTAGGAGTTAAAACAATTAAAACGAAAAAAATTCAGCAGCATCAAAAGGTAACAGATTTTTTCGCTACTTGGAGGCATCAGGGACAAGTTGGAAACATGACAGTAATATTAAGTAAGTACGGCAATGTTGTTAGCAACTTACGCATGCCTATATAGGTATCCTATAACTTAATGTTTAAGTCATGCGTCTGCTCATCTGAGAATGTAGGAATGCATTTAAATACGATATTTAAAATACGTAGCTGCTGTGACAAAAACAAAACCACAGACTGTATGTAGAAGACAGCTGTGGCCATTCAGTCTTAAAACTGAAGCCAATGAGAACCTGTATTATTTCTAATGGCCAGCAGGGGGCAACTGCAAAAAAATATTGAAGTCTATAAGGAAATGAGCCTACTTTTAACTAAATTTATTATATTAGGAAAGATTTTCCTCATTAGTTTATGGTCTCAGTTGCGAGTTTTAAGTCTGCTTCAGTACAACATGATATTCATTTTGTAAAATATGCTCCGATTTGGAGAGAAATAAACAATAAAGAGGGGTATGCTTAGGGTTTGACTACCTTGTGAGTGACAAATTGTTCTCTTATCGAAGTGCATAGTGTCTTCACTTTCTGCCAGACCCACATTATGTTTATCACATCTTATTTCGACAAACCCAAGATGGCAATGCACAAATATCGGATGTATTCTTTTATATACAGTCCATGGCAACAACTGTAATCTGTATGATTACAGCAGCAGGAAAGCAAATGCATGTTTATCTTACCTTAAAACAGCAAACAATATGTTAGCAAGATCATTGTCACTAAGTTTTCATTTAATTTTATCAATCTTATCAATCACTAATGCTTTTTTAGAAATATTTTACAGATCAGTAACAAACATTTGTAGTATTAACATAAGAAAAAGCTTTGGTTTTGCAAGGCTGTGAGATGACATTTAGATAAACAAGCTGCTCGTGTGTATCTCCTGCAAGTGCAGCTTGCTTTGATTTGGAAACCTTGTAAGGTTTTAATTAATGAGGAAAAACACCCTCATGGGCTGTTTGACCACCTACTGGAGAGCATCTGGGCCTAAAATCCTTTTGCTCAGTGAGATTTGTACATGCAGTGTGGGCTACTAAATCGGTGACTTTCAGCATGTGTGTGACAGATGTGACAATTCATTTCTTTGTTAAAATGGTGCTATCATATGATTTATTACTCTCCATACTCAATCACAGTGTGCATCTGTGCCAGTTTGCAGTAGTGGTGCAATGATGGATGTAAAAATAAGTAAAACTTGTTTTTCCAAAGTTAAGTTTATTCATTATTTTCCACTAGTTTGAATCCATAAAAATTAAAATCTTTGCATATATTCATATACTCCTTTCTATTCCCAGAGCAGGAGATTTGTTTATATGTCAGAAGTCATATTAACCTCTCCAAGTCATCTTATTTTCTAATATTTTATCCAGCAGCAGACGCTCACATTTACACACCGTCGCTCAACTTTTATTCACCTGAAATGATTCTGAAATGACATTACCAGTGACAGCCAGGCAATAACAAAAGTACAAAAACTTCTTTGAAAAACAATAAATCAATAAGCCTTGCCAACATATCCTGTTACATTCTGGACTCCTTGACACCTGAAGCTCATTAAACACAGCGTAATGTCAACTTGGAAGAAGGAGAGTACACAGAGACTCGCCTTTTCACAGCCTATCACAATAAGAGCTACTGAGCAACCTTGATATATTGTATATACTAGAAATAAATATGATTGTCCTTTAATCTGATTTTATTATACTGGGGACTCCCGCTGGCAAATCTACTGAGGGCTGATAGCCTGTAATCTTATTGCAGGGAGCGCGGTGTATTTCATATCCCCTTCTTGATGGTGTTTTATCATGTCAGGACTATTATTGTTCCTATTGGTATATGTGTTTCTCCATTTATATGCGCTGGTGTATATAACCTAATAAATCGAGTTATTGCACATTCTTGAGCATCTGTCTCTGTTTGCATATGTATGTGTGCATGTTTGCGTGCACCCAGAAGTCCCTCCAGCTCCTGATCTGGGTGCTAATTTTGGCCCTCGGCATGCCGGGGCTGCTTTGAGGGTTCTGCTCTGTTTATGAACCAGGCATATTGACCCAATTTGTGGCCTTGGCGCTTTCTCTCTCATCTCTTTTCTGCCTCTGTCTCTTTCTTTGTCCGCCTGCCGGGGCATATTGTGAGGCTGCATGGTTGGAGAGACGGGAGCGCTCAGTCTGAACTAAACGGCACACGCATCATTGAGCAGCATTAGCAACCTCTCCCGTCTCACCACTCTCGCTGAATGCTGCAGGTGTGTGCGTGCGCATGTGTGTGTACAATGTGTGTCCGTGTAGAGGGCCCGTTAACTAGAAGGTCTAATAAATCAACCTGTCTGTCCACAGCCTCAACCCCTCCTTCGCTCTTACCTATTCCCCTGTTACTCCTCCCTCCTCCTTCCTCCCACTCATCGTTTTTCTCCCACTCGTCTCTCTTTCTCCCTCCATCCATCGCTCTCTCCATCTCTCTCTCCTTCATGTCCTGTAATTCTTCTTTTAAAGCTCAGGGGGTGGTGTTGGAGGCATTACGTGCCTCCTGATAAATCACTGTCTGCGAGCGGAGCAGAGTAGCATGGCCATCTGCAGATCAACTTACCGTTGTGTGTGCGCATGTGGATATTCTGACAATGCATGGCTTTGTCGCAGAGACTGTGCACTTTTCTCTAGCCTTGTGCATTTGCATACATGTGTGTGTGTGTGTGTGTGTGTGTGTGTGTGTGTGTGTACATGAGTCTGAGGTATTCGTGATTGTATATTATGTGCAGCTTGTGTGTGCATGCATGCTGAATGCAGTATGTGGCTGGGACTGATCTCCCTGTCCTGCTGAATGGTGGCTGATTGAGACACATGGACTGCCTTTGTGCCCTGATCTAGTTGCCATTGATTACCTATCAGGGTTTTTGATTGCATCCTGGAAGTAATTCTTTTAAATAGGCCCTAATGGCCTCGAATCTGGGCTGATGACGACCTCAGAGAGTCCAATCGTAGATCCATTTAGGCCCTTTCAGACCCCTCCACGCACACTCTGAAACTCTGGCTCATAGCTCACCCCCGCCCCACTCCCAACTCCAGCCCTCCATCACCGCCGCTACTACCTCTTTGCCTTGTGTTGGTGTCAGCACCGGATTCTCTACGCTCCGTTATTCGCATGCAAAAAAAAACAAAAAAACACAGCGACAACGAAAATCTGCCTCAGATGTAGTGATCTTCCTGAATAACACGAGCGGGGTCTTTGTAAAGGTTATAGAGAAAGTTGATGATGGCAAGTAATTTATAGTGGAAGGCTGAGAGAGACACAAATAGAGTGTAGCTGCTCTTTGAACTGGGAGAAAAAGTAAGAGGGAAGAAGTCCAGGTTTCAGATCCGCGGAAAAGAGGAGGAAAATGAAGCCCGGGAGAATGAAGAGGAATGACAGATCTGTTAGGGATAAGGGCGAGGGGAGGAGGGGGGGGGCTGGTCGTCAGTATGTCAGGTTGTGTTATTATAGTCTGAGGGTTGGATGGAGGCATGAGAAGGAGGAAGAGTGGAGGAGGAGGAGGAGGAGGAGGAGGAGGAGGAGGAGGAGGAGGAGGAGGGGGTGATGCAGCAGACAGGAAGAGGGCTCGCCGTCTAATCCTCCAATTTTCTTACATTACTGCTCCCCCTCCTTCTCTCCTCCAGCAGCCCTCCCCCTCCTCCCCTCCCTCCCCCTCCTCCCCTCCCTCCCTCTCCCTCCCCTCCATGCTGCCAAGCCTGTCGACAAATGAAACAGGAGACAGCGGCAGCTTCACAGAGATTGACTTGAAGGAGTAAAACACACACAGAAAAGACAGGGCGAGACAGAGACCTCCTGCACCTCTAACAACATAAATGTACCTAGAAAACCCCAGCGGCTCGCTCATCTTTTGTTCTACACTGGACAAGCCAAAAAAAAAAAAAAAGATTGTGTAGGTTCTTACATTTGCTGTATAATTTCCCCAGATTTCCCAGAAATGTAAAAGACAAATCACGGCTATACAAGCAAGCAAATGTAAATGCTGTTTTGATTGACAGGTAGAAAAAAATGCAGCTGCCTTGTTGTGAAAGCTGCCCTGATCAATAACTTCCTGCTGATGAGCAGAAAAACCTGATGACAGAATATTAAATTAAAGAGATTGTTTTACGCTGGTAATGTATTAACAGCTCACTTAGCAGAATTACAAAGCAATGATGACAAACAAGGTTCCTATGCCAGGCAGTGCTGCTTGTTAATATGTTGAGGCCTGTTTATTTATTGATAATTTTTTGTTGCTGTTGCCAGGATTTTATTTAATTCAGAGACATACTGTAACTAGACGTCCAGGCACTGATTTGATGAATCGCTGCTGTTGATGAAATCTGAGGTTTTTAGGGGAATTAAACGCACAAATTTAGAGTAATATGCAGACAATTTACAGTTGACTTCCTCCAGCTAATAATAGTCACATGCCACAGAGCAACACATCACCCGTGAATGTTTTTGTTCTCTCAGAGGGAAGCCAACAATGCTCTTCACCCCCACTTTTTTTTTGGAACAAATTCCTAATTTGGATCAATCTTGACCCCCCCCCCCCCCCCCCCCCCCCCACGTTTGCATCTAATTTGCAGCCAACAAACTGACCGGATTTTTTCCATCCCCTCCAAAATAAAAGTTTACACAACATTGTCATCCCCGGCTCTCCACCGCAATTTTGTGATTTCCATTTCCCCGCCCTCTTGATTGATTTGCATTCCAATCACTTCTCATTGGGTGAGGCAGAACCCTGACTGAGTGGGACTAATTTGCCATGCTAATGAGATGGCTCCGACAAACAGAGCCAGCTGGAGACCAGAGTAAATGATCCTGTCATCAGTCAAGAACACAAACATGGCTAACAGCTAATTAGCTCGCGGCAGTTTGTAGAGGTGACATTCTATCTGATCTGTGTCGCGCCGGTGAAGAAGAAGAAGATGAAGAAGGAAAAAAGAGGGGGGACAATGAAAAAGGGACAAAAAGGAGAGGCGGGCTTGGTCGTGAATTTGGCTTTTTGTTTTCCCAAACACACCCTTGCGGCGTACAATGTGTAACACACGCAATCACACGCTCGCCGCCATCTATAACTTCCCCGTTTCCTTCGCGTTGCACGGTGCAATGAGGATAAGAATGAGTATGTGCCATCAGAATGAGGGGAGAAAATATGCTAAGCAGACAATCAGAGGTGTACCCCCTGGTGCTAAACAGCCAATCATGGCTGTCCCAGTGTGTGTCACCAGCCAGCAGGAGGCAGAATTAGTCCTGGTTAGCAGCCAGAGCCCTGCCGAGTGGCTGATTAGTCTTTTAGACTGAAGAGGAGACAGAATGTTAAAAGTCCAACTGCCTATCTGAGACTCTTCTTGCACAGCAGACAAAGGCAAGGACTTCTAACAGGGAAAAGAAAAGTTAACAACTGCCCTGTTGCCCTATTAATGAGATACATTAAACTGAGTAATTTACCAGTGTTGCACATGCAGTTTTTATCATGCATTTAGGGATTTGATTAGTTACAGTGGAGCAAACATGGATGGACTCAGGTGATCTGATGGCTGTTAGTACAGATGAGATTCACTGAGATCAGATTTTCACTGCATTTATTCATATTGTGGATCCATTGATAAGCAATATAATAAGTTTTCATTAATGCTATATAGTTGTATTTGTTATTGAATTAGTCAACAATTGCAACTTCTTCTGTGATCATCCGTAATCTGTATACGTATGAAAACAAGTGAACGGCTATATAGTAAAACACAGTTGTAATTTTTCTTCCTATGAGAAGTTACAGTTCTTGGCAGATGCTAAACACTCAAAATGTTCCTATTTTGGCTTATAGCTGCATTATATTGTGGTGTAAGTATCCATTCAGTATTTATATGCTGTATATAAATGCTAAATAGAGGGGTATTTACCCATGATACCTCTTTCTACAGTGTCTGCCAAGCATGTTTTGAGACACAGTAGCTCTGATTTGCTCTTTGCGTTGTTTGGACCCTCAGGATTTCAGTTCTCAGACGTTCTCGATGTCACCACTTCCCTGGTAATTAATTGTTCTTCATCTGGGTCTGTCTCTTTCTCTTTTTTCCCCCTTTGCTTTCAGCGTCTCGGTCTGTTTGTCATCTGGTCGCTCCATGCTATTTCGGTTTTTATCAGCACAAACACTTGCATCCATCCATTTGTAATCTAATAAAGAAATGGCAGCAATCTGTATGTTCCTTTCGGGGGGACTGGATGACTTTGAGCACCAGATGCTGATGTTCCCCCAGAGTCATTACCGAGATGGAGCCGATCCTTAACTGTCTCCAATAAAGATGCACACACACACTTCCTCACACACACACTTCCTCAGACACACACACTTCCTCAGACACACACACACACACACACACACTGCCTCCCCTCCGCTCACTCAGTGTGGAGGCAGGATTAACCTGCTGGTAGCGGAGTAAATCCAGCACTGCGCTGCCTCCGCCTCTCTGTCTCTGTGTCTGAGGGGGCCTGGTTATCCCTTCACACAAGCTCCCCGTTCAAAGGGGCGGCCGCCGGGGATTAATGACGTGTTAAAGGGGCAACCATGGGGGATTTAGACGCAGCTTGCTGTAAGGACAGGAGATTTAAGAACACGGACCAGTGGTTAGTGCTCATTGAAGTATGATTAGTTAGACACTGAACCCTCCCAGCACACACATACACCGGCGATAGGCAGGTGCTATATTATTTTCATACATATACCCAGAGGATGGTGAGGTAGTGAAAGGACAATGACTTTGTTTCATAGCAAATATACCTCTGTAACCCTGCTGACCTTTAGGACAACAGCATAAACCAAAGGGATCATTGGTATTGTGAATGTATGTCCTGTTTTAACTGTGTTTGAGTCTAAAGTCTTATTTCTAAGCATGTAAAGAGCTTTGGATTTACATATAAGGACTGTATTATGAGCTATATAATGATACTTTCCTCGAGCATTTAAAGTGTTTCAAGGTTTAATTAGCACCTCAGTATATAAACTACATTGAAAACACATGAGACTTAGATGCATTTGATCAACCTAGTATATGTGATAATGACATCTCAGGTGGTAAAACAAGCTATTTATGTTTGTGAGGGTGACAGTGTATGTGCTCCTTCATTAAAGCTGCAGGATGAATACATGTAAAACAGTCGAAGCGGTTGTTAAGTACGTATACATGTGTATGTAGCATAATAGATGAGCTGTTTTACATGCAGCAGGAAGACCTGGTTGTGAAAGTTTCAGCTCTGATTCGAGCCAAACATAAACTTGTGTTGCTTAAACTCGTCAGCAGACATATTAAAGGAATAGTTTGGGTCGTAGGTATTTGGTATTGTTGGTACAGCACCAGTTCCGTGATGTAGAGAGGAGAACGTGCAGGAAAACTAACCGATGAACTGCAGTGAACTGGCAACCTAAAGAAAAGTCCTGCTATATTTAGAATATTCTCACTGCTATACCCTACCAGATGGGCCTTTCCAACAGGAAACTGCAGCGTTAATATTGCTGGATGCTCTCTTCAAACGTACTAGACTCTGTTGACAAAAACAGCAACTTTGCTGAGTAGAATATGGGAATTGTTGGTCAACTGCTGTGAAACTTGATGTTTTAACATGCTGGTTCAGATCTGATTTTTTCTCCTCCGCGTCAGTGGTTGTAGGATATATGGTATAATATCTTTAGTCAGTAGCTCAGTGTCACTCAGGTGGACATTGAACACACCTATTTAGAGGTTTCATCTGCTGTTTCAACAGATACGATTTAATCACAAATTTAAAACCTTAAAACAATAGAAACAAAGATGATGCCTGAGCAAAATTTCAGCTTGAGTTTATCAAGCAAGACAGAGAGTTAAGCTAAAGGCTCTATTTTAATTTAGTGAAACATGCCAGTGTCTGGGAGCCTTACATCCTCCAGCCTGAGAGTTGGAGTTAATGTTGTCAGTGTTTCAGCTGAGATTTTCCATAGAATTCTAGAGTCCTGTTAGAATACAAAGAAGCAGCTAACAGTCTGTCTGGGGATGTACAGAATTTGTTAAGCTCACGCTGCTGCTGCTGCTGTGATTTGTGTAGAAAGTTGAATGAGGGATGGCTGATAATTTGTTACATGTTCTTGTTGTGCATTTCCACCTAAATCACAAATTCTGCACATTTGAATGTGACGTGACACCCACGGAGAAAACAATGCATTCTGGGCTTTATGTTTTGCAGTTAAAGCTGAACAAAGGGTACATATGACCGGCGGTTTGTTTGTCAGTGCTGTGCTGTCAGAGGGTAACGGTGAGGGAGTATAATATTAAAGATAAGCAGATACAGTTGACAGTGTGCGCGAGAGAGAGAAAGTGAAAAGGAGGGAGGGAGATTAAGAGACATACATACAGGTACTGGGTGGGATCAGTGCACTGAGCAAGATGTTAAGGTCAGGTTTCCTCACCACCCAACTCCCCGCCGCAACTCATGTACCTCCTCCTTTATCCCCCCGTCCTCCTCCCCCGGTAAGCCACTCTGCAGCCTCCCTCCTCCCCTATAACACACATCCAGCTTGCTGCCCACCCACCCCTCAAAATCCGCTCCTGTGCAATCTCCTGTGCATCAGCTGCCAAATGAAGTTCCTCTTTAGAAAAAAAAAAAAAAAAAAAAGAAAAAACTTGGCTGTCGAATCGTCTGAGGCATCGTGCCTGGCGGCAAAGGCAGCCCTTGTGTTGAAGCCAATAATCCGGCGTCAGGGCTTCAGGTGCGCAGAGGGCCGTGATTGACAGGACTCGATATGAGGCCCTCGCCTCACTTGACATTTGGGTTTCATAAGGTCTGGAACAAAAGGCAGGGGCAAAATAATCAGAGAGGGGCGCAGGCAAATAAATCTGTTTATTCCTCCTCACCTGCCCCCCTCCCTCCCCTCGCCTCCCCCTGCTCGTCCACATCATGGTTCAAACCCTTCGGATGATGGGGAAGTAGGGGAGGGCATGATATTACCTTTTCGGAAGCCTTAGTGGATTCACGCACCACGACAGCAGGTCACTTTAGGCCCTGTGCTTACCTGAGATATTAGTTTGTATGTGTGGTGGAGAGAGATGTGTATTTGAGTGGCTGAGGCGTTGTGTGTGTGTGCGTGTGTGCGTGTGCGTGTGCGTGTGTGCGTGTGTGTGTGTGTGTGTGTGTGTGTGTGTGTGCACAGTGCAGTGTATGTATGAAGGAGAAGCAGAGACAACAGAAAAGACAGAGAGACTCAGGCAGACGGACTGACGGGGAAAGAGGATTGATGTGGTGTCATGTTGTGGATAACCATTCGGACGCCTGTGTGTGTGTTTGAGCAAGAAAAAAAAGGAAAGATGTAGCATGTAAGCATTATAGAAGTCCTCTTTTGTTATACTATAAGACAGATGTGCACATTTTCACTAATCTGATCCTGAATTGCTGCAATAAGTGATGCTAAATTAAGAAAAGAAATACCAAAGTGCAGCACAAGATGATCAAGATTTTTCCGGATCAAGATTTTTGATGGGCTGCTGACCCAGCAACAGCGCTTTTCATCTACCCACACTGAACATCTACTCACTGCCACACTGTATACGCTCATTCCCTCAGAATGAATGGTATCAGCTAGGACAGAAAGGGGAAGAGAGTCCTGGTTGTAATATTTCAATTTACCGAGCAGTAGGTGCACTAAATGGATTGGGGCACTTGAAGGGGAGACAAATAACGCAAAAATGTGCTGCAAGTTGGTTCCGATTGTGGTTCTTTTAAGTCATTTTATTGGCAGGGAGGTATTTATGAGCAGGTGCAGAATATATATTGTGTTGAATCTGAGATGCAGTGCTTATAGTTTGATCAAAAAGGAAATTATGCACAAGCTATTGCACAAAACATTGTATTATAAGCAACAGAGTTATTAGATGAGGGTTGACATGAGGTCACAAAGGCCTTAGTTACAATTTTGAAGTATATAAAATTTACTTAATTATAGACTTTACAGTCTTTCTCATTTCAGAGGAAAATCTTTTGCTTTTTACTCCACTAGATTTGAGTCTTCAGTTGCTTGTTAGTTTTTTGGTTAAGATTTCACACATTTGCAGAAAGAAAAGGATGAATTTATTCAATCATACACTGTAAACTATTAAGCAAGCCGACAGTACATGAAGAAGCTAAAAACAGGATTTAAATGATGCTTACTGGTCATCAATAATAATAATATGACAATATGATATATTATGCAGCGACATAGTTGATATCAGACATTCTGCTGCCATTTGAGTATTTTTAGTTTGATATTTTCATTATATTTTGTGGCTAATACATCTGTAATTGTAACCCTAATCCTTGTAATCTGTTAATGCAGGGCTGTTACTTGTGATTCTGCTACCTAGTTAAAATAAAATAGTCTAGAAATCCATTTCCCATCATGTCACTGACAGAAAAAAAGGGTTTGATGAAGAGTTAACACATGCAACCTACCTTTGGAATAGTAATAATAAATCAAATGCAGGTGTTTACCTTATTTCCTCTCCCCTCCTATATGATTTACATCTTATGCAAGCATTTGCATCTTATAGAACCTTTGAGAGAACTGCATGGGAATTTAATTGCAGGGTTGTAAGTGCAATCGGTGGACATAATATCAGACTGTTTAATAGGCGATTCAATTAAAAAAAAAACAGGAAGACACCTAGGGGCCATATGTTCGCTTGTGCCTGGAAGTCTGTATGAAAAACACATAAGTCAACAGATAGTTTCCAGATTAATCCCTGTGACATCCTTTTGTACCAGATTCAGCCCCCACGTGGGGAGTCCGCATAAATTGGATGCGATTGGACACTTTGCGGGTGATTGGCAGGAAGATGCAGGGCAGTGTGTGCACCTTCTTCCCGCTATTGGCTGCCTTTAATGGGCGCTCCTCCTTCAGACCACACACCATTGGCTCCGGGGGGCTTCGCGGAGCAGCCGGGAAGTTGTAGTTCTTTCCAGCGGACGCACATCTGTAGGGCTTATTATCGACTAATGTGAATTAAACTACACGTCCCGACGTCACGGTATGGGCTCCTGGTAATTGTTGTTGAATATGTAATTGCGCCCCGTACGACTGGTTGCTTCTAAATTTGGCGTCGCAGGGGCAACGCGGCTCCAGTCGGTGAGGTTGCTTCGCTCCGTCGGTGCCGTGCGAGGATGCGAACGGAGGCGAGTAGGAAATAAAGCGATAAACGAAGAGAGGAGCGGGGGACGCAGTGGAGAAGCTCAGCAGGGTCATGAGTGCAAAAAAAAAAAGTTGATGCTTTGTAGAGAAAATCTGAGAAAATTAAGGATTCATTGTTAGTTTCAGAGGGAGATTAAGATTTGTGCGCATAGAATAAGGTGATTTTTTTATTTTTGAGAAGGCTGATGACAACTTTCATCATCACCCTGAATGGACTTTTGAATTACTATCTTTGACCAGCCAAAGGTCCGAGGATGTGTCCAGTTTTTACGGAACCTGCACGCAGCCTGCAAACCGGCCACTGACTGACCCTCTTTTTTTACGCACGGGTGGAAAAGATCGCTCCTCGTTCGTTTTGTTTTCCTGCTCGTGTGGATGAACTTTACAATACATTTTAAATGATTCGAGATCTGAGCAAGATGTACCCCCCGGCACGGCATCCGGTAAGTAGAGAGCAGCAACAGTCAAGGCACTATGTCAGAACAACGCAGATTAACAGCAGCGCGCCTGGTGCGTAATCAGTTTAGATCAAGTTTCCGTGCCACTGCGCGCTCGCTCTGACAATTGCGCTCATTGTCAAACTGCTGCAGCTGTGTGTGTGTGTGTGTGTGTGTGTGTGTGTGTGTGTGTGTGTGTGTGTGTGTGTGTGTGTGTGTGTGTGTGTGTGTGTGTGTGTGTGTGTGTGTGTGTGTGTGTGTCTGCGTGTGTGCGTGGGTTTAATGTGTTAAGGAGTGAAACCCAAAAGGCCATCCGTATCACAGAGGCCTATTGTCAGCTGCAGTCCTGCCTGTGTGTGCGTGTCGTGACAGTGAACTTTGGTGGCTCAGTTCTTCCTCTCTTCCCCCCTTCGCACGCTGTTTTTTTTTTTTTTTTTTTTTTGGTTTTGTGTCGAGGTCCCTCACCAGCCGGGGCAGCCGTTCAAGTTCACTGTCACCGAGTCCTGCGACCGGATCAAGGAGGAGTTCCAGTTCCTGCAAGCCCAGTATCACAGGTGAGAGTGTGGATGGATGGAGCTGCGTAAAGACACCAGCTCATCAGCCAGATGACAAAATACTGGTGAAGCTTTGGATACATGATTAGAAATTTGATCTTTCTTGTATTCCAGGTCCATGTCAGAGCTGCAGCATTTAGCCAATAGTTGATTAATTGATTAATTTATTGATATTAAATGACTATTACATAAAAGATGCCCCCATTGGCTTATTAATTTTAAAAGTAGTGTAGAAGTATTTTCTGATTTTCGTAGCTCTTCTATGCTTGTGGTCAAACATTACAAGAAATCTTTAAAGTCACCTTGGGCTTACAGTGGTATTATTGTACAGACATGACAAATGACTCATGAAGAAAATAATCAATAGATCAATTGGTCATGGTGATACTCACCGGTTGCAGGATTAGTTCATGTTATGAATACAAACCCTCAGATTAGGTTTGGAAGAGGGTTGAGTTCTGTGATCTGCACCAGTCATGTATGAATCACACAGTATGACAAAAAAATTAGGGATGATGCAATGGCATGAAATAGAAGACAGAAAATTGATTCATGTTTAACATCTGATTGAGAAATGAAGTTTGACGTATGTGGATCCATCTGGAGATGCCATGAAATCCTCAAACACCCCGCGTGGAGCTAACGATCCCGGTTTGTCTCAGGTCCATCTATCACTGGTGACTAACCACAGGTAAACCCCATCGACCTTGGTATGCACGTCTCTCTCTGCGAGTGCAAGTGGTGTGAAATACTTTTTTACCCGACATGATGAAGTGTGAAATACATTGCTCGGAGCAGAACCATAAGCACGATACCAATGCATAATAATCGGACACTCCTGGCCACCTTGTAATTATGACCCAATCACCTGGTGAGATGAACCAGCGGTCCACTTTGCTGGCCAATCCTTGGGCTGAACGGGGCTGGAGGGAGGACGCTGTGCTGCATGCTTAATGCTGCAGCTGCTGGATTAAACTGTTTCATGGCAGTGAGGAGGAGGGAGGTGCTGATTTGGTGAAAAAAACTGAGTAAGGGTGGGTCAGATGTGTCAGATAGAAGGGCTGAGAATTACTGTCTTTGGAGTTTTTTAGATTTTTATGGATGCCACTTTTCATTTAGGTGGAAGTTAAATGCATGATGAGACTTTTTTTTTTTAAGCTAAAAACTTGAAAATTGATCTTTTGGCTCAGTTGACACAACAACCTGGACGCCATCATTGTCAAGCTGAAGCTCCTATTTCCATAAAAGTTGTTTTTTTTAGTGGCATTGAAGGTTTTCGTCCAATAGTGCCTGAATTTTTCAACTGACTCAAGCATTTAAATTTCAGTTACATAAAATAGCTCATTTTTATAATATATTTGAAGTATTTTTTTCTCTTGTCCCTGCAAAAGTTTCACAACACTATACACCTGATGATTTTCTCATAAAAAGATGAACGAAAGCCTTATGCAATGATGTATCTGAGATTTCCGGTAACGGACGACATTTGAAAGAGTTAAGCTTTAGTGTAAAATGGATCCTCATTATATGGTTGCTTTTTGTTGATGGTGCAGTTTAGGCTTCCACTCACACTGTAAGAATATATGATGAGGTTTGTGTGGTCGTCCATTGATCCATTAATTACTGCACTGCACCTGCTGTGTAAGTGCCTGTGTCTGCAGGGGGAAAACTGCTGTGATCCAAACAACTTCTTTTTTCTTTCTTTCTGTGTTGCACTCAAATTTAGAAATGCAAATTTAAAGTGACAGGATGCAGTGACTTGCACAGTGGCATCTCCAGTTTCGGTTTGTTAAGGTGGTAAAGTCATATTTGTGAATTTCCGTGACATGACAAAACATGCAAAATTGCACATTTTACTGTGGATCATGTGTGTAGACTGACATGTTTGATCTAACGACATTTTTTTTTGCCTCACAGTCTGAAGTTGGAATGTGAGAAACTGGCCAGTGAGAAAACAGAGATGCAGAGACACTATGTGATGGTGAGTCTCACCCACTACATGTGTACTCATTAGTATTTTTGGTGTGTGCGAAAAGAGGAACGGAGAAGACGTGTTTCGTTGACCTTGCTTTGATCTTTTTTTTTTTCAGTACTACGAAATGTCATACGGACTGAACATCGAGATGCACAAGCAGGTAAGAAACATTTTTACTCAGATGTTGAAAAGAAGTGATTCAAAGCACAGTGTAGTGGCTGGAAACATGATCAACATCAGTTATTCTTTTAAATTTGGAGGTGCTGTTGAACTAAACACACTGGCCAACTCACAATGAACTTGGAGATTATTTATTTAACACCAACAGCCCTTCAATGTTAATAGCAGGAGGAACCAAACTACAGTGAATTTTTTCAGTTCTGAATTTAAAGACCAACAGACAAGTTTCCCACCATGTTTTACCGGGTTTTACATTTCATACAACTTTGTGTTTTGCTGTTGTCTCCAAGAATACACAAGTTTTAGTTATTTTATCGCCTTATAATGATGCTTTTGCCTTTCTGTGGTCAACACCTCAACCACGTGTTACCATATTAGCATCTGATTTCCCTAAAGACACTGTATCTGCGTGTTTTTTGCAGCTATTTGCAGGTTCTTCAAAGACTTCTGTAGTTTTGCATTGAAGGAAACCGTTAGCTTGATGCTCCTCATGTACTAACATGCAAAATTTTCCTCTCCAAAATAATCACAAATGAGAATAAAACAGATTTAAAGAAACTGTGTGTCTGACTAGCAGCCACACCCACTATACTCTTACGCCTTAAATACAGGAAATAAAGCTATTAACTTACTCTATCACTGAAGTATATGTACACATATACCTGCACATACTATAAATATTCATTTAATTCCTTTTAAATCACTTTATATTATTGATGTGTTACCTATGAGCTTAAACGATTGCGTTCACATTTGTTAAACATCAACTTAACAAGTGCAGAAAACACACCTCTAAAACAGCCGTAAATTTTATTACAACTACGAACAACTTTCTGAAATTTTTTTCTGCTTTAATTCTAGGAAAACTGAATGTAATGGTAAAACGCAAGAAGCATTTTCTACTATATCCTATGATATACTTTAAAGGTCATGTATTTCAGAATGAAAATCTACTGTATTTACAGAGATACCCAAAAAAAAGCACACTTAAGAATTCAATATCATTCCTCATCTGTTCTATTTTAGAGTGGTTTGCTGCCTGGTGAGGTTGAATAGCGATTTCACATGTGAATAATAATTTCATCCGTTTAATTGAACAAGAAAATGGGCTGAAAAATGAGTCGCGTGAACGAGGATTTGGCCTTTAACGAGCCTTTACATTACTGCTGCCTTTTTTTAAACACGGAAGGTCATTAGCATAAATGTCTGTGTTAACCACACATCAGCTGCCAGGATAAATGGACCACAGCTAACCAGCTACACATTCATTTCCAGAGAAATGGTGTGTGCAGCGAGCGTGTGTGTGTGTGTGTGTGTGTGTGTGTGTGCCAGTATGAGAGGAAGTGATAAATGCTTGGCCTTTGTCTCGCTGCGTGTGTGTGTGTGTGTTTTTCTGTATCTATACAGTGTGTTTGCTTTGCTGTGTGTGCATGTGTGTGTTTAACAGCCTGTACATACTGTACATGTTTACTCTGTGTGTGTTATTGTGTGTGTTTGTCTGTCGGCACACTGTGGTTGTTTATTTAGTTTGTGTGTGTGTGTGTGTGTGTGCGCGCGCGCTTGTATATTGTAGAGATTTACTCGGTTGTGTGTTTGTCTGCTTGTGTGATTGTTGCACACACATGCAGCTTTTTACTGGCACACTAATCAGCCTGGTCTGATGAAATATGGGCGTCTGCTATAAATCCCTGCTGCTGCGTGTGTGTGTGTGTGTGTGTGTGTGTGTTTGTGTGTGTGTGTGTTTATATGGGCAAGATAGACAAAAATAAAAAGCGGTAAAATGTGGCCTGTAGCTCTGTTTGGTGCCCAGTGATTTCTGTCTGGAGAGTGAATCCCTAATTTCTGCCAGCAGTCTGTGTGTGTGTGTGTGTGTGTGTGTGTGTGTGTGTGTGTGTGTGTGTGTGGGTGTGTGTGTGGGTGTGGGTGTCTGTGTGCGTGTGTCTGTGTGTGTATGTGGGGGTGTCTGTGTGCGTGTGCGCCTGTTTTGTGCGTGTGAGTTGTAGAAGCAAATGATTTTGACTCTTACAGCAGCGTGCCCAGGCGTTAATGTGTGTTTTCTATCCATGGCATTCGATGAGACGATGCGAGGAGCAGGCGGCCGGTTGAGTGGATGCCGAGATTGAAGAGGGAGACGGGGGAGGAGGAGGAGGTGGTGGTGATGATGTTGTCGGAGGGTGGAGGGGGGCATTAATGCGGTAGTCGGCCTCCGCTACCAAGTGAGTCGCTAATATTGCTTGTTTAGCATTTTCTGAGGGTAATAGGCCCATTGATTTTTGGCTCTGCTCTCTGTTTTATTTACACAGAAGGGCTCCGGTGCCCGGGGAGTGAAATGTACCAGCGCTCGTTAAAGAGAAATTGACTCGTAGATGGAGGAGAGGACAGGCGGGGAGGGGGAGAGGGGTGAGGAGGAGGAGGAGGAGGGAGGAGGAGTGTAGAGCATGGGACCGAGCAGGCGAGAGGACAGCTAATCAATTGCAAATTAGCGAGGCTGAAAGAGAAATAAAGCGAGCGAAGGATGTGGAGGGAAGAAAGGGAAGGAGGAGGGAGGAGAAAGTGGCGAAAGAAGGAAGTAATAAGACGTTTTGATACTGAAGACTGGCAGTGATTTCAATGAGGTCTGACAGCTCATTTTACTGCGACGGATAGGGAGCCATTTGTCTCATTTTCAACATTTCGGTCACGTATTCCGTTTTTTTTTTCGATGATATTTTGATAAGATTAAACCTTCAAATTAAAGTAAATGAGATTTAACACAATAATATGATACTCGTTCTAATTATTTCTTCATCCTTTCTGATGATGTAGAAACTTTAAACATCACGTCTCTGTGTAACAGTCCAATCTAGGGGTTGAGAAGCCACAAGGGGTCACAAGATAAACCTGAGTGGTGTGAAGAAATTGTGTGACATTTTCTGAAATGCACTTATTCTCTTCTTTGCTGGTAGTTAGGTGATGATTGATACCACTTCTGTATCTGTGTGGTGGAGCCAGCAAATAGTCAGCTCCGCTTAGCATAAAAGCTGGAAATGGGGTAGACAGCTGACTGGACTCCTTCCAAAGGTAATAAAAATCCACCTACCGGCACCTCGAAAGCTCATTAATTAAAGTCCCTCTCCGGTCATTGATTTTGCCCCTAAAAAGTCATCTTTGAGTATCAAAGTTGCATGTCTATAAGTTTAATTTCCATTAATAAAAATCCTTTCCTGGCTTAAAATGTCTTAAGTGTAACCATCCATCCACCCCTCCACTGCTCGCTGCAGCTGGAGCACACCAGCTCACCTACACTCTGCTCAGAGTACTCTACACAATAGCTGTTGGGATATGCTTTACCCGGAAACTGATTTTTTTTAGAAGAATGGTTATACAGAACGTCCTGCAAATTGGTGGGATTAGTTAAATAGGTTTGTTACATATGAAATCCTGAAAGTCTGGATCTGTGTTTTTTAGTCTGTTATCAGTATACCACAGTTTCAAGGTGGAAACGATGTTGACAGATTATTTTGCATATTAAATGTCTTCATGCATTTAAAAAAGCAGCATAAGGACATATTGACAAGGTAAAATACTTAAAAAACAAAAAATGATGTGACAGAAATCTCTTTAATTTTATTGCTTGACAGATGCAATTTGTGACTATTGCTAACATGCAAATGGTAGCAGCATTTAATATTACTATTACTCACAATTTGCACATTGTTAAAAACATTGTAGAAAAACACTAATATTCTGGCAGCTGGGGAGCCAAATATTGTGTAAAATAATGGAAAACATACGATGAAAGTGAAAAAAAGATATTTATTAAACATTAGGCCAAATATCTCAGATTTACCAAAGAAATCTATGCCAAAATACAGAAATAATGTATTTGTTTCTGTTGTTTGTATGTGATAGAGAAATATTGCAAATATATTGTAACAGTCTTTTTATGTAAAAAAAAAAAAGTAAATTCTTTAAAGGACAGAAATTCTCTGGTTATTCAGTGACAGTTTTTTAAAATATTTTACATTAGACTTAATTTTGCTGATATTTTTTGTACTTCAAAAACATGAGAAAAAAATCAGTAAAACTACAAATTTTCAGTTTATTAATTCTTTTTTTTTTTTTTTTTACAATGCAGATAGTATCTCGTCTAATCATTGTATGATGACTGTTTTAATTAGTGAAATGTGACAGAAGTCAGTTTAAATCTCTGTTTGTAGTGAATTTGGTGAGAAAAAAAAGAAAAGAAAGGGGGCCTTAACTTACAGACATTCAGTGTGTCTCCACGACTAACTCCTGTCACGATGAAAGCAGAGTTTGTCTCAAGCTCAACTAAGGATTGCGTCGTATTAACAGCTAACTAAATCTTTACATTGGGCTTCTTTGTGCAGCATGAGCTCTTTGCAGCCTGTCTGTCTGTATGAAGCCCTTTGTTTTCCCTCTCGGTCCCTCCTCACCAATCTAGCTGTGTCTTTCACACACCCACTCACACACATACAGTCACCGGGGAATATAGCCTTTATATGGTGGGGTCCATTAGGTGTATTAGCTGGTGGTGAAAAGTGGTGCTGATGTGGTGCTTACAAAGCTCCACAGGGGAGATGGACATTTGATCTTCTATCTGACCCAATCTGAC
Source organism: Amphiprion ocellaris (assembly GCF_022539595.1). Lineage (NCBI taxonomy): Eukaryota > Metazoa > Chordata > Actinopteri > Pomacentridae > Amphiprion > Amphiprion ocellaris. The sequence goes on from NC_072771.1 coordinate 33,379,193, forward strand.
TCCAGGGCTCCTGCCTGATCTAATTTCTTTGTTGTTAGGAGTTAAAGTGGGAGTATTTGAGCCGGTTCTCTGTTTTCTATTATTATTATCATCCTTTTGGACAATATCTTTAGTGATACGTGTTTATTGTCGGGTTGTTTTTGTGCTATACTGACTTACCGCCTTGTTATCACAAAGAGAATATTGTAATCCAGCCAGTTCATATATAACAAGTTGGTTCTTTCAGGTGAATAATAAAAGCAGATTCAGTGGCTCAGACACATCGTAGCATTTTTTGCACTTTGTTGATATTGTTGATATCGTGCGGGAGATTTTTCTCTTTTTTGGAGGAACATTTCTCCAGCGTCTCAGAGATAAATTCAGCACCCGTGATCTCACCTCAGAGGTCGCTGCTGCTTTATGTGACCACAGAGTCCTCTAATCTCGCGCTAAGCTGCACGGATCGACCCGGTTTGAGTCCTAACCTTAGAGGATTCTCTGGCCAGTCGTTTTCTTATTATTTAGTCACTGTCAAGCCGGGCTGACAGGTCCAGGTCGAAGCTGAGCCCTGATTGTTGAAGAAGCAAGTTCTTAAGGTTTGCACAAACTGCAGGACATCTTTTGCGAGAAGCAAAAGGGAAACGTGCTTTTTTGCTTTGGTCTCTGCTGTGAGAACAGGCGTGTTGGCCAGACTGGCTGACATCTCTGCACTCTGGCCAGCGTTCATGACGGTCTGCCTCTGATGGAAAATGTCACCTGAAATTGGTTGTGTTGCCTTGTGGAGAAGCAGCTCCATTTCCTCTTCTGCTCCACTGCTTTTGTTTCCATTTCGGTGCCAACGTCTCAGGGTCAAGTCTTCAAAATGAATCGATCGGACACGCAGGTTGGTAGTTAAGATCAGCGCCTCTGCAACCGATCCAAAAACTTTACATTCTATAGTTTTACTTTCAAAAAAAAAAAAAAAAAACAGTTTTACGAGTTTTGCATGTTTTAGCCGATTTGGTACGTTTACTTGTGTACTAACATAACTGCATACGGGTTTTCTAATCATTAATCAGCCTTTCAACACCATTATCTAACACAATGTAGCATTAGAACACAGGAGTGATGGTTGCTGGAAATGTTCCTCTGTACCCCTATGGAGATAATCCATTAAAAATCAGCCGTTTCCAGCTAGAATAGTCATTTGGCACATTAACAATGTCTAGACTGTATTTCTGATTAAGTTAATGTTATCTTCATTGAAAAAGACTGCCTTTCTTTCAAAAATAAGGAATGTCCTTATTTTTCGATTATGTCTACAGTCTTCCACATGTCAGCAAAGTAAAAAAACTCACCTTTACTAACTGTTGGCAAAAAAGATGTGCTAATTTAATATAAGAAAACGACCAAATGAGCAAAAAAAAAAAAAAAATCTGCATTTTGTATTTTTGATTTGTAGTTGATCTTTCACCTCTTGTTGAGGAAAAGAATGCCCGGCTGCTTACTTCAAAATCAATATTAGCTTGAGAGCTTAGAACACTTAAATGATTTTCATGCTTTGTGGCATATTTTCAGCCAGCTGTGGGACCTTGATGGGTCATCTTGTACCTGGCAGCTATCTTGCTTTCAAGGTGATTTATCTGCAGATCTTCACCGCTGCAAGTGTCAGCCATCCATTCACCGTCTCCTTGAACGTCCATTCACTTATTCCAGACCAAACGAAGCAGCTCTTTTATTCAGTGCACCTCTTAAGCTACAGCCAGGGTTGACGCTTTCCTTCTAGAGGATCGCCGACTCGTCTCTTAGCTGTGAAATATTACGTTGCTCTTGAGCAAGGCACTTAAACCCCAACCAGCTGCCTCAGTGGAGCATCTCCAAGGCTAATATGTGCTGGGCAGCTCTCCGGTGTGCATGAATGTGGAGAAGAAGAACGGAGCAGAGAAAGGGCATGTGTGCTCAGCAAAGTCTTCCCTGGATAAACGTTAAATATTAAATGAAAATGTCAGTGTTTTAGTTTGTCTATGCTTGTGTGTGTGTGTGTGTGTGTGTGTGTGTGTGTGTGTGTGTGTGTGTGTGTGTGTGTGTGTGTGTGTGTGTGTGTGTGTGTGTGCGCGCACGGCTGCAGCTCGGCGTTAATCACAGGTAAGCTGAAGTGCAACCCTCCCTTTCTACTTGACCCTAAATGACTCCCTAACTCTGCTGATTGTTGTCGCTCAGACATTTTGTATCTTGCAAAAATATTTTCAAACTCTACATCTACGCCCTCTCAAGTGCTGTGTTAAGAGTTCAGGGCAAAACAACAAACAAAAAAGAAACAAAAGAACATCTCATCAGAAAGAATGAGAGCCCCCGAATGTCAAACACATCTAAGAGTATTGTCTAACACAGTATTGCTGTTTGTAAGACAGCTCCAAGCATAATCAAGACTGAACACCACATGAATCAATATTGGTCCTCTTGAGTGCATTATCTCTCACAAATGTATGACTGCTAATGTCTGATGAGTGAAAAACGTTCAACTTGAAGTAGTGCTTCCATCTTTTATATGTTTTTTCTTTGTGTGTTGCCTCGCTGAGCACATTTTTAGAGAAAATAGCTGCCTTTTCTCCTACACATCTTTTCTCTAAACTTGCAGAAATCTTCTACCTGAGCTGCTGCTGCTGCTTCGGCAAAGTGCTTCTTCATCTTCAGCCTCAGTCGAGATAAAATCAGAGATGTAAAAGCCAACTTTCAGCCCTCGACTGTTGCTCCATAACACTGAACACTGGCAAAGAATTTGACAAAATACATAAGAATCTGCTTTATTTATATAGTACTGTGCTTAGTAATTAAAATAGTTTTGCATTTAGTGGTCAATCATAAAAAAACTATAATTTCTGCCCGTTCTTTAAATCTAATTTGCACTTTTGGCAAAATCGTGTCTTAGTGTGAATATCTCCAGTGTAGAGCTGAAGTGATTAATTTATTAGACCATCAGTCGATCAATTTTGACAGTGGTTACTTGTTTTAAGCCAAAATTCTGAATAATCTCAGGTTCCACCATTTGCATATTTGTCTTATGTGAGGATAAAATGAAAGTCTTTTGGTTTTTTATTGCTTCTTATACAAAACAGAACATTTTCAAAAACACAACATAGGTTTTTTGGCAGGGGGATTTTTGTGATTTTTCTGTGTTTTCTGACAAATTATCGACTGTAATACATTTGTTTATCTAGAAAAAGATGGAATGGATCAATATTTTAGTTGCATCCACTTAATTATTCAGTGTAAAGGTCACAAAGCAAAGCTCCCAACAAGAATACACCCCTTTACCCTGAAACAGTATCCTTGTCTCACAACGACACTATAAAGTGCAGATTGCTGCCAGCAGTTTCCACATAAACGTACCTCCTGCAGGAATAGATGCGATAATGTTCATCTGAGTTAATCGCAAGAGGAAATCCTGCCTGTTATAGCCGAACATACTTAGTGCTACAAATAAAGAAGGTGATGTTCATCCCCGTGTGCCCATTAGTTTGTGTTTTCTGCACAAGTCTGTGTCTTTTGTCTGTGTTTGTGTTTGGATTTGAGTTGCACTGCTAGCACTCCCTTTGGGACAGTGGATCAGGCAATTTCCTGTTAAAAAAAAAATCCTACCTGATCTGGAGAGAGAGACAGAGAGTGCTGTATAATCTTTAAAAAGCCAACCCTTGGGTTCAGCAGAAACATCTGATGAATACAGAGAAGGCTGTGGAGGTGTGTCTATGCTCGTGGATGTGTGTGTGTGTGTGTGTGCATGTTGTGTTCAGGTGAAGCATCCTGCCGCAGTGTTGCTTGTGTTACTGTCTGTAGGGTTTATATCAGTGTGAGTCTGTGGGTTTGCTGTCATTGCCACTGAGGGCTTCTGCTACCACTGATGCCAGAGCAAAGTTCACCTCTGCCAAGGTTGTAAGTGCTTGGCAAGTTAGAGATGTAGCATCTTCTGCATGGACTTGGAAGGGATATCTCAATCCGTTAAGGGCTTTCTCGGTTGTTCATTTAGCAGATTGAGTCGACAGAAATCTCACATCTTTTCCTTCAGCTGTCTGCTCAAGTGGACTTCTCCCTCTGCACTCCTTCACATCCTCAAGAGGGCCAAATCCTGGGTTTCTATTTACAAAATCGTCCATTAGGCTGACGTTGATTGATGTTCAAAGAGTGCAGCGGTAGAATAACCTTTCAGAGATACGGAAGGATAAGTGCTATGGCCTGGACCGTACTCCTATTTAAGACTTTCGTATTTGAGAACTGAGAAAGTCTGACTTCAATCAGATATTTGATTTAAAAAAAACCACAACAGATCTCGTCTCTGTAGTGGACAAACTAAGTTATGTAATGGTAGCACTGTTTTGGGATGACATCTAATCTTGTCTGGCATCTCTGTACTGCATTTTCTTGTTATTTATCACTGTTACCAATACATGGATTCTGATCTTCAATAAGCAGATACTAACTTAGATCCCTGCTTCATGGTGATGATATGGTCATTCGAAGTTGGATATGGGAGTTGGATTATCGTGAAGTTGGTGCTAAATTATACTGACAAAGTGTATCTAAAATAGTTTTTAAAAGTCACAGATGTTGACATTACGATGATCAAGCTGCTTGGCAAGCATAGAGTGTATTGAATAGAAAATACAATGTCTCTTTGCTGTGTGGATTTTAATGTATTCTTTAAAACTATCCATTGACAGTGTTAAGTTGTCAATGCAGTACTCCTCTAACACCATAGTTTGTGTACATAGAATTGGTGTTTATTAGCATTCTGCTTAAGCAACCATGTTGTTCTCAGTTCATGGCTTTTGTTGGACTGGCACTTTCTTTTATTCCATTATTCTGTCAATTACTCTGTTAATGATAAGGCTTAGCCATCTCAGTAGCAATGGCATTGATATTTAAAGGTGCAGTAATGTTGTTTCCAGCATATTTTGTGTCAGCATGTGTATTTTGAAGTATCATGTCAGAAAAAGTTAATGGAAACACCAAAATTCGCACTCACTTGACTGTTTTTTGACAAAAAAGAGCTGCAGGAAGTCACATAATACGGAATGCAAACACCTTTTTCAAATAGATTCTGATGTAGTGAACATTTAACTCACTTGACTGATCAGAATTTTCAGCTACAATTGTTGTCTTTGTCTCAGAACAGCATGAAATATGACCAATACCAGCTGACATGAAAGAATAATTACACATTTCCCAACTGAAACTGAAACCTGAAGAGTTTCTTTCCATTTTTCTCTTGAAGATGGCTAAAGTCTTTTGTCTCTTCTTCAAGGTTTTTTCGGCTTTTAGTAAACTACTGGTTCGTTTTCCAGCTTCTTCCACACTGTTTTTATAGTCATGCATAACATAGTCATGTAGCCTATACCGCCCCCTCCTGCTTGGGGTATGCAGCGTAGTTTTTGATCTAAATTAGTCAATGGAACACAGAAACAACCCTGATTTGTGATTTCTTTGTTTGTGTTGTTTATTTTTTTTATTTTTTGCAAAAGTTCAATAGTTCGCTTATAATTTGCTTGACACATTTCATGGAAACATGGCTAGTGTGTAGGACTTAGTGGTATCTAGCGGTGATTTTGCAAACTGCAACCAGCTAAACACCCCATCACCTCACGTTCCTCTTCCAAGTGTGTAGGACAACCTATGGTGGACACCAAAAACAAGAAAAAGAGCCCTAGAAACAAGCCAGTTTTTAGATTTTTCCCTTCTGAGCTTCTGTGGAAACCTGGCAGATGCTGTGGAAGAGGACCAGCTTCTTCTACAGCTATCAGGGGCTCATTCTAAGGCAACAAAAACACAATCTTCTTTTCAAGTGATTATACATTCAGAAAAACATAATTACGAAGGCCATCTTCCATTTCTACCATTAAATCTCCTACACACTGGACCTTTAACACATATAGCTGTACTGCTTAATAAGGTAACATATAGATCACCCTCCACTGCAAGCAAACAACAGTGAGATGCTAAGGCCAAAGACGTGGTGCGATAACTTTGCAATCATGTTCATGTAGCCTGAGAAAGAAAGTGCTTGACATTCAAAGAGTAGAAATGGGAAGGCGGTAAATATTTTTTCCTTAAGAAAGAACCATATGAATGCTTCATCCCTCCGCATTCATGAGGCTTGTGTGTTTATATACAGTATAGATGTCTGTTTCTATGAGCTGTGCATACAGATTCGCTTCCTGAAGTCTTTTCCAGTTTCAAATACAACATAATGACTAGTATTCGTGCAACTGACAACAGTAGATTAGTATGAATGAGGTGATAATTGCAAAGTGGTTGTGTGAATATGTTCAAGTGACTGAATTACATATAAATGTTTGCATTTTTGTCTGAGCGTGCAAACTTCATGGAAAAAAAAGCGCAAGATCATATCTATATCTGCTTCTTTAGTTGGCCTTCTTAACTGACACGATGCGCTTACAATAATAACTCTGTAATGACGTTTCAGAGAGCGCTTGTCTGCGAAGTTTGTTTTGGTGACACTGGTGAAAGCGCTCATCGCCGCGCTGCCTGTGCTTCCCAGAGATCATCTTTAAAACCAAACAGTGTGGGTGGTACTTTGGTGTCTTTTTTTTCTTGCATTTTTTCCTGCAGATGAAGTTTCTGTTTACTCTTTTCACTGCTCCACCATCCTCACAGTGCTTCTTTGGTTGATTGTGAAGCAAAGAACTGAAATTTAAAATGCACAACTTCATCTGAGCCAAAAGATTCTTCTAGCAGTTATGTTTCAAACAGCTGTATCAAGTTTGTATCATTTCATATGAAGTTGCCACACAGATATTTACATGACAACGATGTGGGTTATTGCTTAAACATAACCTGAGCTGATGTCAGTGGTCGAAGGTTGAGGACAACGCCTTCTTGTCTGCCGGTGAATTTGAAGATGATTGTGTTCTCTTCACCCACTTCTCTGTCTTGCAGGCGGAGATCGTCAAGCGGCTGAACGCAATCTGCGCCCAAGTCATCCCCTTCCTCTCTCAAGAGGTAAGACTCCAAAATGCCTGTCACTGTGAGTTAAGAAGGAGGTGGGTGTGAGACAGAGAGGGAGAAAAGAGGACAGAATACATAGAAGGAGGAGAAGTGTGTGGTGGATTGTGAGGCAAAGGAGACAAATATGAACACACACACTCACACACAGATTATCCTGGGCTAATCCTCCCTGCTCAGGATAGGCAGATATGCTCTGAACTTATCAAATGTCTCCCACTAACATATGCAGGAGCCAGCGGCTGAGTGTGTGAGAGAAAAATACTTTTGTGCTAAAACACATTAAAATTGTGTGCACATACAGTGGTGGGTGTGAGAAGTGCGTTTTACACAGTGTGTTTATTATGGAATCTTTAGGTGTGTGTGTGTGTAGCTGATAAATCCTTCCTCTGAGGAGTTAACAGTGTGTGTGTGTGTGTGCGTGTGTGTGTGTGTGTGTGTGTGTGTGTGTGTGTGTTGAGGGGTGGGAACAGCAGGAAGGAGTGAGTGTGGACTCTCCAAAAGCTCTTCTCCAGATTAGCCATGGATTAGGAGGGTTTAGGGTGGATTAGGAATAATGGCATTAGATTGTGGTGCTGCTACACAGCCCTGAGGCCCGCAGAGAGGGGAGGCAGGGAGAGGAAGCCGCTTTGTTTTGATGCACAGCCTCGCATATGAAATGCAGCACATTCATGTTATTATTATTGTGCAGCAAATCACATCCACTGTGGCTGTTTGCGAGAGCTCTTTGTTTTTATTTTGGTCATTTTTCTTATATTGTTTGTCCACGTATTTGGAATTTTATTTGACAGTAGCACTGTTGTCGCTAATAAGATTATACATTGGTTTGAAATATGTCATCTATGTATTTTAAGCATGGCTGAGTCCCATTTTAATAATAGCAGGATAATAGTAGGATATTAGGTCATTTCGCTAAAGTTGGGAATCTTGTGCCTTTTCTTAAATCAGCTGCCCCAATCAGCCAGAACTTTACAACCACTGACAGCTGCACTGAAAGACATTTATCATGTTACACTGCAATGTTCTGCTGGAAAACCTTGGGTTCTGATATTTATGTGGATGTTACTTATACACAAACCACCCCTCATGGCAGCAGAATTCCCAAACACCAGTAGCCTCTCCCCAGCAGGACATTATGCCCTGCTATGCCTAAAAAACTACCAAGGAATGGCTAGAGGAGCTTGACAAAGAGTCCAAGATGTTATCCTGGCCTCCAAACACCTTCGATCATAATCTGATTGAGCATTTGCAGTACAGAGTAAATCAAATCCATGAAGGCTCTGTCCCCAACTCCTCAGAAATCATAGGATCTGCTGCAACCGTCCCAGTGCCAGACACCAGGACACCTTCAGAGTCTCTCTGTTCACCCTCCGACAGTTCTGGATTTTGTTGGCACAATGGATGCCCGTACGAAATTTAGAAGTAGGTTTTATTGCTGTGGCTGATTGGTGTGTTTCTTGTTGTAATTCACATTTTTGCATGGTTCTTAAGTTACAAGACAAACCTGTATTAATCCCCCAGCAGATAAAGTCGTGTTAACAGCAGCAAAGAGGTTAGTGCAAACACGCAGGCAACATCAGTAGAAAACATAAATAAGCAAAAATATACATAAGTACTGTTGATATTGTAGAGATTATTGTTGAAATTCCAATATTGCATAGATTCCTCTGGATGTGGGAAATACCGATATTGCACATTTCTTTATATTGAACAACAGTAGTATTGTAGATTCTTCATATTACTGAACAGATTTGGTCTATATTGCACAGATTCTTCTGCAAGAATACAGAAAGAATGCAAGTAGAAAATACTGAAATTGTGCAGATGCTTGACTATGTAGAGAAACTGTTGCTCTGAGTTTTTAAAAGCAAAAATATTCATAATGCACAGGTTTAAACGTGTTGATGTCAGTCACATGTCAGTTTCTCCATGTGTGGTCTACTGGGAGCAGTGCCGGTTGTTTATGATATCACTTCTTCTGTTTGGCTCGTGTGCTGTTTTTGCGGAACATTTCCACTCAGCAGCTTAATAAACAAATAAAGTCATATTTCATTTTCATTTGAGGATTTAATATTTATAGTCCTATTTTCTCTTGCAACCTTTCAGAGAAGTGTTCGTGATCCACCCACTGTGGAGTAACCACAACAAAAAGGATGTCTGACAGGGTTATGATATTATGTTATGATGTTAGACAGGCATCTGTGTGGTGTTTTGGCAGTGCTACGGTGCACAAAACACAGGTGGAGGGAGAGGAACAACCAGGTGGGAGGTTCATTCATATTCAATAAGGCTGTGACAAGCAAGTTGTTGTGCCTGTTCTACAGAGCTGCTGCGTAACGTCGGAGGAGCTTCGTCAGTTCATTGAATTCCTGTAGCAGGACAAATATGTTGACAAATCTGCAGCGTCTGATTTGAGAAGTGAAGCGTCATAGAGAATAGACATTACGCATGACCATCCCAACATTTTTCATTTGTTCCTGCCAATTTTTCACTCCTAGAGGTGCTGCCAATACTGTAAAAAAAATGGTGACTATATTTACACGTTTAATTTGTTTCTATACTTGTCTCCTTTCTGCTCAGTGTAAGCACAGCCTGCAGTTCAGCCCAGTTCAGCTAAAAAAAGTCAGTGAATATTTGTCATGTGACTGTTGGATGCAAATGAGTCACTTTGGGCTTTTTGTTGGCACCAAAGATTGCACATTTGTTTTTTCATACAAAATGTAGTTACAAATTTGGGTATTTTGATTAAATTTCACCATTTTAAACTTAGGTTTGGCTGTTTTTCCTGATGGAAAGGCACATAACATATGATGAGTTCAATTACTATCAGAAAAGTTGAAAATCTGAGGATTCTCTCTCTTTTACAGTGTCTCACTCTGATAAATTATGAATTTTGTTGATTTTTTTTTTTTTAAAGACAAGGACATACCTGCCCAACCTGCTGCTGTATTTTGGTTTCAGAGGGTGAATATTGTGCATAATGATCTCCTTTCCGCCTTTCTTTTCAGCTATTTTTAGCTTTTCAAGAATCAGGAATCTTTATTGTCATTGTGTTTCCACGCATCAAAATTACGATTGGTGACTCCCAGCTATATATGAAAAATAGAAAAAGGCACACTATGTACAAATAAAATAAAAAAATATATAAAGATGTAAACGGTCTTAGTGCACATGAGCAGTAGGATGAGTGTAAAGTGCAGTCCAGTGCAAGACTCAGTTCTTTATTGCACATAGTGAGTCTGTTGTGTGTTGTGTGTTCGTTTCTTCTTCTAGAAATGCATTGTACTACAAAGACAGCTGCAAGATTTTACAATATGAGACTGATGGAATCACAAAACCCCTGTGGTTTATTTCTACCTCTGTTGTACCTACATTTTTAGACCCATGTGATCCTGTGTGTTTGCATTGCGCTGCTCTACAACATCCACATGACTAAAAAGGGGATATCAGACTCTGTTATTAGCAAGATGATTTTTTTAACCAATTCTTCCTATGTTGAGCTGTTGCTGTCATATTTTACTGTTTACTTTACCGGCCATTTGCACTTTGCTGCACTTCCCAAACAGAGCCTGACTTTTAGCCTCCCTGAGCATCATGTGCCAGTGCTAGCAATGAAGCAACAATTTACTGAAATGTCAAACTTAAATTACTAACTATATAACTGAACTGTGCATTGTTCCTCCCAGGCCTGCAATTATCAGAACTGTGCACAGTAATGGTGTGAAACCTATTTGCCAATATTGATGGATCTTTTCTTGTGTGTGTGCGTGTGCGTGTGCGTGTGTGTGTGTGTCACATTCAGCCGGGTTAGTCTCAGTCTGCAGAGGTGCAGCTGAACTCAATGGACAGGTTCATTTTCACACCTGATAAGCTCTTTCATCTCTGGCCTACTTTGATGTTTTGCGCTCCTGGATGAATCTTGCTGCTCTCTCTAGCTGTCTGGATCCGTCTTCGGCTCTCTGTACCCTTTGTATGACATTGCCCTGGTAGCTGTCTGCCTCTCTGAGGGTCTGTCTCTCTGCAAATATGTCTGTTTCTCTACGTGTAGCTGTACTGTGTAGCTGTACTGTGTAGAGGCTGAGGGACAAACAGGTGACAAAATCACCTAGAGTCACTGGTTATAGCTGTTTTGCTATTAACTTGTTATTTAAATTGCCAAAAACATTGAAGGAATTTACAAAGAGGTGTATAACAGGAGTCCTGGATGTGTTTCAAATTCTGCTCCACACAGAAGGAAATTAACCGACCTGTGTGAGTTATACTTGACCAAGTAGCGCACACTAATTAGCTGCTTTTTTTCCTGCTCGCTGAGGTTTAATGGATGCACCGATGAACATCAAATTCTCCACATAAAGTCCCGACAACAGCAGTGATGACTCAGAGCCGTCAGAGGGCTTTTTCCTCTGATGGCATTTAAACTGGATCTGGTCAGAACCTTGGATTTTTAATACCGTGTTGGATGCTTTTGTCCAGAAACTGAATTGGAAGAAAAATATTGAATTCAAGGCAAAGTAAAATTCTATATCTCCCTCAGGTACTTTACATTTATTGCTGGTTTGAGGACATGAAAAACTGTTTGTCAGGTTTTATCATCAGTGAAAATTGATTAGTGAATGTCTGTGTAAAGTTAGAGTGTGTGACTAATTGACAGCTGCTGTTGTGACTCAGGTTTGATACACAAAACAGGCATTCAATAGATGAATGTACCCATATGCATCTTATTTAAATGTATGATGTTTTGCTCCACCCACATTTTCACTCTCCGTGGGCTCATTTTTCACTGCTACATAAAGTCCTGCACCTCTATGGAAACAGAACAACTGTATCTACAAGTAGAGAGAGCTCAGAAATGTTTTTTTTGCAGTGTAACACAGTTTTTATGCCATAAGTTGTGAAAAAAATTAATAAGTTGAACTTTTTTGATAATTTATTTTACAAAAAAAGAAAAAAATAGGATCATTGCGTGCAATTTTCCAAATGCCTACATGTGTTTCCAGTACTGAAAAAATGTCTACATACTGTAGAACTTTTACTACTTATATGTTTAATTTGGGTCCATACTTGTCTGCTATTCAGCACAGTTCAGCCAAAGAGTCCCTGAATTTTTGTCACATAATTCTTCATTGCAGCTGGGTAGCCAATTATTTCTAGGTTCTCAGAAGGGAGCGCAGAATTTTTTTATTTTATTTTTTACAGAATCTTGTTACATCAAATGTTGTATTTCTGGCAATTATTGTTTTTTCAAATGAAACGTAAAATTAAGTCATTTAGATGAAATGTCACAATTTTCAACTGAGATTTGCATCATTTTCCTGAAGCAATGGCAAATCACCGTTCAATAGTTCAAGTACCATCGGGAAATTGAAAATCTGACCATTCTTTCAGTTTCTGTGATATTATTTTTTTTTTAACAAGGCTAATATGTTTTTCAAAAACAGCAACATTATTGTGGAGTTCTGAGAGTTAAATGCCTTTTGTAATTTGCTTCTTGATAACAATGATGAAAGCACATCGTCACACAATAAAGTACATTTTTTACCTTGAAAAGTGTTGCTAGAGCTTATTCAAGTGTGTGCAGTGACTTTTTGATAAGTTGTATTATCAGCTTTAGTTATTCCAGATATTTATGTTGGAGGAATTAATTTACTGTGCTGTAGTTCCTTATTATTATGTTGTGGTTCCTTATGTTTCTCCGTAGATTTCACAGTTTTCATAATCAGTCTTTAAAATCCAGATGTCTGAATTCAACAAATTGCTCTTTTTTCTTGTTCAGCTGCTGTTTCAGTAACTCAGTGTCGCTGATTATTTCTGTCTCTCAGCATCAGCAGCAGGTGGTGCAGGCAGTGGAGAGGGCCAAGCAGGTCACCATGGCTGAACTCAACGCCATCATAGGAGTGGGTGTAATACATGCACACACACACACACACACACACACACACACACACACACACACACACACACACACACACACACACACACACACACACACACACACACACACACACACACACACACTGAAATTGAAGGTGCAGAGGCTGTTTTCTTCTAGCGGACATAAATGTTGAAAATGTTGAATGCTGAAGGACATGCCAAATAAATGAATGAATCAAATGTATTTACAACAAGAAAGATTAGTACAGTTTTTGACCCATTCCTTCCTTCGGCATTCACCAAAGTTCAATGAACTGGCCTACAATTTCAACTTCACTGAGGCTTGGTTGGATACATGGGTCAAGCTTATTTGTACAGATTTAAATGTCTGGAAGAAAATGGCCTTTAACCACTGAAAAACTGAAAATCTTGTATAATGACCACATCAGTATTAAAAAAAAAGCCCCACTTATTTAGAGGTGTAGATGGATTTAGTGATATTGCACAGATTCTTTCATGGGTATAAATACTGGTAGAGAAGCATCAATATTGCACAGGTTTGATCTACATTGCACAGATTTGTCTGTAAATAGAAGCATACATGTTGGCCAGTGATAGCAGACATTTCAAAGATGCTGCGTGTTTGTGGTAATTGAAAAAATAGACTTGTAATAGCCTCTTTTGTGCACAACTTGCCATTTTTGTAGTCTAAATGTTTTCCTAATATTAGTTTTCTCACCAACTCACTTCTGTTTTTACAGTTTCTCGCTTTGACTAATCTGATGCGTTTTGGTGATTTTTCTTTTTGAAGGACAGGAAAGGAAGACGTGCCTTTCAAACCTGCTGACAGGTTTTGGTTTTATAGGGTTCATGAGTCTGATATATGTGTCATGAACTGCTTTACTTTTTTTCAGCTATTTTCAGCTTTTCATTTATTTATTTGAAGTTATTTTTTGTCATTTTTAGTCTTAGTATTTATTGACAGGCCAATAATGAGAGGAAGATAGGGGAAGGACCTGCCATAGGCTGGAGTTGAACCCATGGCCTGTTTATGGATTGCATACTCAACCTGTTGAGCTACTGGGGTGCCCAGATTTTCTTTTTTCACTTCTAAAATGCATTGTAGCTCAAGCACTGCTGCGATACAACGTCACCATTTACAATGCGAGACTGAGGATGAACTTAAGATTGAAGAATCACAAAACATCCTTTGTTGCACTCCGCCATCCCGCCTACTTGTCTGTCTTTTGTCGCTTGGAGTCCTTGAAATCTTAATCCGTGCTTCTGTGTGTGCTTCAGCAGCAGCAGCTCCAAGCTCAGCACCTCTCCCACGGCCACGCCATCCCCGTCCCGCTCACCCCTCATCCAGCCGGCCTCCAGCCCCCTCTGCCCCCCGGGGCCAGCACTGCCAGCCTGCTGGCTCTGTCCTCTGCCCTGAGTCACCAGCTGCCGCTCAAAGACGACAGGAAACACCACGACAACAACAGTGAACACGCGAGAGGTGAGGTCTGCTCTGGATGTGTGTGTTGTGCTGCAGGGGTTGATTTTGGTTTGGACACGTCTGTGGCTGTGCAAGTGTCGGCTTCTCCATGTCTTACCATGCATCAGTGGCTGTGTATGTGTTTAACTGTGTCACTTTTGTTACTATGGATATTATTTTTATTACTAGACATCTATAAATAATGAAAACAAATAGTTAATTCTCACGAACATGCACCACAACTCATTTCATCTCATGAAATTGGCATTTTTGCAACATAAAATAGGAGCTTTTTAACATTGCAGCAAATTTTTACATTTGCAGAGCTGCAGTATCGTTTTGTTTACATGCCCCCGTGTAATACACATTGCAGTGACTTGTGCTGTTTTATTTCACTCATTACCAGATGCTAAGTATGTTAAATCTATATAAAAGTGGAAGATCAAATCTTTTGTTAAGTTAATGATCCCAAACCGATTTTACACGTCTAGAATATTCCGTCAGCATCATGAATTATATCACCGCTTAGACTGGCTGATGCTTAATTGTTAGTGCTCTGAACAAACAGCAGTTAAAACAATTAAAAACTGATTTGTCATTATGCCATTTTAATTGGCCTAACAGGGAGCAATACACAACCACCACGATGCCTCTTTTTTCTTGTAAACACAGAACGCCTGTAATTCTTCTCTGAGCTGACTTTGAGCTCGAGCATTTAATTACTGTTGGTAGAGAATGCGAGCGTGCGTGTTAGAAAGTGTGTGTGCCAGCGCTTAATGACTGTTGCAGCATGGCTGTGAGGGTTTTTGCAGTGCAGCAGAGCAGTTAACCTTGCCCTGTAGCTGCAGTAAAGCAAACAGCTGCTAACTCAGGTAATACTCACCCACATTAGGAGCTCGATCGATGTCAATGCGATCCCGTCTCTCCTGCTGAGTTCTTGAGTAGGAGTGCATGCATGTAGGGAAGATTTATTTGTTTGCTTGTTTTTTTTAAAAAACTTTTTTCTGGCATGTTTCTACTTTAATTTATACAATTGCAAATTTGCTAATTTATTTGCCAAGTTTAGTGTCATTTTCAACCCCTGTGGCTCCATCATTTACTACTGCAACTTTTTTGGGCAGTTTTCATGTGGTTGGTGTTGATGTGTTGCCAGACTGACAGACAGCTTATCATATATTGTGTACATATCATGTACATCCGGACTACTAACATTCATTGCACTTACATTGCTTTTAATTGTTTATTTAACTCTGGGTTTAATTTGTGTAACTGTTGGGTTGCAAAGAAGAGTAATTTTCTGACGTCTGGAAGGTTTTCAGCTGCTTTTCTCTAAATTATTTTGAACGCATTTTTCTAAAACATGACTTCTAGTAGCTGCTGCAGTCCTTCAAGTGACTTTTATTGTGCTAAAATGACGTTCATATTATGTGTAACTATACTGATGAGTTACTGTAGCCAAAATATTTCCCCAAACATCACAACCATGACTAGAAGTAGAGAGAACTCAAAAAGTCTTCTGTGCAATATGACAGATATAATGTAATAAATCACTAAAAAAGAAAATTACTTTTACTTGCATTTTGAATTTGTTTCGATACTTGTCACCTATCTGCTTTGTGTAAACACTGCCTGCAGTGCAGCTGAAAATCCTTGGCTTCTCAGCTGCAAAAAGGAACACGGAATGTTGTTGAATGAGCTTTTTAATAAAATCTGGTTAGATTAAACAGTGTATTCTTGTTTTTAAATGAAATGTAAAATAAAAGTATCTAGAATAAATATGCTTTTGGTTAATTTTCTAAATGAAATAGCGAGTCACAGATGAATAGTTTAAGCACAGCCTGTGAGTTGAAAATAAGATGATTCTTTCTGTTTTAACATTTCCTGGCTCTGATAAATAATGTAATTTTGCAGATTTTTCACAAGTACAGTAAGCTTTTCACACCACCATTGGGGTTCAGAGGGTTCATATGCAGCAGGCTAGTTGGAAAATGCTCATTACCCCTAACTGAAAAGCACAGGAATATACTAAATTAACCTTTTGTCTTAGCTGACACCAAAAGGTGTCTGTAACATTGTCGAACTCACTGTGGATAGCAACAACGAAAAATCTGAACATATGTGGCAGCAACACACTAAGGTCTTTCTTTATGCTACACATACTATTTTCTTTTGTAAACCTCAAGCCTACAAAGTTTACATGATGCAACCAAACCACCGACAGTTTGGTTGGAGACTACAGTGCTAGTAGTTACTGATGAAGCCTCATGCTGCTACTCCCTACCAAAGAGGAACAGGCCACAAACATCTCGTTAGCTGACTTCCTACTAACTCCGGATTCCCCAATTTTGCCATTTTCACAATTGTAGTTGATCCCCAAGTGAAGTGACATAGAGAGTGTGTCTAAATGGGTGAATGTGACGCAAAGCTTTATCTGTTAAGGCAAAAGAACACTATTTAAATGCAGACAATTTATCATTTTTACTGCACTAGTCCTTCCTCAAAACCTGTAAACAGAAGTGGAGATGTAAAATCTATGACAGTCCCAGGAATTATAAGTGTTTATGTATGTGTGTGTGTTTTGTTCTTCAGACATTAAAGGCTTTAACCTGCAAATCTTTTCTGTCTCTTGCTCTTCGCCTCCTCAGACAGAGACTCAGTCAAGGTAAGACCTTCCTTCCTTTCTTTCATTTGCAAAAAGACGTGTCTGGGCTAAAACTTGATTTATTCTCATTCAACTTCAGATTTTTTTTTTTTGTGTGAGACATATCTGCAGTACGTATAAAAGGAGAGAAAAAGTAAATTGATTAATCAATTTTGTCAACATTGTGCAGCACTGGCTTCTCTTCTTCTTCTGTCCTTATTGATCTTTATTCTTAAGACACCCGCTAATGGCTGGAATGTAACATCTGTATGGATTGAATGTTTTTTTTTTTCTTTAGGCAACGAGTATGAAGTAAATAAAGTGAATGTCTTCCTTCCTACTCATAAATCAACTCAGAAATCAAACCAGAATCAGAATCTATGTTATTGCCAAGTAGGTTTTCACATATTTGATGTGGTGTTTTGGTACATAACCGTAACACTAATGTGTACATTTAAAAAAAAAAAAGTAGGATAGAAATAATAACGAAGCAAATGCGGCAAGTCTGTTGACAGTAAATGTTACACAACACAAATAATGAGCAAGTGTGAAAAGTCAAACCAACAGCAAGTGTTGAAAATTCAAGAAACTGTAAAAGTAATAAAAAGTAACAGAAATATTTACATTGTGCAAGAATGTGCAAGTTATTTCCATGAGAATGTACAAGGTTGCATGGTTTACAGCTGTGCATTAATATACATGTAGAATCAGTGTTTTTGGTGGAGGATGTGGGGAGAGGGGAGCATCACCGGAGGTCTCTTGCATTGTTGATGAGGTCAGCTGTTGTTAGGGAGAAGCCCATCTTAATTTTCATGAGCCAGACTCAGACTAGTCAGACTAAAGTTAGTCTGACTCACTGGACGCAGGAAGCAGGTATAAACCCTGCCATTAGCTGCTCATTTCAGGCAACTTTGTCCTTCCCGTCCACTATTCGCTACAGGAAACAACAACAGCTACCTTAAGATTAGCAACCTACCACACTGACATGTTCGTGTTTTGCTGAGAATTTGGATGATGCACTCAGGCAGCCCTGCAAGGGTTTTTTTGCGGCGCGTTATGCAGTTTAATTACAGTGCTCGTCTCTTTACATGCAAATGTTTCCCCAACAACGAAGATGGATCCTACGCTTAGCTCTGCCCACGACGACTGTGATTGGCTTAAAGAAACACAAACAAACCAGAGCAGAATGATTGAATAGTGCAGTGACACTATTGTGTTCTATCGAATAGACTGGCAAAGCGAGACTATACTAAGATTGACATGTATTATACTATGAAAGCATGTTATGACAATATGGTGTTATCATTTCCTGTTTGATACATTTGTCATAGGTGGAATGTTTTGTTGCTGGCTGCAAAATCTATGCATATATGTCATGACATGTCTTGGTCTTGTTACGAGCAAAGTCTGTATTTAAGTCTGTTCATGTAAAAGACACAATTAGGCAAAGGTATCATATGGATAGTCCCTTGTTTTGTCAATATGCAAAATTTAATAACTGAGGTAACAAAATGATTCTTCATATGTTTTCACAAATTATGAATTCTACAGTGTTAATGTGTCTTTTAAAGTCTTGACTGTAGCTGATCACACTAATATCTATAACCTATAAATCTGAGCATTAGTACTTTCTGATCCTTTAGCCATTTTTGGATTTTACACTTGTGCCAAAAAAAAAAACCCTAGCATTTTAAACATCTAATATGTGAGCACAGTGAAGAAACGACATGACTGGGTGTTTGAGAAACCCCAAAATGAGCAAAAGGGGAAAAAAAAAAGCACAGTCTGCTTAGAGAAGGAAGGAGGGAGCAGAAAGAGGGAACGCAACAGATCATGGTTACATCCAGAGCTTGTAGTAATTAGTCCCTTAAGCGGAGGTTTTTTTCCCAAGGCAAACATTTGGTTTGTTGAATACTCAATGAGCAGATTAGCATGTCTTTATACCAGAAGGCTGAGCTTACAGACACACGTGTGAGTTTAGCGGGCTGTGTGTATGTGTGTTTATATGTGTGTGTTTGTGTGTGTGTGTGTGTTTGCTGGTGTTTTTGGAGGAGGTGGAAACAGGAGGAATGTTTTAATATGTTATCTTCTGCCCCCCGTGTAGTATATCCTTCTCCACACACACACACACAAAGTGTAGGCACCATGATGGGAGCGATTAGCAGTATGTGTGTATATCTGTGTGTATCTGTGTGTGTGTGTGAGGTCGTCAGAAATCAGTGATAAAGATAGAGGCCACAATGATGAATGCCTTTCATTAGCGCCCGGCGAGAACACACACACACACACACGCAGACACACAGTGCTGCTCTTTGACATGGCGGCCAACAGTCACTTCATGAAACCAATAAGCCCCTTGTCAGTGGTCTACAGTTGCCTTGGCAACAGTCCACAGAGTACAGTGTGTGTGAATTGCATGAACATCTGTGCCTTAATGTCCTTGGCGTTGGCACCTCGCGCACTGATAAAGGCATGTGGGTGTAAACGGCACACTCTTGTGTGTCTGCACGCTATTGTTGCCAGTACAGGCAGTCAATTATGTAGTCGTGGTGTGTTCAAGGACTGCACCTTTTGTTAGAGGTGATGGGACTGAATACGCTGATCAGATGGAGTCAAGTGTTGGTTCAGTTATCAGTGCCATCAATTATTTTTTATTTTTGCTTCTGAGGTTTTTGTGTATTTGTGATGTTTGCTTTCAGTCCATCATGCGAGGAAAGGTGTATTTAAAGTTCTCACAAATATTTGTTTTCTTTTTAAATGGCCTTAAGTGGAATCAGTTCAATCGTGTTATTAAATTTTGATTGGAAAAAACCGAGGGATGAATTCCTAACAAGGTTGAGTTTTCAACTGACCTTTACAATTAATCACCTGTTGAAGTAGAAAGTGCACTGCAGCTTGTTGTTTGTGTGATCACTGCTGCGAAGGCGCTCAGGCTTCTCTCTTTTTGTACTTTTTGTCCTGGTTTTTGTCAGTGGTAAACAAGCTTTACAGCTGCAGTCAGTCTCCCTTTGTTACTGCTGGGATGCTCTTTTAAAAGCTCAGAATACAGCGTACAGTCAGGCCTTCCATGCTGTGTCGGCTGCACAATAAGAGACAAATTGAGTTGAACAGGGTGAGCGATGGATGACACCAAATGACTTCAAACCAGATTTCGGGTTTTTGTGTAGAAACCGTTTGTGTGTGTTGGCAATGGAACAAAGCTGAGAAACAAAGGGAATAAAACAGAATTTCAAAACAGCAGACGCATCTCTTGTTCTTGCTTTTTTCTTTCTTTTTTCTGATAAAGTTTGGAGGTAAATCTGATTGCACGATTTACTGTGTGTGTTTTAAACCAGACAAAAGACAAATTGTGTCTTGTTTAGTGAGGCAATTTATGAATTTTCATTCAAGTAAATACCTGGTAACCTTCTGAACACATATTTTACTCACTGCGAGAACATTTTTCACTTCAATATAAAGTCCTGCACCTCTATGGAAATGGCACAAACCTGACTGTTAGTAGAGAGAACTCAAAAATGTCCTCTGTGCAATGTAACACAGTTAGAATGCCATAAATCATAAATATAAAATAAAATATATTATTTTCATTAATTCATTTAACAAATTGCAATTGATTTATTTTACAAAAAAGGAGCAACATGTACAACATTTTTCCAAATACTCACAGGTGCTACAAATCATGGAAGAAATTGTTAGCATGTATGTACATTTTTAATCTGTTTGCGTGCTTGTTTCCTATCTGCTCTGTGCAACCACGGCCTGCAGTTCAGCCTAGTTCAACCAAAAAGTGCCAGAATTTTTGTCATGTGACTGTGTATTGCACCTGAGTTACTAATAGCTTGTTGGTTACGGTGAGAAGTGCAGAATTTTTAGTTTTTTTACAGAATCTGGTTAAAATAAATGGTTTGTTTCTGGCAAATTTTTTAAATGACTCATGTAGAATAAACTACAGTATAGTATGGTGGCATGAATATTGGACCCTTTGAGAGAAGACAAGAAGAAGGAAGACAGGCAAAGTTAAGATTTTTGAGCAGCAGCTGAAACTCCCTCATTATCACCCAGCAGGTGACCTTGAATGCAAACCCTCCGACTGCTTGGGGGCGGCTCAGTGGCCAACAGGTCAGATAGTGATTGAACTGAGCAGCTTCCAGGTGTGTGTCCAGTAGCTGTGTGATCAGGGAAATCCTAAGAAAAAGAGTGTTTTTTTGCATAAATAAAGCTTTAAAAGATACAGAGTAAAACTACACAGTAAAAGCACATAATAATGATGGCGTGTAATGTTGAAAACACCCGTAATGGCTGCAGGATACAAAGAAGCAGCTGCTGAATTGATATTTTTTAAAATCCTGTGCTGCACCCATGCAAGCCTTGACTTTGGGTGCCCAACAGTATAATTACTAGCAGCAGAATCTTGGTCAACCTAGAACTCCGTCCCTCTGATCACTAGAGAGACACAGGCTGTTTGTAAAATTGAAAAGAAAAAACAAAACACTGGAGGATACAGATATCATTATCAGGACTTGCAGAATCAATTTGAAATGAGAGGCAAATATAATTATGATGCGAATGAAAACCCTCACCCATCACACACACACACACCGCAGAGTTCTTCACATTCACGGTGCTTGTACTGCCGCCGGCGCCTTCATTTGTCTCTGCAGCAAAATTAATTTGCTTTGATGTTTGTGAAAGAGCTAATTTGCAGGCTAATTAATCTAATCAGTCTGCAAAGAGGGCGAGAAAAGAAAGAGTGAGAGGCTCAGCTCGCTGCGTCTCACTCAAGAAGAGACACACACCTGTACACACACACACACTGACATTATTTGCACATACGCAGTACTAAAATGTAAACAGGTACAAGTGCTGCCAAACCACACACACACACACACACACACA
Organism: Amphiprion ocellaris; assembly: GCF_022539595.1. Lineage (NCBI taxonomy): Eukaryota > Metazoa > Chordata > Actinopteri > Pomacentridae > Amphiprion > Amphiprion ocellaris. The sequence continues at coordinate 33,401,056 of NC_072771.1, forward strand.
CACACACACACACACACACACACACACTGAACATCACTCCTCCCCCACAGAATCTTTGTCATCAACACTTGCAGCACGGCAAAGGGCAGCGGAAAGGTTACAAGCGTGAGTTAGTGGAAAGGTCGAGCTAAAGGTCCTGCTTTATTTTTTCTTCCCTCTGTCCATCGTCTGCCGGCTGAGGAGCGCCTCCCAATGAGAGCGAGATCAGCAGAGACAGGCGGAGCAAGAGGGGAAATGTTTAGTTGACCTTATTTTGATCTTTTGCTTCTCAAAGAAGATTAATCCTTCGGTAACGGTATTTAAAAGGATGCCATATTTGATTAAGAAAGAGAGACATCAGCGGAGCTACTCCCCCTGATGCCCTGACGATGTAGTCAAGCTGTCAAGGATGCAGCACTGCTTTGTTATTGTGCGATACAGTAAAAATAAAATGGTTTTGACAAGCAGAGGAGGTTTTTTTAATGGAAATCTAGCAGTGGAGTGGGTCTTTGCCTTTTTGTTTGCACTGATGTCTGGCTGCACACTTAGTGCCAGATTTCTCCCAATTTAGCTCAAAGCAGAAGTCTTGACATATTCAAAAAAAAAATACAAATAAAAGAAAAATATCACAAAATTATAGCTTACATTTTGCTTTTCACCCTTTTCAGAAAAATATAAGAAATTCATCCCGGTCTGTCATTTTCTTTAGCAGCTAGTTTTGCCTCTCCCTCGGTGCAGCTTCCAGCATCTTTGTGCTTTTATAATGTGTCCATCTACAGTTAAAGGCACTTTGGGGATCTAATTAGGTTGGGAAGCTATTAGTGGACCCTTTATACTACTGCTCATTAAAGGGCTGCTTCAGCCAAATGGCAATAAAATGTATGTATGGTGTATATATCAGACAAATCTTTACTTATGGCAGACAGTTGAGTTTTTTTGCTCAGTTTTTTAATGGATTTGTCTCTGAGATGTCTGCTTTTGACACAAAACAATGGAAAAGAACTGAAGTTTGCATTTAGGCTACATCTAAATTTAAAAAAAAAAAAATGACACCTAAAAAATTAATGAGACATTAACTGAAAAGCTTTGTAAACACTGCTGTGAACTGATATTGAGTCTATTTTTATTTTGATAGAAAGTGGCTAAAAGAATATGTATTCGAGAGGTTTCTTGCCGGTCTGTATTTGTTTGTCCTTCTATCATCTGATACTTTTTTGCCAGTTTGTACCTAATATATTTCAGTACAGAGAAACCTGTTTTCTTCTGTTAAATATGTGTCTGTTGCTTCTTCCAGAGCTCATCTGTGTCTCCATCGGCCAGTTTCCGAACTGGAGAGAAGCACCGGAGTTCGAGCGATTACTCCTCCGACAGCAAGAAACAGAAGACCGATGATAAGGAGTTGACCTCCACACGCTATGTGAGTGAAAATGCTGAACCTTTGTGAAACTTAATATTTTTGAAGGGAAGATAAGGGAAAGGAAGAATTCATTTATTTAGATCTCAGGTAATCACATGGCCTCTGTGTTGCCATAACCGCACCTTTTGTCTCTTTTGAGTCTGAACTTTAATATTTGTGATTTTAGCGCTGATTTTTATTATACGATCCACAAAGCTGGCGATAGAAACACAGAAACATGACATGGCAAAGGTCTGTGTTCAGCTTTGAACCCAGTGTGTTGCAGTTTATGGCTTGTGTCAGGCTTTTTGACAACTGAAGAAAATGAAAAGTTTCCGAGGAATCTTTAGAAGTTGTTTGTGGTTGTCTTCTGTGGTGGTAATTAAATCCTTGATTACATTTATTTAATATTAGTTTAATGAGGTGTTGAACTGGATCTGGAACTGATTTGTGTTTTTGTAGGTGACTTCTGCTACACAAGTGGAAGTAGAAGTTTTCAAGATCTTAATGCAGCTATTATTTCCAGCGCAACACAATATCTAGCTGTCTTTGTAGTTTCTGTGCACACTAGAGACAAATTATCTACCTAACAAATAAATGATTCACATTTTTTTATTGACTGTATCATGATGTAAAAAATCAAATATGTTCTTTCTTTTTTTCCATTGTAGGAAAGTGATGGAGAGAAGAGTGATGATAACCTGGTTGTTGATGTCTCCAATGAGGTACGAAACGGTTTGCTAGTGTGGCGTCGTCTGTGTTACCTTGTTAGAAAAATAAATCCATTTTTCTTCCTCATCTTCACTTGTTCCTTCTCACTGCAGGATCCAGCGTCTCCTCGAGGAAGTCCCGCCCACTCGCCTCGGGAGAACGGATTGGACAAGAGTCGCCTGCTGAAGAAAGATGCGCCCCTGAGTCCTTCCTCCATCGCCTCCTCCAGCAGCACACCTTCATCCAAGTCCAAAGAGATTAATTTGGTGAGTCATTTGGGTAATTATAGCCTTCTGATCTTCTTTTTCATTATTTCTCAGGGTGGTTTTCTATTTTTAGACCTCTTGTAAAATGTGAGAACGATAAGAAATCATTGGGAGTGTGGTATAAAAAAGAATAATGGTTGAGTGTAATAAAATGAGACTATGAGCAAGATGTAAATAAGGACAAAATCAGAGTGAAAACTTATATAATATCAATTTCATGAGTCAGAAACTCATTCGAAACACGTTTCTATATTATTTAAATGATTTTGCTCTGCTTTTAAATTTGAAAATAGCCCTAAAATCCTTCTGTGCGTATTTAGATATCTGTAAAGATTACTTTGCTATATTGTGTTGTAGAATGAAAAGTCCACAACTCCAGTGTCCAAGTCCAGCACCCCGACGTCTCGCTCTGAAGCCCCGACACCCAGCAGCACCACCACCCCGAGCCTGAGGTCTGCACCCAGTAAACCGGCAGGAGTGGAGACGCTGGGTGAGCAACAAAACTGAACGTAAAACTTCTGAAATGCAAACAGAATATAAAACTTCTCCGCATGAATCAGTGAGACTGTGGATCTGAATTAGTATGAAGCTTGGCTAAAGCAGATGTTTTTGAAAATGAAAAAAACATATCACCAGCTCTAATATTCACAATTTTAGTGGCAATTTTTATCATACAATCCACACAGCTGATTATAGATACACAAAGAGAGAGAAGCACGACAAGGCAAAGGTCTGTTTTTAGCTTTGAACCCAGTATGTTTCAGTGTATGGCCTCTCTCAGCCATTTTGACAACTGAAAAAAATGAAAGCTTACAGAGGAATTATTAAAAATAATTTACACTTATCATTAATGATGTTGATTGATTTAAACTTTTCTTTAATGTTTGATTAATGAAGTGTTGAACTGGACCTGTAAATGATCTGTGTTTTTATAGATAATGTTTTTCCTGCCACACAAGTGGAAACAGATCTCAAGACCTTCGTACATCCATTATTTCCAACACAGCACAATATCTAGGTGCCTTTGCAATTTATGTACATACAAGATAAGCACCATATTCTAGCGTAGGCAGAATTAGACCTATGACTTCTTGTTTTCATTAACATGCAGAAAAGTATTGTTTAAGCCCGTGCTGATTTGAGACAGAACATTAGAATATTTTAAATGTAATCACTGATTGGACTGTAAAAACTCAAAAACATTCCCACACAGGAGAAGGCAGCACTGTAACCCTTTATTGCAAATGGCACAACTTGTGCCTGTCTTGTCTCGTAGCTCCTGGTCTTCGCACACCGCTGGCAGTGCCCTGCTCGTACCCGGGTCCATTCGGGATGGTTCCTCACCCGGGTATAAACGGGGAGCTCGGTGGAGCCGGAGCAGCCTACAGCGGCCTCCATAACATCTCCCCACAGATGAGCGCAGTCGCTGCTGCTGCTGTGGCGGCTTACGGACGCACACAAGTGGTAACCGAACACTCGCAGACACAGAAATACTCTATATGTAATAACTAATACCTGCATATTATGTTAGTATTCCCCAAATTACCTTCAAGGACTGGTATATAAATGTATCTGTCAGTCACAGCGACACATCTTGTGAAGTGACTGTAATCGTTTGACACTTGCTGCAAGTTATTCTAATTGGAAAAGTAAATGTAATTTTTAGCATATATATTTTTTTAGCATTTGAAGGTACTTGTGTGATCATAAGAAGTGTAAAATTGTCAAACAGTCATACAAATGAAAAAATGTGTCTTAAATGATGGTATTACTTCATCAGGTAGATGGCTAGATGATGATTTTCACATCAAAACATCCAGAAAAAGCTAAAAACCAAGCTAAATTTGACGACAAAGAAGCATTTTTTTTAGGCATCTATTCCATAATTACACCACTTTATCACCTCTTTCCAATTAACAATTGCTGAAATATGTTTTACACTGAAAAATATGAATTTAAATGCTGTTGATGCTGCAGTTTGATATACTGTATGTAATTTAAATGCATAAGAGCTTGGGCTTTAACTTGGATGTCTTTTATTGTCAAATCAATGCTTGCAGACTGCTGGCTTTGTACTTTAGTACCTATATGTCTATAAACGTCTTCCATCCCTGTTAGTTCTTGTTTTCCTGCCCCACCAGCACCACCTGTCTTTCCTCTTCTGACTTCTACTGAGATATTTCAGCTCTAGTTGTTTGAGCAGTTGCGTGTTTGCACTAAATTGCTGTCAAACCGTGTCACCCTCTTGTGTCCTGTAGGTGGGATTTGATCCTCACCACCACATACGTGTCCCTGGCCTCCCTCCCAACCTGTCGGGCATTCCTGGTGGAAAACCGTATGTTTCCCCTCCTCGCTCACAAATAGCACTTTCCCCTGCACCTCGTCCTCTCTGTTCTCCCTGTTCTTTATCCTCCCTCTCCACATGACCCCTTTTCCTTTCCTCCAGAGCCTACTCCTTTCATGTGAGCGCCGACGGACAGATGCAGCCCGTGCCTTTTCCTCCGGATGCGCTGATTGGCCCCGGCATCCCGCGCCACGCTCGGCAAATCAATACTCTGAGCCATGGGGAGGTGGTGTGCGCTGTTACCATCAGTAACCCGACGCGTCATGTCTACACCGGCGGCAAGGGCTGTGTCAAGGTGTGGGACATCAGTCACCCGGGCAACAAGACCCCTGTTTCCCAACTGGACTGCCTTGTGAGTGCAACACATTGGTCCTTATTGTTATAATGCTGCACGCGGACATGATTGCTGCTTACGGCCACTGCTTTCTGCATGGACGCTTTTTAATAACTTTGCTGTGTCTGTCACATCAGAACAGAGATAACTACATCCGTTCCTGTCGGCTACTTCCGGATGGACGGACTCTCATTGTCGGAGGCGAGGCGAGTACTTTGTCCATCTGGGATTTGGCGACACCGACTCCTCGGATCAAAGCCGAACTAACTTCATCAGCGCCTGCTTGTTACGCTCTGGCCATCAGCCCCGATTCCAAAGTCTGCTTCTCCTGCTGCTCCGACGGAAACATAGCTGTGTGGGATCTTCACAACCAGACTCTGGTCAGGTACGGAGCTCAGTTTGTGCAGGACAATAAATCATATTTATCATCCTTAAAGGGTTAAGCTAAAACTGGCTACAGCAACCATAGCCATCCAACCACGAGCTTAAACAGGTTCTGTAGTATGTTCTCCTGGATTGGCTCATGTTTTTTTCAAAAATCTGAAAAGCACAATGTTGTTTTTATTTACTGTATTATGCAATCTCTCTATGCAGGCAGTAGATTGTGTTAATTACTTAATCATCATTACATGTAGCTGGGATTAGTTTCTGCCACTGCTGATTTAGTCCAACTTCAACAACAAATCTTGCAACTCGAGACCTACATACTGAAAATTTAAAGATGCTTTTTTTTACTTTTGCCATCTTGAAAGTGTCTATAACCCCCAAGACACGATACAAATATTCATGTGTGTTCTTTGAATTTTGTAAACATTGTTATTGAGTCATTGTTATTTGTCTATTTGTGTTTTTCTGCAGGCAGTTCCAGGGCCACACTGATGGAGCCAGCTGTATCGACATCTCTAATGATGGGACCAAGCTGTGGACTGGAGGTCTAGATAACACCGTCCGGTCCTGGGACTTGAGGGAGGGACGACAACTCCAACAGCACGACTTCACCTCCCAGGTACACCAGAAAATCACAGAAACACACGATACTTAGAACGTATCTCTACAACTTAAAATAGCTTTTGTTTGACCTGCTGTTGTAACCATGTGGATGCTAAACGTCTGCATGGATCACAGTTTGTGCAGCGCTGTGGAATTTGTTCAGTCCTCTGGGAATTTGCAGTCTTACAAATAATGTGATCAAAAAGCTGGGTTTTGCACAAATGTCTATTGTTATTATTTAGTGGGTAAGCTGGAGTGAAATGTCACAGATTGATGAAAATTGTGCATCACGGGACAAGTCAGTGCCATTTGCAGTTTGTGTGATTACTGTCTCAGGATTTGATTGATTGCAGTAATTTACAAGCTCAGTTCAGAACATTTAACCCACACTAAAGGCCAGACTGAGCTCTCTTTTTTTGGCCAGTCTTCATGTACTTTTAACACTAATAATACTTGCAGTTAGAATTGAGTTTTTTTCAGGTGAGGAGAAAGGCAGCAATAATAGTCCATTACTGCAATTTTCCTGAATACACCCATTTCACAACCTCAGCGTGCACACAAGGAGGCGAGTGTGCATTAAAGGGAGCTCAGAGAGGGCAGGCCAGACGGGAAGGGAAATGGCATTCTTTTGCTTTCCAGGAATAACTGGTCTCTCCCACCTTCTGCCTACGCTCCTCGACAAGTTCAGCAAAATTAACGCAAGTCACTTGACAAAGAAAATACTGTAAATACTCCTTTTAGAAACTGAAACATCTTTTTAGACAAAGAAAAATGTCAGTGACTGAAGTGTTTATGGTCCAGAAGAGCTTTCATACAGATGTTAAGATTAGAGCGAGTCCACAAACAAACTGTCTTCATACTGTCAAAAATTCTATACTCCAATATTAAACGTGATCATGTGCACTTTTCATATGGGAGATGTAACAGCCATAAACATGAAACTGTTGGGTTTGGTTGCAGATCTTCTCATTGGGATACTGTCCAACAGGCGAGTGGCTCGCAGTAGGGATGGAGAACAGTAATGTGGAGGTTCTGCATGTCACCAAACCTGACAAGTACCAGCTCCACCTGCACGAAAGCTGCGTGCTGTCGCTCAGATTTGCTCACTGTGGTAAGAACAAACAAATGTCTTGAGATGACACAGTTTTCCGATATGTTTCTTACAGAATTTTAAAAAGCAGAAAAGAAAACAAAGTCAGTGAATGAATAGAGTGCCTGTAAAAAGTATTTACGTAGCATAAAGCCAAACTTGTACAGAAGTGGTTTGAAGACATTGAGGTGAAGTCAGAGCACAGATCTGGCTGGATTTGAAAAGGGCTGTTCACTCATGATCCATGTGCAACCTTACACAACGTAAGCAGTTGAAGAAGAATGGGGTAAAATTGCAGCATCCAGATGTGCAAGACTGACAGAGACTTATTCATTCATCCTCAATGCTGTAATTGCAGCCAAAGGTCCAACTACCAAATGCTGACTTGAAGGGGATGTATTTTGTGATTTATATTTTTAATTAATTACTTTGTAGAAGTCTGTTTTCATTTCATCTTTTTTGTACACATCAAAAAAGTCAGATTGCACTGACTGTGTTTCTTTGTTGAAAAGCAACAAAAGGGGAAAATTTTCAAGGGGGTGAACACTTTTTATAGACACTGTATATCCATACTCTACATACTGTATACATTACCTGAAGGTGTTGGTTATTTATACATCTTGCATATTTACATGCACTGTTCATACTGCTCATACCGCCTGTGCGATATGTGTCTTAGCACATTAATACATTTCACAATGCATTGCACTCTTACTACTTCTTTACAGTTCTGCTTCAATGGTAAACTGCATTTGGTTTTCTTTGCACCTGTACTTTGTGCAGTGACAGTAAAATTCAATCTAATATAATCTAATTTGAAGAAATTATTTGTCAAATTATGTAAACTGATGAGAAGCGTTAATGACTTGCTTCATTATTAAGCGTGTTAAGTGATATATTGTAGAGAATATTAAAATTTGCAGGGGTGTTATAGTGCTACATGGTAAGTAATGAATAGGGTAATGTGACTAAAAGTGATAACTGTTAGAATTAACAGCTGAATTAGCAACTTCTACATGGGAAATATGTTTAAAATTTTTCTTGACGTGTTCTAAAGTAGTTGATTATCTTCTGCAGGGAAGTGGTTTGTGAGCACAGGAAAAGACAATCTGTTGAATGCATGGAGAACCCCATATGGAGCGAGCATATTCCAGGTAAGTGTGGAACAGCATGCTGCAAGAATGTAAGCATGAGAGGCCAAACACAGTGCGATCTAATAGCTGGAAGGTTACGGATTTTATTGATATATCTTTGAGAACGCTATCCACCCCTTGTCTGCTTAATGAATGTAAACTTTTGTAGGAAAACAGTCAATAAAAACAGTTATTTATAGAATGTGTTCCACTTGTATCCTCACAAGTGGAGCTGCTGAATGCAATATAGCTGCACTCTCAGCTCAGATTCTGTGACATTACTATACAAGGACACAAACGTTAGAACATCAAGCCTTTATCAAGATCTCTAAAAAGAAACAAGTTTGTGTGCCTGTGCTTTACTTTGTAGCGATATTGTGGCTTGGACAAGTAATTCAATTGGTTTATAGAAAAATTGCTCTGTCAAACTTGCACTGTCACATGCTTGACCTCCATCCTTGTCGACTCCTTTTTCTTACATTTTCGCACATCTTTTATTCCCCTTACAGTCAAAGGAGTCGTCCTCAGTGCTGAGCTGTGACATCTCCATAGATGATAAGTACATTGTGACAGGCTCAGGAGATAAGAAAGCAACTGTCTACGAGGTCATCTACTAGGAGAGCTTTGGTCACTAAGCTGCAAGGCCATCCTTCCATCCAGGTCTGACGTCTCCATCACCTATGTACAATTTTTAACGTGTATAAAAATCGATTTGAATGGAACAAACCAAACACTCTCTTGGACCGTGACCTTTCTTTGACCTACCCAGCTGGTCGTGGAACAAGTGGAACTAAGCACAGAGATTTTTTGTTCTTTTATTTTTAAGTGGCTTTTTTGGTATTGTGAGGATGAATGAATGTCCATGTGCACTGAATTTGAAGTGAATGCTGCTGTCTAGATAACATTCCTTTATGTAACAATCGGTTGTAAGCCTCTGATATATTTGCTTTTATGCAACGTGATGGTGCACATTGGATAAAAGTACAACATTATGCTTTGCGTGTACCTGAAAGCCTAAAAAGTATTTGAACTAGCTATCAGATCAGGATTTAATCATTCTTGAACAACTTCTGTATGTCCCTCTAGAGAACAACTGCACAGAATATATAAAAATGATCCTGTTAATTAAGTGCTAATGTACAGATCACAGCAGAACAAGTGGCAGTAGTTTCCTGCTGACTTCTATTGACTGACTGCCTGCATCATTTCTATGCTGTTAATTGCAACTTGCAGACATCTTACATTGATTTTTAAAGATACAGGATGCACAGTAGTAGCAATTATGCAGATGTGAATGTTTTTTTTAAAGCAAATATATCAGAGGCTTTATTCATGAACAAAGTTGAACTATTTTTTTATGTGTTCATTCTTAATTTGCCTTGTCCTCACATGCAGTATGTTATTTCTTCATACCACATGTTCCTTTTTAAACTATTAAGACATTTTGTTTGTTTTGGAACATTTGTCTTAAAAAGCCTTCCACGTGTGAAAAACATCAAAAATGAATTTCATTACTGATGCATGCTGAGTGGAGCTTTATGCAGAACCCATCCAGAAGGGGTTGCTTAATATTCTCCAAGGACTGACAAACAGAGGCTGAATGCTTAACAAGAATGGAATTATCCTTCAAACAGTAGACTGGAATAGTTTGTTAAGAAACATGCTTCTTTTTTTTTTTTTTTTTACAGGGAGAATAACAATCAATAACACACATTTCTAAGTGCTAAATAAGAGGTTTGAGGCAGGAGGCAATTAGATTAGCTTAGCATTAAGGCCAGTCACAGAGGTTGCTCTGTCCAGAAATAAAACATGCCTAATAGAAGATTGTTGTCCTGGTGAGGTTACCAGGCAACCAGGAGGAACTCTGGGAAGTCTCAAGTAAAACCGCAACTTGTCACAATGTAAGCTGCACAGATTAAACAAATAAGATTGTTAAATAGTTAACTATATAAGTGCTGTGACGCAGATAGAGGTTCTCTCCGTTTCCAGTCTTTATGCTAAGCTAAGCTAACCAGCTGCTGCTTTTAGTTTCATATTTAACAGAGAGTGGTATGATCTTCTAATTTATATCTCAGTAGGAAAGCAAAAAAAAAAAATAAAAGATATTTCAAACAATTTCTTCAAATGCAGCTTGTGCTCATTACCTCCAACATTGATTTTCTACCTGTGTTCCTTAAATTATTTTTTTAATTTTTGGCATTTTCTCATGTAATTCAACTTCTGCGTGAGCTCAGTGTGCAAATGTGTGTGTGTGTGTGTGTGTGTGTGTGTGTGTGTGTGTGTGTGTGTGTGTGTGTGTGTGTGTGTTGTGTGTATGTTTCGACCCCGTCTGAACCGAACAAGCTACACAGTTTGACCTCGGTGACCTCGCTACTGACTGACCTTTGCTCTTGGTTCTGTCCCTCAGTTCGGACTCCTCTGGATGCTCGCTGGATTCTGTCTGACAGATTTCAGCAGAACTGATTTATCTGTGTTTGGAGGTCACCCACCCCTCAATTTCCTGCTTGGATTTTCTGTTAAGACTTTCGGGCATTTATCTGAAAAACAAGTGGACAGTGATATGGTCATGATTTCTCTCGGATTTACTACTGCTGGCTTGTAGAAATAACACAGTGCCTTTATGCTGCTACGCTTCTGGCCCCACTTTGTCATGCTGAGTGTTCGACGACACGCAGAGCTGAAATGTGACAGACTCCTGTACTGGAGAGATTTTTAAAATTTGCTGTTTTTGAGTGTACATCTTGCAACATGTAAGGGTGAATTTCTTATAAAAACTCAGTTATCGGCAAAGAAAGAAATGGTAACCCCAGATTATCCATTTTAGTGTCCACTTTGAAATGATCGGGACCAAATTTATCATTATTCTGACTGCTTTGCTGGATACATGCATGTGAAATATATAGTTTACTGCAGTTTTAGTTGGACTTTTCAGACCTAATGAAGTCAATCACAAGTGAAAGACTCATTCTTTTTTTAATAGACTTTTTGCAGTATATTTTTTTGCTTTGTAACATTGTTCTTGTTGCTACTACAACTCTCCTGCATAATTCACACCCTTATCACACTAATTTACACAAAGACATTCACATGCAAAAACACAGTGTACCAATAGTAGAATTAGGAGGTTTATGCTTCTCCTAGACAATAATCATATCAATATGTGTCCAAATCTGATGTCAAGTATCATTAATTGTACATTAAACAACAATTCTAAAGGTTTTCACTAAACTTAGCTGCCAGGTGGCTCATTTTTTGAACAATAATCATTTTAAATTGTGTGCCTAAACCGAAACTCTTCATTTAGCCACTATCAATAATTCCTGTTAGTTTAAATTTCTTTCAGACCAGATTTACAACTTAAAATTTTAATTCTAGACCTATTGAGTCCAAAAAATGGTGTTCAGGCAGCAGAATAAGAAAGAAAAGCATCTTTTCCAAACAATGTGAAGGTTGATGTAGCGCCTAGGCACGAAATTGAAGCTCATGGACATGTTATTGTCATATTACCAGATGGAATCACCTTTTTCCATTAGAAATAGATGTGATGTAGCCTATTTCAAAGACTCCTCTTTTTTTTTTAAAAAAACTTTCTTTTATAGTAGCCCCGTCTCGCAGTGATGTCTATTGTAAAAATGACCAAATTGACAAACCAAAAATTCAGTTAAACCGTGTATTTCCTTGGTTTAGTTTTCCAACTGAAAAAGAGAGAAGTGCTCATGCTCAGCATTAACCTGCCTGGGATCCACCTTCCTGTCTTATGTTTCTGTAAGGTCTTAATACTTAAATATAGATCTAAAGAACTGGTAGAAAAAAACTCAGTTTTTGAGAGCCTGGGAAAGTCTCCTGCAAGTATTAACTCATCTCAAAGTTTTTCTCAAAGCACCTCCTTAAGCTCTTTGCAGAAAATCAATATACATCAGATCTGTTAAGTCTCGATACCATCTTGCACTGGAAAGAAAAGTGTTTTTTAAAGTTGAAGGTAAAGGAGAAGAAAACTAAATAATGGTCTTTTTAAAATTTTCTTTGCAGTATTTGCCGTTTTTGTTGATTGTAACAAGACAGAGCTTTCAGATTGTTGACTAGAGATGTTTCTGTAAATCGATGACACATACTGTATACAAGCATGTATGTGACAGAGTGAACAAAGTGTCATGAAAACTGCACTGGTGTGAAGGCAAATGGAAGTTTTATGGTGTCGTCACCTCTGCAGGAGAAAAGCTCTATTGGGTTGAGACCATATGAAACATAATTTAGTGTTGTTACAGATATTTTTGTGATTTTCCTGACAGCCACACACAGAGACGTTGTACATTCTGAAAGACAGGTCTTAATAGTGGTTTCTTTTTCACAGTGTTTGCCTTATCCTGTGTTTTTTTTCTCTCTCTCTCCCTAAATCTGAAGCATTTCTGTTTGCTGCAGTCTGATAAGCTTTCAAATTAACACGACGATTCATTCACTCTGCTGCCATCGACTGCTCTGCTGTGCTTTCTGCTCTGGCATGAGTCACAACAATCTGGTGACACCTTCTTGAACTGTATCTACTCTGCAATCTTCATCTGGAAAAATAGGAAACTACAACTCGCGCTCATGTCAAACCTGAATGTTACTCGTCTCATCTGATTGCTAGATGGCTAACGTGACCCGACGCAGAAATGATGTTATGTACAATAACGATGTGTAGAGCATTTAGCTTGACTGAGCTCATGAAGGTATTATAACTTCACTGTAAACATGTAATTATTCGAGCTTACAGCAGAAAGAAACCTCCTGTTGCTAGTGGAGCTTTTTTCATTCAATACAAAATGCCTTTGCTCTCTTTTTTCTAGTCTGTGGTTGATTTTATTAAATTATTGTGTGGAAGTATTTCGTCTGAGCCCCATTCACTATTCCAACTAATAATCTGTGAGAGTTTGATTGACTTACATGTCCATGTGTTGTTTTTTTTTATATGCTTGAAGGCACATAATGGGTGAAATAAGCAGTCGACACCATGGCAGAGCATTTCCACCTTGAGATTATAGTGTACTGATGACCGTCTAAAAACACAGACTCAGACTTCTGGGTTTGTAACAAACCTGAAGAACCAGTCCTAGCAACTTCATTATTATTACCATCATTATTCTTGTTCAGAATCAGTTTCTGGTTCAAAACTCCAATATTACACCTTGACATTGTGCAATGCAGAGTAGTTTTACAGTGCCGGAGCAGATTCATAAGTGAGCTGGTGTGTTCGAGCTGCAGTGAGTGGAGAAAGCTGATTGGAAAACGAGCCTGGGAAGTCATAGAGGTGCAAATTCTAGAGGAAATAATGGTTTAGAGTTACATCACAAGCTTTTCCACGTGTAGGGAAGGGATTCTAATGGAAAAACCTTCTAAATACTCAACTCTGCTACACAAAACCAGAAAAAGTGGCATAACTCCCATTGTATGGCAACTGCAAGGCCTTATACTGTCCACAAAGACCTAAATGTTTGAAGCAATGTTTTCAAAATGAAATTTTTCTCATACCCCTGTCTACATTATGGAGTTTTTCTTAGTTTTTTTTTTTTTTTTGGTTTGTTCATTTATCATAGCATGAATTATAGAACATTTTCCTAAAAACTTGGTTATTGTGGACTGTTTTTTCTGTCTGTGGACAGTAGAGAAAAATATATGTCTACAATCCCCCGTGATGAGTTTTCGGGGTTAAATCACCATCCAAATACACCCATTTGTTGTACTGTTGCATTACAAAACCATAGTAAATGTTTCATATTACAGGAAAATTCAGCAGCAATGATTCTGTTCCCAGAAGTTAAAGCAGCGCAGGTCGGTATTACGTAGGTGGGTATGCATCAAAGAAGGATTTTCTGGATTTCTGAAGAATATCCATGGCATTTGATGGTATGTAACAGAAATAAAAAAATAAAAAAAACGAGTGAGTGTGGGTGATGAGCACAGAATAACCTATACTCAGTCACAGCAGATCCATTCCCTGCTGCAGAAAGATATTAAATGCTCGTGACAGATCGCTTGACTTGTCCGCTGGTCTCCACATATTTCATTTCTCAATTCACACATTTGTGAATGGCAACCTGTTAATGGCCTCATTATCATCCTGCCTCTTTTCTGTGCATGCCCAGGGCTTTAATATCATAATGGTTTCCCTGACAGTGTAATATTACTGCAAAACTAGTACATTGAAAAGCTACAGGCAGCCACAGGCAGGCGTTTATTTTGAAATAAAGCTTATTCTATTGAGTGCTGGCTCTTTGCCCTTGAAAGAAACTTACAGAACTGACTTGTGGAAAAACTACCAGAACAATGCTTTCTAGTTTGTTGATTTGTTTCTACTGAGACACCTTTTTGTATAGATGCACAAACTTACTTCTGAAATTCTCAAAATTCTCTCTTCTCCTAAGCAGAAAGCAGGAATTTGGTTGAATAAACTGGTCAAATGAAGTATCCACATTGGAAATTGGATGTGAAAATAGTAATATTGCAGTAAATCATCAAGTAGTTCACTATGAAGTATAGTGTGACAATTTTTCTTGCCAATGACAGCTTAGGGTTTTTACCCGTGTGCAGGCATATGAAGTGAGCTGTGAGAAACAAGGGTTTCAAGTGTTTTAGTGTGGCATTTTAGTGCAAGCTGACAGGTCATCGCCAGTCTCTGTCTAACCTCCTATTGTGAACATGCTGTGTTCATGCAGAGCACATCGCTGGACTGCTAAAGTGGATTAAGTGATCTAAGTGAGGGCTGTGGAGGAGGATGCTCCACCATTACAGTGAATGATACTCCTGTTACAGCTCTCCAACCAGCACTCCAAACAGCCAAAAGTGGGGAGAGAAGGAGGAAAGGTGGGGATGCAATGTGGGAATGAGCCACCCTACTTCAACATTTTATATTAAGAGCACTTGCAGCATGCAAATTGCCCACTTTCCTGACAGACATAGAAGCTGGATTAAACAAACAGGCCACACAAAAGCAAGATGGCGTTTCATGTGTTTTGTCACGTTTCTGGTAAAATAGGCTCAAAAAGCTGCAAAGATAGCATCTATATACGCCCCAACAAGACAGCACATTCGGATATTTAAAGTATGTCTGTTCGTAACCATTCCTGCCACGTTTATTGTACTTCCAAAAACCTCTGTGATTGTGTTAGTGACCTCACAGTCTGCTGGCATAATGTTTGCAAAGTGCCACTTTACAGAACCATTACAATACTCTACTAACTTCAGAGCGCTGTCAGAATCGCTCTTAATTAATTCACTGTTTTACAGCACTGACGGCACACTCTGGAGACTCTGGAGGAGGATTATGGATGCAGCAGAGTGAATATTTACTGCAGCTCCAAACAAAGTATGGGAGGCTCTCCTTTAGAGAACAGCTCACTACAAAAGCAATTAACAAGACTATGAGTCTGTAGCAGCTCTGTAGTATACAGAGTGCTGTCATCAAAATAATGCAAACATGCTGATTTTTTCGTAGGTTCACCATCTTCGTTTCATGAGTTTTAAATACTAAGATTTGAGAATTATAACTCAATGCAAAGCACTGCTAAAGCTGATGGGAACATTTGCAAATCAAAGTACTGATGAGATTGAAATATTACCCTCATTATTAGTGCTAGAGGGAAGTTATGATGTAACTAAATTCACAATTCTTTCTGAGGAACCAAAGAAGTCAAATTTAGGGTGTAGCACTCAAGGAAAAATCAGGATATCACCATATTCATCGATGTCTCTACAGAATTTCATGGTTATTCAATTCTAATTGGGAAATTTCAGTCTCGATCAAATTGGCAGAGTGACTAACTGCCTGGCAGACTTTGCCATCACTCAAGCCAGAGAAAGTGCAGGCAAAAACATAAAACATCAAGGTCTCCATTTGCACACTTGCCATAACAACAAAGAATTATGTCACTGAGTGTGCAAACTGCCACACAAAACCACAAACAGCACAAAAGACTTTCAATAATCAGTGAAATAAACCCACCTATTACAGTAGACTTTAACTTAAAACATGTTGGATACTGTTTCATTATTAACTATTAATCAGGCAAAATTTTTTTGTCATCCAGAGGCTGAATAAAATTCTTACTTGTCTAGCACACCACCTGCTATGGTTACTTTGTTTTTAAACAGAACTTCAACACCTGATCTGAGGACTTGGAAAGTTACTGAAGAACATCATTTCTCTCCACTGACTTTACCAGTCCTCTACATCAGCTGACCTTCAAATCATTTCAAAAACATTGTTTTTCATGCACTTGTCAATTTTGAGAGTTTGGGTTACTTCGCTTCCAAAACATGTCTTCTTTCAGGAAGAGAAGTCCCCAAATAACCATTAGGTGTTAATTTTACTACCTTTAGTCAATTGGAAATCTATGTAAATTTGTGTGTTTAATTATTTGGTATTTGCATATTTAAACAGTAAATCTCAGAAAACATATCTATCAGTTTCATAGTGTTATCTAGCTTAAATGTTATGCTGTTTATGTGTAAATAATGGTTTCCAATGAATATGTACAGGATTTTACAATACATATCTTAAAAGGCTATTTTCTCAAATTGAAGTTTTTCTCGTACTCTGTAACAGAAATCTCTACTTTAGTAGCCCTTACATACATCAAATGTTCCACTTTTGATCTATATTTTGAACGTTTGTACATGTACCATTTGTAGCATGACCTGTACAACATTTTGTACCTAAAAACACTGAACATGGATTTCTCTCTGGCTGTTAATAGTAGGGAAAAATAGATATCTGAAATTCCCTGTGTAAAAACACTACTATCTTAACAAAATTAAATTATTCAGTGTTAATTTTATGCAAATCAGCATATATTTAATTATCTAAAATTTTATTTGCATATTTAAACATACATTTTCAGAGACCTCGTACGTGTCTCACTGTAAGTAATCAACTGGGGAAGTTTAACTGTGATATTTAAGACTATTTTCACCATATCTGCCTGTAGTGTTTTGTCTTTGATGGAATACGCAAAAAGACACACAGTGCACAAAGCGACAAGTACCTCTGGAAATGTTGGAAGTTTTCTCTTAAACAGATGAATTGCTCCAACATGCAGTGAACAATAATGGGGTGGCTTAAACTCTTTAGTAAGCCGTGGTTGTGAACAAGATCACACTGTAGGCCGCTTGATAATAATAGCTCCTGCCTAGCTCAAGACATTATCTTATACCTCAGGATGATAGAAACCCTGATCTCAGATGGTAATAAAGTTAGAAACTTACAGGATTTGTCCACAGAGAGTAGAGCTAAATAAAGGAGTAACTAGGGAGGAACGCAATAACTCAGTGTGGAATTTTATGGCATGGCATTAGAAGAAGCGAGTTTTGTCACAGTGTGAGCTCTTCTGCCTGAGTGTTTGAATTTATGGGACTCAGATAGGGTGAGACCTCTGAAATATACTAGAGTGAGAGGAGAATCTTTGATATTTAGAGAGACAGATTATGCCACGTATTCAGGATGTACTTTTTAATTGGATTATATCACAGTTGTAAATCTTATCATTTTCTTTTCTTATGCCCTTGTACTGCTTTTGACAAAATCTGTCCTTGTCCTATCTGACTTACTAATTTCCATCTCATCCCATTTTTCACCTTGCCAGCACCATCACAGCTGCAAAAAAGATTGGATGAAGGGTGGTAGGGGGACATAGGAGGGTGGTGGGGGTGGGGGGCGTCCACCAGCTTATGTGGCGAAGTAAATTTGACAGTGATCCTGTAATAAGATGAAAGATTTGTAAGGAGCTTTATACTTTGGAGCGATTCAAAGGGACATTTCTCGCAACAGCTGATGCTGCTAACAATTTCCTGCCCTGTTACAGGGTGGACTGATGATTAATTCATGTCTCCGCCGTCTTAACGAGGTTGTGCCCGTTAGTGGGCGGGAGGGGGGGGGGGGTGGGGAGGTGATGGGGAGGAGGAGGTGGGGGTGTGCACTCTGCAGCGCTTTGATATCCTACATTCAAGGCTGTGTCACACATTAATGACTTCTTTGAGCTGTGAAACGAGCATCATTATCTCTTTCCAAAAAGGGAAGGATGAGAGATTTCAGCTCGGCTTGTATAAAGACAGGTGAGGAATCAGTCACCGTGTGTGTGTGTGTGTGTGTGTGTGTGTGTGTGTGTGTGTGTGTGTGTGTGTGTGTGTGTGTGTGTGTGTGTGTGTGTGTGTGTGTGTGTGTGTGTGTGTGTGTGTGTGTGTGTAAGTGGGTGAGTGACACTTGAGCACTGCAAGCTACACCTGCAGGAGAGGATGGAAGAAGCATCTTTTTGCTGCGTGCAGTTCAACTGAAACTAATAACTCATTTTTGTTGGAACAGATTTAAGTGAATTACTGAATTCTTACAATACAGCTTGACCACAGTTCATTTATTTAAACTGGGTTAACTTGCATTCTTCTTGAAGCACGTCCACCCATAATCCACCCACGTGCATTTTCTCTCGCCTGATTTGACCTCTGCTGAGCGTCATGTGGGAGTGCACACATCGGACCACAGTGACCTTATTATTAATTCTCTTGCATAAACATTTACACATTTGTCATTTTTTATGCTAATAAGTTGATGCAGTTTAGTTCCAGTATAGTTCAGATCAACTTCAGCTTGAACTTCAGAACTCAAGGCCACTGTGGTCATTTTGACTTGTAATGGCAGGAAAAGTTCAGGTAAAACAAAGTTAAGAGTATATTCCATTCAAATATCCCAGGAAGCAACTTCAATGACACAACAAGCAAATTACCAGGAAATTGACCTTTGTGTTGTAATCATTTACATTAATATTGTAGAAAAGTTAAAACTCTGATTTCTGCACTAAATCACCAGCAGGAGCCAAGTAAAAGCAAAATAGAAACAGTTAACTGGCCATATGTGCAATATTTTTTCTGATCCTTCAGCGTTTCTTCTGGAGCCACCATCAGGCCATAATGTAAATTTCTCCAGTAAGCTGATTTATAACTGAATGCTTGGAAATTTAAAACGAAAGCTACACAAACAGCCTCAAATTCCACAAATTTCATAGCTAAGAGATGCCTGTTTTTTCTTTCTTTCTTATCCCTGTGTGCAATTCAACCACTTTCCTGTTCTCACCTTCCAGTCACCAAAATATTTTATTTCTTTACTTTTTTTTTTTACCTTTAGAGAGGCTTTTCGTGCCTCTACATCTGGTCTGTCACTTCACGGCTGCCGCTGCGATGGGTTCGGGGTTGCGGGAAAGTAGAGAGAGCTGGATGAGTGAGAGGGGTTTAAGTTCACGCTGAGAGTGGAGGATTGTACATTTCCTAAGAAAACAGGAGCAGCCATTTGAGTGGAGGTCATGGACATTTCTATGCATGCCGATAGAATTGGTGGAAGCGTTGGAGGAGAAAGGCCTCTTAAAACCAAATGAACTAAAAGCTCTTGGTGTTGAATGCTCTTCAGCCCGTACTCTCCCAAATGTACTCCAGCTCGAACAAAGCACTCGGGTCAGAAGGGATGTTTTATTGAAGCTTTTAGGCTAACTCTGATTTCCACTTAAAAGCAACTTTAGTTCTCATTTCTGAACAAGACAAGCCTTTTTTTCTCTGCACTGATTTCAGTCTTAGTGTAGCATGTTGTGAAATAGAGTTGTCTGTGTACATGTTGGGAAATGTAGTATTTTGTGCAAAGAAGAACTTATAATGAATGGAGACTAATTCCTGAAGTATATCTGTCAAAATGTACCATAGAGAAATGAAGCTCAAACTTCCACTTAATGAGTGAAATTAAAGTGCAGTATAGTCAAAAGTTTGGAAACACCTTCTCTTTCAATAGTTTCTACTAATTTAGACTATTTTCTACATTGTAGCTTAATGCTGATGACATCAAAACTATGAAAGAACTTTGTTAAAACCAGAATGTGTTTTATATTTTAGATTCTTCAAAGTAGCCCCCTTTTTGCTTTGGTGACAGCTTTGCAACTGTTGGCAGTAGTTACTTGGAATGCTTTTCCAACAGTCTTGACGGACTTCCCAGAGGTTCTGAACATTTACTGGCTGCTTTACCTTCACTCTGTGGTCCATCTCATCCCCCACCATCTCGATTGGGTATAGATCAGGTGACTGTGGAGGCCAGGTCATTGAAAAATAAATGACGGTCTCAGTAAGCGCAAACCGGATGGAATGGCATGTCGCTGCAGGATGCTGTGGTAGCCATGCTGGTTCAGTGTGCCTTCAGTTTTGAATAAATTCCCAACAGTGTCACCAGCAAAACACCCCCCACACCATCACACCTCCTCCTCCATGCTTCACGGTGGGAACCATGCATGTAGAGACATCCGCTCAGCTTCTCTGTGTCTCACAAAGACACAGCAATTGGAAGTAAAAATCTCAAATTTGGACTCATCAGACGAAAGCACAGATTTCCACTGGTCTAATGTCCATTCCTTGTGTTTCTTTGCCCAAACAAATTTTTCTTGTTGTTCATCCTCAGTAGTGTTTTTTTGCAGCTGGTCTACCAGGAAGGCCTGATTCGCCTCCTCTGAGCAGCTGATGTTGAGATGTGTCTGCTACTAGAACTCTGTGAAGAATTTATGTTGGTCTAATCTGAGATGCTGTTAATTTACAGTTTCTGAGGCTGGTAACTCTAGTGAACTTATCCTCTGCAGCAGAGGTAACTCTTGGTTTTCCTTACCTGGGTGCTCATGTGAGCCATGAGCGTTTGATGGTTTTTGTGACTGCACTTGAGGATACATTCAAAGTTCTTGAAATTTTCCAGATTGACTGATCTTCATGTCTTAAAGTGATAATGGACTGTCGTTTCTCTTTACTGAGTTGAGTGGTTTTTGTCATACTATGTGTTACACAACAGTAGTCAAATAGGGCTGTCCACTTTGAACCAACCCTACCTCTGCACAACACAGCTGATGGTCTCAGCAAACATATTAAGAAGGCAAGTAATTCCACAAATTGATTCTTGACAAAGCACACCTGTTAATTCAAAACAATTCCAGGAGAGGACCTATGAGGCTCATCTAGAGAATGTCAAGAGCGTGCAAAGCAGTAATCAAAGCAAAAGGTGGCTACTTTAAAGAATCGAAAATATGAAACATATTGATTTGTTTAACACTTTTTTGTTTACTACATAATTCCATATGTGTTCTTTCATAGTTTTGATGTCTTCAGTATTAATCGCCAATGTAGAAAAATAAAGATAAATTAAAACCATTGAATAAGAAATTGTGTCCAAACCTTTGATTTATCAAACATTTTGATAAATGTAGGTTTCCTAAAGACTTATATTTACTAAAGCTTACCCAAACCCTTGTCCTTACCTTCACCTAAATCTGATTTTATCCTAATTTTAGCATAATTAATGATAATTTAGTGTTTCACTTTATGAGGACTATATATAAAAAAGACACGTGAACAGATTAATTTACCATCAACATACAAATATATACATATGTACAGATATATATATGAAAGGTTGTAGTGCTTTTAAAATCCACATGGTGGCAGCTTTGATCTACCATATTCAGCTTGGTGTCTTGCTTTCAGCATAAATTCAACAATTTCAAAACAAACATCAGGCCCATTGTAAAAAATAAAAATTGCCCTGTTAGGCCAAAATGAAGAACCTTGGTCTCTATGGAAAGGAGACACATGGGAAAACTTTGAGATACAATAAGGGTCCGTGTATTTATCTGGCAATTGGATATTCCGTTCTGAAACGGGTATTGAAAAACAAAAAACGAGTGGTTATTTGATCTTCGTTTTAAAATACAAAAATTAAAATTGAAATACAAGGCGTTTTTCCTTTTCATGATCGTAAAGGGATATACGAAATTTTAAAAATGCTTTGATTTTCATTTTATATTTAGAATAACAAAAAAATAAAATCAGTAAGACACAGAAACGAAAAAAGGTCCGTTTTTTCATTTTCTGAGACCGGAAGTGGTCATCAGCAAGTGTGGAGCCAAACGACAACAACATTCTCAGAGGGCGGAGCCAGAGAGCAGTGAGTGGTCAGACCATAGATAATATAGAGGACAGCGCGCTAGCTAGCTAGTCTATGTATATCTATGGTCGGCACGTCTGGTAGCATCTTTGGCTGCTGTTGATCTTGTTTTTGGAGTAAAACACGGTAAGAAGACAAATACTTCTAACCAGTAGCGTTGTCTTGTTGTACGTTAAGTCAGCGACTTGTGTAGAGTTGTGTTTTGTCCTGTTTGAGCAGTTGGTCCGGACGCGTTAGCTAGCTAAGCGGCTAAGTTAGCTAGTGGGCTAATTAACACAGGTGGCTAGCTTACCGCTGAACACCTGTGTTAGTTGCTGCTGCAGCTGTCCTCGTTATTAGAAGGAACTTCTCAACCTGTATTTCTCTGCTGTGTATTTTAGCTTTTAAAAAAGTTATTTTACTTTAAGGTTAACTGAAACCCGTTCAGCTGCACTGAAGTTTAACATTCAGCTGGTTTGAATTAAACCGTGCTTAACATTGACCAACATTACCTCTCTGAATCTCCATAATTTCATTAAATTCCTTCTCTCTCCCACTGCTCAAGTTCAATACAGTATATAAAGTGACATTAATAGTGAATAAACTAACAACCAGCCATTGTATTTATTTATTACTGCATGTATTTGTTGTAAAACATGAGTTGAAACATCCTACTTTTGGATCTAGAACTGCACAAGCCGTTCATTTTCAGTCACCTGACGAGTTAAACTCCCCTTTTTATGTGAGGTTGAAGCAGAAAGTCTGAGTTAACAAAGAAAGTTGTTTATAATTTGCGATACCTGTTATCTCTGACTGAGGCTTTAGTTTTTGTTGAGCTGATTTACACGTAGAAACTTTGTTCAGGAAGATTTCTCAGTAGCTCAGAGGACAGGCTGCTTTTTACACAACCTTGTAAGAGAATGTCTGTCAATGCTTTCAGCAGAATTTAGGAACACAACACTTCCTAAACAGATATTTTGAGGCTGTGAGGTTGAACGTTTGAGAGTATATCAGTGTGTTTGTTTGTGGTCTTTGTGTTTCTAGGTGGAAGTTGAATTAGTGAGGATGACTCCTGCTCCTGTCATCTCTAAGCTCCTCACACATCTTTACCTGCACATGAGGAAAATCACTGCTGTAGAATGCAGGTATGTTTGTCATTATTATAAAAAGATGTTGCCTGGTGACCTGTCAGAAACCCATCATACAGAGTCAGCCAAATTAATGTTTACACACATCAGGAAAAGAAAAACTTGCATAAATATTTCAATACCAAATTTATTCATACATCAGCAGATTAATAAAAGTTATCTTTGGCCTCTACAATTACAAGAGGTGCTCAAAGTGGAGGCCACTGGCTTCCAGACATTTCTGTTGTTGTAGACGTCACTTGTTGATGCTCCATTCATGAGGGTAGCGCCATCTGTTGGGAAAACATCGTACAACAGGACACAGAGTTATGGTGATTTGATCAAACTTGGAAAGAGGAATCTATATGTATAGAAGTACTTATACAAATGAAATATCTATAAAAGTTTTTGTTTTCCTGATGTGTGTATACATTATTTTGTCTGACTCTGAACTTAATGAGAACAAAACTGTCATTTAATTGTTGCTCTGAAAGCTTCTTTAGTGAAAACCAGCTGATGTTCTGCTTTGAAACAAACTGCTGTTGAGGTCTGTGTTTTTAGGTTTAGCCCCACAGTTTCTGAATGAACTGATAGTTGTTTTTTTTCCTGATCAATTTGGACGTTATAGTTGATGGTAACATTTACTGATCATATAATCAGCATGACAATATAACAGTAGAACATTCTGACCACCTGACTAATACTGTGTTGGTCCCTTTATGCTGCTAAAACTCCTCTGACCCAGTGGTTCATCAGAACCTCTGGGGATGTCCTGTGGATTCTGTGGATCCTGTGGGTTGCAGGGTGGGTCCTACCTAGACCAGGCTGATCCTGGACCATCCCACAGATGCTCCATCAGATGTGGATGTGGGGAGTGTGGAACCCAGGTGAACAGCTTAGCTCTGTCCTGTTCCTCAGACCACTCCTGAGCAGTTTTAGTTTGTCCTGCTGAGGGTGGCAGCTGGCATCAAGGACTGCTGTTGCCATGGAGACTAGGGGGTTGTTTGTCCTGCAGTGTTTAGGTGGTGGTACATGTCAAACATCCACATGAATGTCAAAGTTTCCCAGCAGAACGTTGCATTAGAACAAGGTGATGGATGTTGTTCTCTTCAGCTGTCAGTGGTCAGAATGTTGTGGCTGATTGGTGGATCTGTCTGCCTTTACTCTGACATCCAGAGTTATACAAAAGTGTAGTATGTGTGCAGTGCAGAAGAGATTTACTTTATTGTATGCAGTTTTAGTGGCCCCATCAGAGAAAATCATATCCATATACAGATTTTTATTAATTCCAGGGCTGGTTCAGTAAAGATTATAATAATAACTACATCAGATAATTCTTGGTCACAGTTGGAATTTTGCAGACTGAGAGATGGTTGAGAAAGTTTGCAGTTCTTGTTTTAGCAAAATATGTTATAATAGAAGATCTTTATTGTCATTGTACATGAAATTATCTGCAAACCAGCAAAGTGCATCAGTCTGAGGTTTCTAAAAATAAATAAGTAAAGAAAAATGCTTCTAAAGCCAATAATAAACAGAATATGTTGAGGGAATATTCTAAAAAGGAAAGAAAAGCTCCATTCTCACTCCTCTCAGGATAAACTGTCATTAAAATTGACTTTAAGCTTCAACACAAGATAAAAACATTTACTTTCATTACTGATATTGTCAAGTTTTAATTAAGTTCATGCTACTTTAATAAAATGATGAAAGTGAATCAATTGTATTTCTGTGATCTGTGTTTGATTTCTGTCTTTTTTCCTGTCATCCAGATGTTCAGAAGGAGATGATGCCACATCTGGTCCAGCTGATGGAAGGTCTTGAAGTTCTCTGACTGGCCTCAACTGAAGATGGTCCTCTCTCTGGATTTAAGGTTCAAATGTTCAGTAACAAACTCCACCAATGAGCCAACAGGGAAGCTTTAGGTTTATTAAATGTTGCTATGAAGGTATCGCTGTTTTTCTTTGTGAATGCAATGTGCTCCAACTGAAACTTGAATTAGAACTTAGAAGTAAATCCTTCCATCTGAAAGGATTTAGTTGCATTAATAACCTCATAACATTCTAATTTTTATTCCAGTCTTGGTTGGAAATAGAATCTCTGTATTGATTCAGGTAAAAACTGAACTTCACAGCATGTTGGAGCAAAACAACCAGATGAAAACTGTGATGGTGTTGGATTGTCAGACTGTAATGTTGCAGCTCAAAGCAGCTTTTCTAGCTCAGTTCATTCTGACATTCAGCTATGAATCAACACAGCAGATGGTGATCCATGCTGTGGAAGTCTCACATCTCCTGATTTAATGGAACTGCTTTGCACTTTTTACACTGTTTATTCACCAACACTTTATTTTATAAAAGTCCCATCTAGCTTTTATGAGGAATGTGTTGTTTTAATTTCTCTGTGAATAACTGCAGTCTAATGTAACAGCTGGAGTTGTAACATCTGTCCTGATATTGATCATGAAGTATTGATCAGAATACTTATGGTTAGCAGTCATCCCTGAAGTTTACATGAAAATCTTTACTTGTGTTGTGAACTTTGGTAAGAAGCAGAAACGTTAGCGTTGCCATGGATACATGAGTGTTAAATTCTGTCCATGTTTCCATTTTGGGAAATGCAGTCCAGTTCCAGAATGTGGAGGAATTTAGTCTCACAATCACAGACAACAAATATTATCTGAAAGTCGGGTTATTGTTGTTTATCAGCACAATACAAAAAGATTAATGTTAGAAATATTCCAGTTAATACTCTAGAATAGCAGGATTTATGTAAATTTACCTCAATAATATGAATGTTCAGGTTAAGATTGTACAGTGATATTTATTATGTAAGTTTAACTGATTAAAGTTTGACTCTGCACTACAATATTATTTAAATTGACATCATTATTATAATATTTAGGGTCAGACCCTACAGTATTGAGATTAAGAAATCAAATATTCTTTAAAATGTAAATACACTGAACTCATTTGGATATATTTAAGTGAGACTCTACAATATTATTTGACACAAATCTATCTAAATCAAAGTTTTAATCATTTTTACTCCAAACATTGGCTGAACTGATTTAAATATTAAAATCACTCCTTTCTTATCCTCTGCTGTACGTTCAAACCTGAGGCCTTAAATAGAAACACACAAGTATCTGATTGAAGGAACTTCTGCAGAGTCCTGGTTCCAGAACATGATGATAGAATTATAGACAAACTTTAACAAAAGCTGCCTGAGAGTTTACAGGTTTTTATGTTAGATTTCTTCAGTAATTTAATGAGAATTATCAGCAAAAATCAAGTGTTCATTTGATGAACTTCATTTCCTAAAACATCCAGAATTGGAGCTCATACCTTTTAGAGCTGTAAAGTTTCTGCTCCTTCAAAGTTCACAACACAATGAATGAATTCCTAAAACACTCTCAATGTTGGAGAGCGTTTGTGATGCTGAAGCAGTGACCAGTTTTTCTGTTTCTTCTCTGGAGATGCACAATGAGGGACGTCTGCAGCGACTGAGAAAGAGTCTCACCACATCCTGACATGAGGAAAAAGACTTTATTGAAGACTGCAATGAGAAAAACTATCAGACAGCAGACGGCTGCATTCAAGGTGAGCTCTGAACATTTGATCTGGAACAGGAATTCAATCACGGCAGCATGAGCTTCATTTCAGTCTGTAGCTGCTGAATTCATGGATAAATCATCTGGCACTAGAGAGGAAGACCATCAAACATCCACGTTAGCTGATGGAGGTCCAAGAGTCTCACCCAACAAAACCTACAGAGTGAAGACCTCAAATCTGATTGGACGGCCTCCTATTCAGCCACATGTGTGAACAAATGCCTCTAAGCTGATTTGTTTTCTAAAATAAATCTAGTTTGAGTCCTAATCTATGCCTGTGTGTTTGCTTCTTTACACCGCTGTTAACAGTTTAGGCTGTTAGATTGTTCCAGATAAGACAAGTACAAGATTCTTCAGAGCCGTTCTACCACGAGCCTGACAGGAAGAACTCCAACAGCTACTGAATGTTCCTGTGGTTCCCTCAAGGCTACAGGAGGAGCCCTACGAGGACGAGCCGGTCCACCTGATGGAGGCCAGTCGCTGCGGTTCAAAGCCAACACCGACTACGTGGACTTCTACCACGCGGAGGCCTTCAAACCGGACCAACAAGTTCAGCGAGTCCCCGACTCGTGGGTCTGAGGACGCCGCCGAGCCTCGGTCCAGCCGGCCACCTGTCTGTGGGTGTTTGAGTGCTGAGAGGTTTGTGGATGCATGTGAACGTTCTGTGTTGAAACAGCAGCTTTGGACTCAGTAACGCTGGGAAAAACCAAGAGCTCCTTTATTTGTGACTTCCACTAAAAAAACTGATGAAAATAAGTTTGCCAGGGTTCTGACTGATAACAGATTATTAAATAATGAAAATAACATTTTAAATGTTCCTTTAAACAATCCTTTTAGGTCTACATTTCCTTTACACTGACTTCTTGGTATATGTACAAGTATTTTGGGTGGAATATACCATTAAGCCCAATGTTCTAGGGTTCTTCGGGGAATATACCATTAAACCAATCTTTTAGGTAAATGTTCCAGGATGTTGGGTAGAATATACCATTAGATAAACCTTTTATGTCTACATTGGAAGATTTTAGAGTAGAATATTATTCCAAGCCATCCTTTAGGTCTGCATTTAAGGTGGAATACTCTTTTACACCAAGATTGTTTGGTCTACATTAAAGGATTTTAGGTAGAATATTCCTTTGAATGAACTTTTTAAGTTTATGTTCAAGGATGTTGGGTGGAATATACCATCAGACCAACCTCCAAGGTCTACAGTAGTGAATTTTAGGTGGAATATACCATTAACTCACCTTTTAGGTCTACATTGGAGGATTTTAGGTGGAATTTTCTTCCAGACCGTCATTTAGTCTACATGTAAGGATGTTTAGGATGGTATATTCTTCCAAACCAAATTCTCAGGTCTACATTTCAGGTGGACTATTCCTCCATACTAACTTTTTTGGTCTACATTGCAGGATTTTTTCTAAATCACCCTTTCCGGTCTATACTTGGGGTTTTAGGTGGAATATTCCTTTTAACCAGCCCCTCAGGTCTCTTTGAGGATTTTGGATGGAATACTCGGTTAAACCAACATTTTAGGTGCATGTCCAAGGATTTTTGGTGGAATGTTCCTTTAAGGTGGATGTTTGAGGACCTTGTAGGTGGAATGCTTCCAGAAACCAACCTTTTAGGTCAACATTCAAAGATTTAAGGTGGAATATTCCTTTAAACCAACCTAAATTTCATGTTTTGATCATTATCAAGTGAGAAACCTCAATCCAGAACTAAAAGTGAACTTCATGTTGACATTGATGGGCATTCCAACCAGGAACAAAGTAAAAGATAATCAATATGAAAAAAACACCTCTTCCTGTTCACCTCTTCAAGCCCCAAGAGATAAGAAATATAAAGAAGTAATTTTTTCATTGCCTTTTTCTTGGTGAGGATGTTTAAGGGTTATCGTAACATCTGTAAACAAAACAAAAACGTATCAACAAAGTTTCCTGTTAGTTTGTGTTGTTCTAAGTTTAACTCCAAGATTTTAAATACTTCCATTTACTGCAAATGAATATCTACTCCAAATGTCTCACTAATAATCATTATCAGCCTTAAAAACCCACAAAACACCCCTCGATACTCAGCCACACTTAGTACAGTCCGGTTCCCCCTTCTATAAATCTGCTTGGAATCTTCCACTTCCTGTTTGTCAAAGTGGCCTTCTACCTGGACAGGTTTTGTTGGAGCTCATGCAACAAACATTTTGGGTAACTGCACTTTAATATGGATGGATGACACTGAATTAGAGTCTGTTTTAATGAGACTGAGTTAAGATGTGTAGCTCTGTCATTAAATAGTAAATTATTTCTCAGAATTCACAGAGAAAAGTCTGAAATGTTTGCTAGGTTAGCGTCCCACATGTTCTTTGGCTCAGCTAAAGCTAACTCTCTCCAACTTCTGGATCTCTTGAGTTACTTGTTGTGAAAATATCTTGCTACAGGTGCTGAAGCTCCGAAAGTCTGAGATGTTTGTTCAAAATAAGCTCATTCTCAAGTCTTATCTGAACTGTCCTCTTTTGTTTTAACTTTCCTTAAACTTAGGAGTTAATGACAGAGCAGCACATCCAGACTCAGTCTCATTTATGTAGAGATTAAACTTCAGTGTCATTCATTGATGTTAAAGTACAGTTTTTCAAATGTTTGTTGCACATGCTCCCGACCAAACCAGTCCAGGTGGAAGACGATGTGAAGAGAAAGCTCCAGAGGATGAATATCACACATTTACGTTGGAAATAAATGTCCTTTAATTAGACATTGTCATGCAAAAGTTGGATTTCCCTTTAATGATGTTCAAATCTTTGTTGAGTGTTTTGTTGATGTTGGTTTCTAAATGTTTTTTGACACTCGGCCCCAAAGATTAAAACCTTTTACGTCTCACAAGCTGCAACAATTCACACATTATCAACTATCTTTCTGACTAAGATGAAAGGTGAAAAACTGTCTGATTCCTGCATCATGAATGTAAATCTTTTTGGTTTTTATGGCAGTATACTGAATATGTTTGGGTTTGACATTTTATAAACCAAAACAAGAAATGAATTACTGGAGAAAACAATCAACAGATTAATGGACAAAGAAAATTTTAATTCAATTTTATTTATATAACGCCAATTACAGGTCAAATTGTCTCAAGACGCTTTATTTTTATATTTTTTTGTTATTTAAAATATGACAAAGTAAGAAATTTAAAGCTCTTGACTAATCCAATTTATTATTTGGCTTTTAAGAGACTAATCGACAATTAAAATAACTTTCTCCACTAAAACTAATAAACATGAGGTCAAATAGAAGGAAGAGTTTTTAATACCGCAGTCCTCAACAAAAACTAAATCTGCTGGTGGATTCCATTAAAGTCCTAATAAAGGATAATAAAGTGTGATACTAAAGGTTTGTGGTGCTAAAAATGTCAAAGTAAAGATATCAAGTTGAACATCTGGATGGAGGTTGATAAAAGTTGACCTCCCTTCATTTCTCTGGAGCTGACTCCATGGATTTTATGGATGGTGGTTAAAGACCTGCTCTTCTAGTGGTCTTCCTTCTAGTCGCTGTAAAAAGTCACACCATCCTCGCCAACTTCAACACCTCTTCATGACAACTTGTTCTGCCTCAGACCTCGTGGAAACTTCAGAAACTGGGGAAAACCTGTGGAGACTCGAAGAACTCGTGGAGACTCGAAGAACTCGTCGGGCGGGGGAAGGTGTGGTGGGCGGTGGGGGGAGGTGGGGGAGTAGAGGGGGGAGGCCGCCACCCACCTCCCCGCCTACTCTCCGCCCTGACTCCACCCAGACTCCGCCTTGGCTCCACCCATGTGGTGACTTCACAAACTACGATGTCAAAGGGACGACGAATTTATTTCTTTTTATCTGATCTGTAGCTCAGTGAGTTAAGGATTTGCCTATGGAGCTGTAGGTCGCTGGTTCAAGACCAGACACTTCTTAAATTTTCTCAAAATTCTGACAAAGACAAAGAAAGAAAACTGCCACTGGCGGGTCTTGAACCTGCGACCTTCCACTTGGTAGTCCGTCTTCTTTTCCCCTGAGCTATTCGCTCAGATACTAATTCTTCTTTTTTTTGCGCATTTATCATCTATTTTTTGTCGTTTTCGAGTTTTTTTTTTTTACTTTCTCTTTTCTCGACCGTTTTTCTCAGGAGGTGGGACTTCAGCCTTTATGCTGGAGGGTTGAACCCTCACTTCCAAGACTTTCAAAGCCTCCACACCTCCCAAGTCCTCAGGACCTGAGCTTTCACACAGTCTGAGGGCTGAAATTTTCTAAGTCCCACAGTAGACCTCTGTTAGATTGAACTTCCAGACAGTCCAAGGACTGATATCTTCAAAGTTCCTGAGTACTTCTCTGTTAGTTTGAACCTTTCCACAGTTCGAGGTCTGAAATCCTGAAAGTTTCTCAGTACTTCTCTGTTAGTTTGAACCTTTCGACAGTCTGAGGACTGAAATCTTAAAAGTTTCTCAGTACTTCTCTGTTAGTTTGAACTTTGTGGTTAACAGAAGCCTTAAAACTTGTGACCATGAGTCTTGATTTCACATTTAGACCATCCATCTGAGTTCTTCTCAGACCTTCACCTGTGGGTTTTTTAGAAATCCTCAACAAACTTTGATTCTCTTCACTGAACAGTAAAGTTTGTGGAGATCAGAAGGTAACATTAGTTTGATCGATGCCTTCAACTACTAGTAGACTTTATCTGGAAAGCAGTTTTCTGAAATGAGTTCTTAGTAAATCTGTCTACAATCAAACCAAGAACATAGAAAGAGGAAATGTTTGAAGAAACAACTTGATGTTTTCATTTCAGACTAGAAAACACTTTGACCTTTATCTGTCTTGACTCTTTTTGACCGTTTTATTGTTTCTTCTGTTTAATTTGATCTTCTAAAGTCTAACTGGTGTCTTTTCAAATGTTTTGTCTTTAGTTTGATTCTTCTTAAATGTCTAGAAAAGAATAAAAGGTGAGAAAAGAGCAAAACTATGTCTGATTTGATTCCAAATGTTTTGTCTTTTTAATGTTTAATTGTTGTTTCTTCAAATGTTTTATCGACTTGTTTGAAAAATTGTTGAAAAATTTTTTCATTAAATCATTAAGGTTTATTCATTTTAAATGTTTTACCACCTTTTATTGTTTAATTTTCTTTTTAAATGCTTCATTGTATTTTCTGTTTAATTCCTATTTAAAGTTTTATTGTCTTTAAGATTTAATTTTCTAATTAAACATTTAACTTTCAATTCAATTGTTTCTCTGTTTAAAGGTTTAATAATCTAATTCAATGTTTTGTATTTTGAAAAAATGTTTAATATTCTTCTTGTTTAATTGTATTTTCTAAATGTTTAATTATCTAAAATATTTCATCTTTCATGTTTCATATTTGTTTAAAAAATTGTTTAATTTCATAATTACATGTTTTGTATCTTCTGTTTAATTATTTAATGAAATATTTTGTCTGTTTAATATAATGTAATTGTATTTAATGTTTTATTTTCTTTTTTAAAGTTTTGTTTTATTAAATGTTTTTTCCTTTGATTTAATTGCTTTTTTAAAAAGTAGTTTATTTCTTTAATCTTTTTTTCTGTCAAGATTTTAACCTCAACCTTAAAAATGAAACAAAACCTTAAATCACAATGAAAATACTTCCGTTGTCACAATCATGAGTTAGTCAATT